>NC_046327.1:38550630-38866015 GCF_009819535.1 Lacerta agilis | reverse complement strand
GAGGGGAATTTGTTTGCTTGCATATGTATTATATATTTCAACCTGCTGCATCCAAATCTGTCTGTTCCTAAGTGATACACTTTAGCTTTGACCCTAAGCCAAGCGTCCAAGAGTGGTACCCAAGATGTCTGGTGCAGAAATCCTTACCAGAAAAAAACTTGTCATTGTAGCCATACTACTTAGCCCAGTGGCCTGGCGTGCTCTGGTCCATGGGGTTACGAAGAGTTGGACACGACTAAACAACTAAACAACAACAACATGGTAGCCAACATGGTGCCCTCCAGTTTTTAACTACAACTCCCATCTTCCTTAACCGTTGGCCGTGGTTTCAGGGGCTGATGGGATCTGCAATCCATGATATCTGGAGGGCACCATCTGAAATGTCAAGGATGCGCTAATATTAGCTAATAATTTATCACAAATTTTTTGGAAGGCTAAACTGAAAGATTACAAAATAGCCAACTGAAATGGCAACAATGCAAAATCTGTTTTGAAACCAAGCCCCCTCATTGCAGAGCATTAATTTAGTCATAGTTTGGTGGATAATGTAGCCTTCTGTGACATAGTTTGGTGGCAGCTCTGTACATGACCATACAGAGGCTCACCCTGCTTATGTCAAGAGGAGTTTCTTGTTATATCGATGTGTTTCAGCCAAACCTAAAATGGATGAGTCCAGCTGCCCAAGCAACCAGACCTTGCTTGAGGGGACTTTGCATTCGCTGGCCTGTGAAGCCAATGGGACTCCCACCCCGCTGGTCATTTGTGCCAAGGAGGGCGGCATTGAGGAGTTCTACAGAGAACGGAATGTCAGCAGGAATGACTCTGGCATCTACCAATGCAAGGCCACCAATGGCCACGGAACTGAGAGATGGTTGGTGAATGTGCAAGTGGAATGTGAGTAGGTGAAGGAATTTGTTTCACTATTTTTTTTTAATGTGAACATACCTAATTCACACTTCCTGCAACAGTACACAAAGTGAAACACAGTTGTCCTACAAAAGACACACATATCTAAATTTTGTGATGCAGTTCTCCAATCAATTCTCCAATTATACAAAGATGTGGAAACTATGCATAAAATGCATATATTAATGAAGATAACATATGAATGCATTTATTAGAGAACACTGCTTTGCAAATATGTGTATATCAAGCCAAGTTGCATACAGTTGTGTATACGAGGATAAAATTGCTCTAAATTGCTGATGAATTTTCATGAAGACTTAAAAAATGAAAATTGATGCAGAAATGTGGAGCTCAGCTTAAGATAAGACTGGAATAGTAGAAACTGAGAGAAGCAAAAATTGAAAGGTGGGTCATCAGTCTAAACCAAGGCTGGACCAAAGTCCTAGCCCGGTTTCCCAAAAATATTATTCAATTTTCCAAGTGTCCAGTTTTTTGCTGCTTTCTTTGGTGGGTGGTATTTCTCCAAAATTTTCAGAAGGCATTGCTGCTGGAACAGCACATTGCAGTGCAACATTACATTCCAGGTGGACTAAACCACAAGTTATTCATTTCCCCTCCCTCTGAGTTTTCTGCTGATACCTCTCCAGGCTGGGAAAGTGCTTCAGGTGGAAAAGGTAGAGTTACACCTGGGAACTCTTGAACTGAGCTTGCTAGCAGCACCCAAATATAACAGTGATGAAGAGCAAAGAAAGGTAGCCTCTTCTTGGGTTTACTGGCTGACCTGAAGCCACCTTCTCTTCTGTTTCCAGACAGGCCTGTTATCTCCATTCTGGCTGTCAGTGGTACCTTACCCATCAGAAGGGGAGAAAACTTTACCATCACCTGCCAAGCGGATGGGTCTCCAGCTGCCAGCTACTCCTGGAAGGTCCCTCAGGCCTCCAACCTCAACTACGGTGGCAACAACAGCACAGTGACTGTTGCCAGTGCAGATGGACAGAACAGTGGTGTGTATGAGTGCACAGCCAGCAACAAGCATGGGCAGCAGCACAGCCAGGTGGAGATCAAGGTGGAAGGTGAGGCCACATAGCAGAAAGGATTCGAAATACTGTGTGCCCTTTTGGTTGCATCTTGAGTGCTAGAAGTCAAAGCTAGACAATCCACCCCAACTGGGTGCTGGCAAAGGAACAGGTCAGTCAAAACTATGTGAGCAGCAGGTGCAAGTGCTTAACAGGTGTGTGTCCTGGAAGCTTAAATCTATGCTGGGGGAAGAAAACTAGGGTTGTATTTTACATCAGGCATTGAAATGCATACTGGGAATTTAGGATTGCACTATTAAAGTGGATTAAAGCACAACAAATTCACTTTTTAAAAGTGATGGATGGCAGCTAACAGATTGAAGATGAATCCCAACAAGACAGAGGGTGGGCAGGTGTGGGGGACTCCCTGGTCCTGAATGGAGTAACTGTGCCCCGAAAGGACCAGGTGTGCAGCCTGGGAGTCATTCTGGACTCAGCTGTCCATGAATGTGCAGGTTAATTCTGTGTCCAGGGCAGCTGTCTAACAGCTCCATCTGGTATGCCAGCTGAGACCCTATCTGCCTGTGCACTGTCTCACCAGAATGGTACATGCCCTGGTTATTTTCCACTTGGACTACTGCAGTGTAGTCTACGTGGAGCTACCTTTGAAACTACAACTAATCCAGAATGCGGCAGCTAGACTAGTAACTGGGAGCAGCCACAGGGACCATATCACACTGGAAGACCTACATTGGCTCCCAGTATGTTTCTGAGCACAATTCAAAGTGTTGGTGCTGACCTTTAAAGCCCTAAATAGCCTCATATACCTGAAGGAGCATTTCCACCCCCATCGTTAAGCCCAGACACTGAGATGCAGCACTGAGGCTTTCTGGCAGTTCCCTCACAGAGGTGAAGCTACAGAAGGCCCTCTTGGTAGTGGCGTCCACCCTGTGGAACGCCCTCCCATCAGATGTCAAGGAGATGAGTAACTATATAACCTTTAGAAGACATCTGAAGGCAGCCCTGTATAGGGAAGCTTTTTAAAGTTTCATGTTTTATTATATGTTTATATATGTTGGAAGCTGCCCAGAGTGGCTGGGGCAACACAGTCAGATAAGCAGGGTACAAACAATTTATTATTATTATTATTATTATTATTATTATTATTATTATTATTATTACAAAAAAACAAACTTTGTGGTTAGAAAAGTGATGGGAAAATGCACTGAAAAGTGTGGGGAGAGCAAGTGATTGATGAGTGTACACACCATGCAAGCAAATCTGGATGGATGTTGATTGTTATGTAACCTCCCCAGAAACAAATCAGAATGAATGCTTAGCAAAGACCAGACATTGCCCAACCTCTGTGTAAGCTTTGTGCAGAGCAAATCGGAATGAATGCTCAACAGGTTGTATGGAGAAGCATACAATGTTACATTGCGGGTACAATCTCCTGCCTCGCTTCTTAGAAAAATGAAATGCAGTCACCAGAAGCTGAAAATAAGTGGGAGAGGAATGGCAGGGTGGTGAAGAGTGGGACTTAATTTTATCCTTTTTCTTTCTGTTTTTCTGTTCAACATCACATGCACACCCCAGCTGTTTTTCCACTTGCAGGAGAAAAGATACAGACAGCTGTTCTTCCCACCCTGCCTGCAAGTTGCAAAACAGCAGGAGGGAAGGCTGAGTGAATGGGAAAACACCTGGAGGAGCAAAGGTTCCTTTTGTAAGGCGACACACTGTTAGGAATAAACTGTTAAGAATACACTTGCACTCTGCTTCCTCCTTTGCAGATCATTGGCTTTACATTATTGCTGTCATAGCAATTGCTGCTGCCACCATGTTGGTCCTGGGAGGAATGGCTGGGGTCATTTACTACCTCAAATCCACAGCCTGTAAAAAAGGAGAGTACAATGTCCGTGATGCAGAGAATTCCACCGAAGCTACTTGCCTAAACCGTGAGAGGACCTGTGATGGTGACATCTATGGTATACAGCTCACCAGAACCTGAGCAAGTCTCTGGACAGGTACCGTACCCCAGGCCTTGCCTGCTGAGACACAGCCAGAGAAGGATCGGTAAAAGACACCTTTCCTGTACAACCACCACACTTCTACCACCATCTCTGTCTCTGAAGGAAGGGCTCATACACTGGATTATACAGTGCTCTGCTTCACTGTGGAGTTGCTGAGCAGCCCATTAAGAGAGACACTGTTGAGGGTTCTCAGGGTGGAGAGCCAGCTTTTGTGCCCCATGGTTAGGGTGCCAGCCAGACATTTTGCATGGCACTCTCCTACATGGGTCTATCCATCTTCCTCCTCCTACATTCTCTGTTGCTCCTGCCGCTGGAAATAATGGAACTGCATTGTCCCTTCGAAATGCAGTACTTAAACAGGTCACGGCCATTCTGATTTGTAGTCTGTTTATACCTGTTAGCAATACTTCAAATGATTTAAGCATCATTCTGCTTCACTCTGGATGGTTGCAGTTGACTGGGGCCTTGCCAAATGGGAAATAGCAGCTTTGGATCGCGCATTCTTGCACATGGAGCAGGACGTCATCATTTCTACGACAAAATGAAGAGTGCCATTTTTTTAAATAATAAAAAAACATACTATGAAGGTGAGGAACCTGAAAGGACATTGAACAAATGCACTTATAAGTCATTGGTTCCCAGAGACTGAGTCAAACTAGATTAAAATACCATGAAAATGTGTTTAATCTGGATTAACATTGTTCCATTGTATTTTAACCATCATGCTATTTTAATTATACTAAATTAAAATCCATCATTTTCTGAAATACAATATGAGGAAATCCAGCCGAATCAAATGGATCCCGTTTAAATCCATGCCTTTCATTAAGATGGTTTTAACTGATCTGCATATGTAGATTCAAAAGCTAAACCTTTCCCCACCCACTGGACCTAAGTATGATGAAATATAATTAAATCATAGCATTGTAGAGTTGGAAGGGACCCTGGGGGTCATCTAGTCCAACCCCCTGCAATGCAGGATTCTCAACTAAAGCCTCCATGACAGATGGACACCCCAGTGCTGCTTAAAAACCTCCAAGGAAGGAGAATGCACCACCTTGAGGGAGTCACGTGGTAGGTACTGCTGAAATTTGAAAGGCTGAAGCCCAAAGCTCAGGGACGGGATACCCCCAAGGAAACCCACTTTGAGCTCCCCAGAAGAAAGGTGGGGTTCCAAGGTGTAATAGATGCTTCAAGGTGCTTTGTGCCTAAAGTGTATAGCTGAGTTTCTTTTGAGAAATCTGCCTAGAAGTTTGAAAAGGACACCTTCCTCAGGGTGCTTCCATTTAAAGATCAAACAGTGCATGATGGCAGGTGTCAAGCCTATTGGGTTGTTCTTGTTTTTATTTGCATTATGTATTTTGTGTTTTTATATTGTGATTTTATTCTGTGAACCGCCCTGAGACCTGTGGGGATAGGGCAGTATACAAATTTAATAAATAAAGAAATAAATGCTTTTTTAGTCACACATCTGCTATAGTTACTTCCTCCCTGCTCGCTCAGTCAGGTGCCTTTCACAATGGTAGTATGTATAAATTAATTAATTTACCCCGCCCATTTGGCTGGGTTTTCCCAGCTACTCTGGGTGGCTTTCAAAAAAACATAAAACAGAATAAAACTTCAAACATTAAAAACTTCCCTAAAGATGTCTTCTAAAAGTTGGATAGTTGTTTATTTCCTTCCACAGAGTGGTTGCCACTACCGAGAAGGCCCTCTGCCTGGTTCCCTATAACCTCACTTCTCACAGTGAGGGAACTGTGCCCTCAGTGCTGGACCTCAGAGTACAGGCTGAATGATGGGGGTGGAGACGCTCCTTCAGGTATACTGGGACGAGGCCATTTAGGGCTTTAAAGGTCAGCACCAACACTTTGAATTGTGCTTGGAAACGTACTGGGAGCCAATGTAGGTCTTTCAGGACCGGTGTTATGTGGTCCCGGCAGCCACTCCCAGTCACCAGTCTAGCTGCCGCATTCTAGATTAGTTGTAGTTTCCGGGTCATCTTCAAAGGTAGCCCCACATAGAACACATTGCAGTAGTCCAAGCGGGGGATAACTAGAGCATGTACCACTCTGGCGAGACAGTATGCGGGCAGGTAGGGTCTCAGCCTGCGTACCAGATAGAGCTGGTAGACAGCTGCCCTGGACACAGAATTGACCTGCACCTCCATAGACAGCTGTGACTCCAAAATAACTCCCAGGCTGCTCACCTACTCCTTCAGGGGCATAGTTGCCCCATTCAGAACCAGGGAGTCCCCCACACCCACCCGCCCACTGTCCCCCCAAAACAGTACTTCTGTCTTGTCAGGATTCAACCTCAATCTGTTAGCTGCCATCCATCCTCCAACCACCTCCAGACACTCACACAGGACCTTCACCGCCTTTACTGGTTCTGATTTAAAAGAGAGGTAGAGCTGGGTATCATCCGCATACTGATGAACACCCAGCCCAAACGCCCTAATGATCTCTCCCAGCGGCTTCATATAGATTATTAAAAAGCATGGGGGAGAGGATGGAACCCTGAGGTACCCCACAAGTGGGAGCCCAGGGGTCTGAACACTCATCCCCCAACACTACTTTCTGGACACAGCCCAGGAGGAAGGAACAGAACCACTGTTTAACAGTACCCCCAGCTCCTCTAGATGGTCCGGAATGATGTTATGGTCGATGGTATCAAAGGCCACTGAGAAACTAGGAAACAGCTTTTACCTTTGTCCCTAGCCCATCAGAGATCATCGACCAGCGTGACCAAGGCAGTTTCAGTCCCATGATGAGGCCTGAATCCCAATTGGAAGGGATCCAAATGGTCTGTATCCTCCAGGTTTGCCTGGAGTTGTTCAGCATCTACCTGCTCAATCACCTTGCCCAATAATGGAAGATTTGAGACTGGGTGATAGTTGGCCATATTGGCTGGGCCCAAATATGGTTTTTTAAGAAGCAGTTTAATGACCGCCTCTTTCAGCGGGTCTGGGAAGACTCCCTCACAGAGGGAAGCATTCACCAGCCCGCAGAGCCCATCACCAAGTTCTTCCCGGCTTACTTTTATGAGCCAGGATGGGCAAGGATCAAGGAGACAGGTGGTTGTTTCACTCATTCAAGCAGCCTGTCCACATCCTCGGAGGTAACAGATTGGCATTGATCCCATGCAACTGGACTAGACAAGACTCTTGCACTCTCCCGCCCTGGCCCTGCTCCCACAGTGGAGTCTACCTCTTTCCGAATCTGAGCAACTTTATCTGCAAAAACCTTTGCAAAATCATTGCAGGAGGTCTTGGGGGCCTTATCAGGCCCCAATGGTGCAGGCGGTTCTGTTAAATTGTGAACCAGCTAATAATAATTTGGCCATCCTTGAATATTCTGCTATGTATGTTGGCTTGCCTCAAGCAGCAAAATGTATTGGGCTCAGGGCCCCCCACCATCTGGCAGAGTGAGGCAGCTGCCTTAGGTGGCAGATATTTTGTGGCATGGAAGTGGCAGCAGCCAAGGACTTTCTGCCCTCTGTTGGTGGACAGAGCTATGCACTCCTTGCAACCTGGCGTGTATCCCCTAAACCAGGGGCGTAGCAAGGTAAATTGGTATCCAGGGGCAAAAAATTTTTGTCACCCCCCCCCCGAGGCATGGGAAGGTCAGGTGGTACCCGGTGGGGAAATTTTCTTCTTGTCAACCCCCCCCATTGATTCCCCCCACAAAAAATGGTTTTCAGTTATTTCATATTTTCTTACAAAGGAATAATAACAAGGAATAATAAAAAAAAAACTTTTATTTCTATCCCACCCTCCCTGGCCAAAGTCGAGCTCAGGGTGGCTAACATCAGATACATAACATTGGTATAAAATCAAACAATAATTAAATTACCTCCTAAAAACATCTCAGAATCAAAGTCTAATTAGATGGCTTTCCACAGGGTTAGGGTTGGGAACAGTAAGTGTTCTCTGAACTGAAATTTCAGCCTTCATGACATAGGAAAACAGCCAAGTGAACAGCTATTTTGGTGGAGGAAGGTCAAGATATTAACCGATATGCATGAAATTCCATATATAGCTATATAATCCCTAGTATAGTAAGACAAGACCTTCGGAGCAGGCATTAAAAAAATTATTCCAAAAAAATTGTTCCTTGATAATTTGTCACCCCCTCCATTATGGAACCTGGGGCAGTATGCCCCCCCGCCCCCCTTGCTATGCCCCTGCCCTAAACTAACCTGCTGCCCTCAGGTGTCATGGAGGATGTCCTGTCACTAGTCTTGAAGGAAGACTGATCTGGCTGCCTGGTCAGCTTCTGTACACAGAATGGGGGCAGCACCCTACTTGTCGTTTAACTCAGACAGCACAATGCCTCGGCCTGTCCCTGGGGCCATATTGGATGAGGTGGGATTGGTCGTGTTTCTTCTTCACACATGTGCCCCATTCACACGTATAAAGTGTGTTTGTGATGGACCCCTTTCCAAGCCATAGTGTGTGTGTGTGTGTGTGTGGTTCAGGGGAGCTGACAGTTGCTCCCTGCTCTGCCATGTTGCCTTCTTGCTTGCTTTCCCCAAACTGGCTCTGATACTTGAAGTGAGGCAGACTGGAATAATCAAAGGTGTCTGATGCCATGCAGTGTGACAAGGTAAGGTGGGGAAGGAGGAGGGCTCAGTTCCCCTCACCTATGGCCGCATATACACTATGCCTTTATAGTATGGTTACCAGATGTCCCCGGATTTAAAAATCTGTCCCCGGAATGTCCCCGGATTTCATTTAATGTCCCTGGATTTATATTTTAAGTGTAGATTTATTAGCAGGGAATGAATGTTGCACATCATATGGAGACTTCCAGCAAAGCAAAATGGCGGGCACCATGGCAGCGAGCAGCTCCTGAGGCCAGCCAACTGCGCTACCAGGATGGCTCTGGACTGCTGAGACTGCCGCTGCTGCCGCCACTGCCAAAGGGGAACTGGGGATGTCCAGCGTGTCAACTGGGGGAACCACTGACCACCACCACCCCCGCGTCCCAAATCGAGCTGGGAGCAAGAGCTCCTGGCTGACTGCCCAGCGGTGCTCTGGGACCAGGAAAACCCTGGAGAAGGAAGAGAGAGAAAGAGGAAGGAGAAAAAAGAGGGGAGCCCCGACTTTGCAGCGCCGCTGCCGCCACCGCCACTGAGGAGGAGAGGTAGTAGAGCGCTGGGAGGGCAAGGACACATGGCCGAGTCCAGGCCCGACCCAAGCCTAATCCACGGCGGCTAGCACTCCAAGAGAGCAGGCTGGGGCCCAGAGGAAGGCCACGCAACAGAGGAGAACACAGAAGAGAAGGTATTACTTCTTTTTTAAAAAACCAAAACTTTTTAAAATATTTTTTTTCTCTTTTCAAAAAAAAAAAATGTGTTCCGGGATTCTTTGCAAAAAATCTGGTAACCTTACAGTGCACCCCGCCCCCCGAATTCTGGGATTATAGTTTACCAATCCCAGAGTTACAATTCCCCACCTCTCTTAACAAACCACAGTACCCAGAATTCTTTCAGGGGCGAAGGTGCTTCAGATGTGCAATTTAAGTCATAGTGTGAACAGCCTCAGTCTGTGCACCATGAAATGGAAAAAATAAGAAACTACAGAAATGAAGGGACATATTTTGCACACCGATACTGGCTACATCTGGCTCTAAAACTAATGAACCTGTCATAATCCGGATCCAGGTGCTTTCATAACCAATATCATTTCCCTCATTTATTTTGCAAACAGTAGCAACAATACAGTGAGTGTAAATGGTGATTGATCCTGTTCAACCAATGCAAGATTATTATTAACTAGCTGACCCGGCCACACGTTGCTGTGGCTCATTTTGTGAAACGACAAAGAAAGATGTAAAAGAGAAAGCGCATGCCTCCCCACAGCTTATCCTGTTGAACTCCTGCCTGCCTCCTCTCCGTATTTCCCATTTTCGCTTGCCTCCCCACAGCTTCTCCCGTTTAATTTGACATGTAAAATTCCCAGCACAGTTCCCAGGATTCCTTAGGAATGTGCTTTAAATATGCCTTGCATATGCAGCCACAATCTAACATTATCTAGAAGGCACCAAGCTGAGGAAGGCTGTGCTAACTGCTACACTGCACTGCCCTTTGTTTCATATGCCACATATTTTGTTCTATAATTGGGCGATTTCCTCCATTTTAGCATCTGACTGCTTCTGCATGGAATGTTTCAACGTGGCTACACATCTTCTTTTGTTTGCTTTGCTTATCAGCATGTGTACACCATGAAGTGCCCACGCACTGGGAGGTCAAGGCAAATGTGTGACTCTTCCCAGCTTGTTTGGAGGAGCAAAAAACATTTGTACTGTAAGTTTAGAAGTCTCTCTTAAGTTCTGAATGAGGAGGAAAAGAAGATGCATTTGACCGAACCTCGGCTCATTTGAGGGCGGATCCTGTGACAGTGAAGGCAGCAGAGAATGCTTGCTTCTCTGCCACCTGTGATGCTGCCCAGAGGAGCTAATCTGGGTTAAAGAGCTTCTCATGCCTTAGGGATGGATGGAAGGATCTCTTTGTTTTGGTTCTCTCCATTTAACATTTTTCTAGTCTTAAATTCAGTTTTTTCATATTTCTGCAGTAATTTATTATTCATTTGGTTTTTTTTAAATCCTTGTGAAAATTCAGCAGCATTTCACTGCGAATTTATTCTAATAAACACATTTTTATGCAGTTTTGCCTAATGTACAATTTTTGCAAGGTAATTTCCCCTAATATGATGCACCTTTGTAGCTATTGGTTGGAGAACCAAATTGCAAAACCAAGATAAGTTTGAATTTTGAAGGATGGTGTGTTTTGATTCGAAATTGCAATTTAAATAGATTTGCCTTTATATGTAAACTGAATCCCAGCATCTATACAACATTATCCTTGTGTAAATGCCACTCAAGATTATTTCCCATTTAATCTACATTTCCATGGAAAATAAAAGTTTAAAAAAATAAACAAATGCAGAAATGAGAATGAATGCAGGCAAAATGAACAGGGATAGGTTCAGAGCAGTCAACATTTCTCTGATGAAAATAGGGATGATGAAAATTATCATCATTCCATAATGATAATTTTACTATTCATACCCCACACAGCTTACTGGGTTGCCCCAGCTACTCTGGGCAGCTTCCAACATACATAAAAACATAATAAAACATTAAGCATTAAAAAAACCTTCCCTATACAGGATTCCCTTCAGTCCCAACATTTCTCCATTGAAAATAGGGACATCCTAAGGAAAAGTGAGACATTCTGGGATCAAATCAGAAACTGGGATGGCTTCTCTAAATCATGGATGTCCCTGAAAAATAGGACACTTGGAGGCTCTGTAAGTTATGACTGCATATAAAATGTGCAAAGTTGTTTACAAGTTAGGTCAAGTCCCTGGATTCCAAAGAGTTAATCAGGAAATGCTCGTTATCAGCTGGTTTCCAGTAAGAGGTTTGCTTTCCTTGGCAAGGATGGCTAGATGTAAAAAAAAGAGTCTGGACAATCCCCAAAGACATTCAGCAACGTGTCTGAATATGTTCACTTTGGGCCAAACATTGAGTAAGGATTGCTTAAAGGCCAGTGCCATGGCACCAGCCAGTTTATCCCCATGTTATGTGTGCTGGACGGGGAAAGGACTGCTGCTCCTAAATCTTCCAGAGGTGGAGGAGCAACATCCTTGCACTAGTAGCAGAAGCTAAAATGGAGAAAGTGAGCAAAGCAGGGGAGACACAGAGAGCATCCCAAGGGCTCCAATCCACCCCTTGCGAAGGCTTAAAGCTTTGCAGACAACAGCCCAGGAGGAGATGAACGTTGCAACCCTCCCTTGGAAGCCAGTGGAGAGCTGCAGGGGCGACATCACTTTGGTCGAGAGATAGTTTGGTTTTTCTCAGTTTCTAGTTACCGGTATTCCAGTCTTAAGTTCAGTTCACCTTTCCAGACCAGTTTGTGAACTTGTTTTAAAGCCCTCACAAAAGTGCACCAGCATTTTAATGCAAATTTCTCCTAACATAACACATGTTTATATGCACCTTTCTTAATATATGCAGGCCCTGCTTACCAAATGCAAAGTGTTCCCTGGAAATCATCAGTTAGATGAGCGTTTGCAGAATGAGTCCATAATTTCTATTGATTCCTATGGGAATCAGTGATTTCTCTTCCCCCTCCAGCCATTGTTTCTTCCTGGAATGGCTGCAACCAACCAGCAAAAAAGTGACAAAAGGAAAAATTGATTTGTCCGATCTCTCCTAATCCCAGATTCATTCTATCTTGCTCCCTCCCTGCATGGTTGCTGCCTGAAAATGGCTGCTGCCACAGCACAGCTAAGATTTGTATTGGTGGGGGGCAAGTACAGTATTTGGATTTATATAGCAAGCAGGCAGCTCCCAGGACCAATTTCCCCAATATAATGCATTTTTTGTTTGTTATTTTCACTAATATATGCATTTTATGCACACTTCACCCTAGTATATGCATTTGTGTACACATTACTTGGCAGGATAACTGCATTGTAAAATTTGGAGAAGTGCAAATTTTGAAGGATGGTCCTGTTTAAGGTCGGTTTTTTTTTTGAAAATGCAGATTTTGTGGGATTGCCTTTGAATGTGAATTGAATAAAATCTCTCCCCCCATCCTGACCCTGGCCCCATGACTTTAGAGCTATGAGCATGCAAGTGAGGATACCCTCAAAGAGAAGGTGCAGACCATAGTTTCCAGCAGGTTTATCAGCAATGTATTATTCTATGTTTTCACATCCCTCACCATGGCAGTTTTCACATGAAACCATGTTTATTACATGAGGAAATTGCTATACCCTGCAAAAAAACCTACCGTATATACCCGAGTATAAGCCGACCCGAATATAAACCGAGGCACCTAATTTTCCTACAAAAACCTGGGAAAGCTTATTGACTTGAGTATAAGCCGGTTCACCTTTGCCGCTGTGGAGGAGGAGGAGGAACGAGCAGCCCGAAAGCAACCCTTTGGGCTGCTCCTTCCTCTTCTTCCTTTGCCAAGTTTGCATTTATGCGAGCACTTCAGGAATGGAACAAACTGCCTGGGGAGAGTAAAGAACCGCCGTTCTTGTACACTTCTTAAGGAATGGTTGACTGGGGAGAGCGGGTGGCGGCACGAGCGGAGAGAAAGGGCTTCTTTCTCGCCACCCCCACCACCCGCCTCACTCAAGTATAAGCCGAGGGCAGCTTTTTCAGCACAAAAAATGTGCTGAAAAACTAGGCTTATACTCAAGTATATATGGTAGTTACCATCTTTCACTTGTACCTCATAACATTATTAGCAGGAATTCAACAAACTTAATCCAATTAGTCATAAAATTAGCCTGTTGTTGTTCTTTTAGTCTAATGTAATGTGTAGTAATGCAGTGTTTTTCAACCTTTTTTGGGCAAGGGCACACTTGTTTCATGAAAAAAATCACGAGGCACACCACCATTAGAAAATGTTAAAAAATTTAACTCTGTGCCTATATTGACTATATATAAAGTAATTCTCTTGAATAGGAATCAAATAAAAACAAAGAAAGTATTTTATAATTACTTTATTATGAAATAGTAAGTAAACAGAAATATGAAAAATTATAAAATACTTTATTCAGTGCGCAACCTGGGTCTGTTTGGCTGTTTTTTTTAAATCTTTCGAATTTTTCAATTTTTCCCACGGCACACCAGGCAACATCTCGCGGCACACTAGTGTGCCGCAGAACAGTGGTTGAAAAACACTGTAGTAATGTAATGTAACTATACGGACGAAGGTCCGTATAGTTAAAGCTATGGTTTTCCCAGTAGTGATGTATGGAAGTGAGAGCTGGACCATCAAGAAGGCTGATCGCCAAAGAATTGATGCTTTGAATTGTGGTGCTGGAGGAGACTCTTGAGAGTCCCATGGACTGCAAGAAGATCAAACCTATCAATTCTCAAAGAAATCAACCCTGAGTGCTCACTAGAAGGACAGATCCTGAAGTTGAGGCTCCAGTACTTTGGCCACCTCATGAGAAGAGAAGACTCCCTGGAAAAGACCCTGATGTTGAGAAACATTGAGGGCACAAGGAGAAGGGGACGACAGAGGATGAGATGGTTGGACAGTGTTCTCGAAGCTACTAACATGAGTTTGACCAGAGGCAGTGGAAGACAGGAGGCAGTGGAAGACAGGAGTGCCTGGTGTGCTCTGGTCCATGGGATCACAAAGAGTCAGACTAAACAACAACAGTGTGATAGTTTGGCTATTACAGCAAACTCATACTTCATCAATCTTTTCTAAGAAATCAAAACTGCTGTCAGACTTTTATTCTACTCAGTTGTTCACAATTATGTTGCCTTTAGTAGTCTCCATAATTACCCTCCCCCGCTTTACTGATTAACCACTGAGCTGTTTGCACAAGGCCTTAGCTTTAAAAAGTGGTCTCACGTGACAAATACCCGAGTCGTGAGCAGCTATCCTGGCCCTCTAGACCACCATGGAGGGGACTGCGCTCTCTCTGGTGGCTGTCCTGGTGGTCTGCTTCCCAGCTACTTCCCACAGCCAACTGTAAGTACATAAAAATTCCATCACAAGGAATTCTAAATTTGATGGCTCTGCCTCAGCATGTTACTTAAAAGAAATGGATGAGTGGGGAAATGCAGAAAATGTTTCGTGTGTTAATTTGTCTGAGGAGAGGTTACATTTCCTGCTTAGAATCTCTTCCCAGTATTCAACAGCTACTGGATATTCCCAATATGTGTGCCCTGAAGTGGTTGCACAGCCCCAACAATCACCAGTGTTTCCCCCATCTTTTACTGCAGGGAAGCTACATACAGTCATTGGCCAGGCTGGCTGGGGGGATGAGAGTTGGAGTCCAGCAATATCTGCTGGGCCACAGGTTCCCCATCCCTCTTTAGTTAGAAAGACTCTATATGGAGTCAATATTAAGTCAAATGGAGTCTATATTGATAGGTTTTTGCTGGAATAGACTGAAACAGATTGCTATGGACCTTGGGCATTACCTAGGCCAGTGTTTCTCAACCTTTTTCCAACTGTCACCATGTTTCTTTTCTGTGACCCCCCATAGCTGTCAACCTTTCCCTTTTTTGCTGGAAATCCCCTTATTATAGCATTGGGAAACAGCAGGGAGGGTTGACAGCTATGGGACCCCCCCCCCCCGGTCTTAATGGTAGCTATTTAACGGTAGCTATTTAAATGTTTTTAATAGAACGTATTTTATTTATAATTTTTATAACATACAAAATACAATTAGATAAAGAGATACTTTAAGTATTTCTCGATCAATGTGACCCTTGGGCTTGATGACCAGAAACAAGCTTTTTTAAATATCTGGTTGCTGTGAGGGATAACCAAAGATCGCTGCTATCCAGTGCTTTTTTTCTGAAAAAAACGTTTAGGGGTACTCTCATTTTGACTCAAGAAAACCACCATTTTATAGTTCAAATCTGGGAAAAGAAATACAGTAAATGGACAAAAGTCCAAAGATTCACAAAATGTTTAGGGGTATGTGTACCCCTGCGTACCCCCCCCAAAAAAACCACTGGCTCTGTCCATTATGTTAAGGCAATTCCACATTACGATGAGTAAATAATTCACATAACTGAAACCTGATTCTACCAAATATGAAGTAGGAAATGCAATGAAAAACAATTTTGGAATTTGGAAGTGGGAGGGAGAAGGAAGTGCGTGGTGTTCCATCCACTGGGAAGCACAGTCACTTCTCTGTTCTCTCTAAGTCTCTGTTTTCTATTTTATTCACCTCTGCTTCCCTTTCTGTTTTCTTCACTTCTCACTTCCCTCTGTAGCCCTAACAGAAATGCTTCTGGTTTCTTAACAAATGTCATTTTAAACCCCCCCCCCCAATTCATTATATATCATCTCCCTTTTTTTTAACTTCTCTACATTCCCACCACATATGATAAAACGTGCCTTCCTTTTCTTTACATTTCCAACATATGTTTGATCCTGTTTAGTACATTTTGACATTTTTACCGGTGTAGTATACCATCTGTACATCATTTTCATATAATTTTCCTTCAGAAGAGAACCATCTGTAAATTTCAAATCTACCTTCCACAGTTTTTCCCAGTCCTCAAATTGTATGTTGTGTCCTATATCTTGTGCCCATTTAATCATGACTGATTTGACCTCTTCATCTTTTGTTTCCCATTCTAACAGTATACTATATGCTTTCTTCAGTAGCTTCACCATCTTCTATAACCTCTTTTTGAAATCTAGAGAATGTGTAACTAAACCCTTTTTTGTTATCTTCCTTGTACATCTCATTTAATTGTCTGTAGTGCAGCCAACTCTGAAAATGTTCTTTAATTTCTTCATAGTCTTTTAGTTTCCATTTCCCTTCTTGATCTGTCAATAAGTCTCTATAAGTAGGCCACTTCCCCTTTTTGCCAAGCAGTTTGAGCAATGAAGCTTCAATTGCTGATAACCACCAATGTGTTTTTTTGTTCTATTAAGTCTTTATATCTCTCCCAGACTCCCATTAATGATCTCCTAATTATATGATTGTAAAAAGCTTTATGAACTTTTCCTTTCCCATACCATAGGTATGCATGCCATCCAAATCTGTTATCGTGCCCTTCCAAATCCAATGCTTGTTCCTTTCCCAGTTTTATCCAGTTCCTAATCCAAACCAAACATGCAGCCTCATAATACTATTTAAGGTCTGGGAGGGCAAAGCCTCCTCTTTCCTTTATGTCTGTAAGTATCCTGTGTTTGATCCTTGGCCTTTTGCCCTCCCAGACAAACTTGGAGATATCCTTTTGCCATTTTTTGAAGCAATCATCCTTAACCATTAATGCGACTATCTGGAAAAGAAAAAGCATTTTTTGGCAAAACATTTATTTTTACTGCCACAATTCTTCCCAGTAGGGAAAGGTTCATTCTACTCCAAATTTCCAAATTCCTTTCAATCTCATTCCACACCTTTTCATAGTTGTCTTTATACACTAGATATTTTACTTTTTATGGATTTCTATCTCAATACTTTGCTCCAAATCTCTTTTGCCTTCTTATTAACTAATAATTTAGTTTTATTTCTGTTCAGTTTAAATCCTGCTACTTCCCCAAATTCCTGATTTTTTTCTATTACTCTAGGGAGAGAATTTTTTGGGTCCTCCACTGTGATTACCAGATCATCAGCAAAGGCTTTCAATTTAAATTCATTTTTCCCAGTTTTTATCCCTGTAATCTTTTTATCTACTCTTATATTTCTGGCAAGTACTTCTAGGACCAAGATGAATAATAATGGTGATATTGGACAGCCTTGCCTAGTTCCTTTTTGTATTTTACATTTGTTCGTTATCACCTGATTAACAATTAATTTCACATTTTGTTCAGAATATATCACTTGTATTTCTTTCAAGAATTTATATCCGCAATTAATTTCTTCAATTAATTTCTTCAAGTAATTTTTTCATGAAATCCCAGGAAACGTTATCAAAAGCTTTTTCTGTATCTATAAACATCACTGCTGCTCCCCCCCATTTTTTTACCTCCAGGTATTTTATCACATTCAATATACTTCTTATATTCTCTTTCATTTGTCTACCTGGAAGAAATCCTGTCTGGTCTTCGTGTATATAATCGACGAATCCCCCCCAGTCTGTTAGCTAAAATGTTTGCAAATATTTTATAGTCATTCTTTAATAATGAAATAGGTCTGTAATTTTTAACTTGCATGAAGTCTGAAACTTGTTTTGGAATCACTGTTATATAAGCTTATTTCCATGTTCCTGAGGTTTCACCTGTCTTTAATATTTCATTCATCATGTCCTTCAATGGGTTTACTAATTGTTCATTAAACTTTTTTGTAATATTTTGCTGTTAAACCATCTGGTCCTGGAGAATTACCACTTTTTGTTTGATTTAATACCTCTACTATTTTGGGGGCTGTCACCTGCTTATTTAAAATCACTAGCTGTTCATCTTTTATTTTTGGCAGATTACTATTTTTAATATATTCCTCAATTTTCAAATTCTTTTCCTTTCCTATATAATTCTGAGAAATATTTCACAAAAGCTTCTCTTATTTCTTTCATTTTATCTGTAGTTTCCCCATTTATATTTATTTTATTTATGAAGTTTCTTTGTTCACTTTTTTCCAATTGCCAAGCTAACAATTTTCCTGATTTGTTTGCATGTTCAAAGTATTTTTGCTTCATTGTTTTAATTTTGCAGCCAATTTCTTCATTGACTATCATATAATATTGGGTTTGTAAAATCCTAATTGCTTGTTTAACTGACTCTTTATTGGCTTTTTGATAGATCCTTCTGCTTTTTCATAATTTCATCTAAAATTTCTTTTTTCCTTTTTTCTTTCAATTTCCTTTTAATTGAATTTTGTTGTATAAACAGTCCCCTCATCACCGCCTTACTTGCATCCCAGACCATTTGTAATTTGGTCTGACCTTGGAGGTTTATTTCAAAATAATCCTCCAGGTTTTTCTTTGCCTAAGTGAACTGTTTATCAAACAAATGTTTTACTCTCCAGATGTCTATCAAGTTTAAGGTTTGAGCCAAATTAAAGAAAGTCTTTGGTAATCTGTCTTCTTTTGTATCTTTTTTCCTAGTTTATCTGTCTTTTTCTAGTGATGGAACTCCATTCAAATCTCCCATTAAAATAATCTTTTGATCTGCATAATCCATTAATTCTGTTTCCAGGTTTTTTTTTTAAAAAACTGCTTTTTCCTCATTTGGGACATATATTCCCACCAAGATTATCTTCTTCCCTTGAATTTTAATTTGTACTATTAAAATTCTGCCTTTCTTATCTTTTTGGAACAATTTAGATTCCGGTGCAGGATTAATATAAAAAACAACTCCTCTCTTTTTTGCATTATCTGCCTAAATGAAATCCATTCCTAATCTTTTGTTAATTAAAACTCTTTTCTGCTTTTTAGCAATATGTGTTTCTTGAAGACAAATTATATTTCTGTTTTGAAATCACATGTTGAGTTCTGTTATGTTTAGCTTTGTTGTTCAAACCGTTAACATTCCAACTCAATATTTTAAGATTGGCCATTTTCAGAGTCACTTGCAGTATCAGTTTTCCCACCTACTGCTCCTTCCAATGACAGCCACTCCAAGGCCGCTCTTTGTTCTGCTAGTGGATTGTCGTATCCAGTATCTAAGTCTCTCTTGTGTTTTTCATAAAATTCCCTGGCTTGCATTTCTGTTGTCAGCCTGTATCTCTTTTTCAAAAAAGTAAATGAGATTCCCTCTGGGTATTCCCATTTATATTTTATGTCTATTCTCCTCATGGCTGTAGTCAAGAACCTGTATTTCTGTCTCCTAAGTCTGAGTTTAAAAGGAATTTCCCTAAAAATGTCCACTTCCTGTCCAGCAACCACAAGATTGTCCTCAAAGTTGGTGTTTTTTTTAAAGGATTGCATCCTTCATTATTATTTTTTGTAGCAAATGTTAACAGGACATCTCCTGGTTGCTTTTTCAATCTTGTTTCCCTTGTACGAACTCTGAAACAACTCTCAATCATTTCCGCCACCCACTCTTGACTCTCCCCCATCCAATCTGAAATTATCTTTGCAACATATGTTTCTAAATTTTGTTCTTCTTTGAGATTGGTAACCCTCTTAATCTCACTGTTTTTCCCTACAGTTCTCGTGACAGCTTTCTATTCCTCTTTCAGATGGTCCAGTTCTTCACTGTTTTTTTCTAACTTGTCCACCTTAATTTCTAAGTTATTAACCTTCTCACCCAGCTTCCCATACTGTTCTGTTAATAAGTTGGTAGATTTTTTTCCAAGTCTGAGTGCACTTGTTGTGCCAAGACTTTCATTGACTGGGCCATCTCTTTCCTAAATTCAATGAATTGCTGTGTAAGAAAATCAGTATAATCAAGCTTCCCTGTCTTTTCTAAAGCTGTCTCTTCCTGTACGCTTGCTCACCGCTTATCACTGGTGGCCTTCCTAGTAGCAGCTCCCGTCCCTTTTCCCATGTCTACACTAAAAAGTCTCCCACGTTAAAGTCTTTGTTATATTTTACTCAAGGTCACACCTGCAGTTCTTGTCTCTGCCCAGAAGTGAAAGTATTTTCCCACTCCTGAGCTGAGCCAAGAAAGGAAACCAAAACAGAAATAAAAAAGAAAACCTTCCCTTTACAACTTTTGAATCTTTTTACTGCCTTTACCAACCCTTCAGAACAATTAAATGCAAAACATAAAGAAAAAGGAATATGTTATAAAAAATACACAGTAATTTCAGGTAGAATAAGACCAAAATAAGAAAGAAAAGAAAAATAAACAACACCAACAATCAATACCAGTTTATGCTTCTCTTCCTCAGTTCTTTTCAGTTGCAAAAAGTGGCAATGAATATAGAGTAGTCCAACTTTCAATTGTAATCCAATAGGTTGTATTCCAGTTTGTTAATTATTCAATTTGTAATCCAATATTTTATGTTTGTATTCCAAGTCTCCAATTCTTCTGAATCCCAGATCTCAAATTAAAACTTGAAGAGATATGCTCCCGTAGATGTCAGAAAAGTTTGTTTGCACGCAGGTTAAGTATTGCAGGAAATTCCCTGGTCTTCAGTAAGCACTGTAATTAATCCACTCCAACTCCAGCTAGTCCAGGCTCTCTTCCTCTTCTGAGAGATTCCTGCCCCAGCGTAGGTAGAGAGTTCTCCTGCTTAGCTTCGGTTTTGTGCTACCCAGTTCCAGGATTTAATGATTTAAAGCCAAAGTTCAAAGCTCTTTTAAATAAAAGGCTTCCTGCTTTCTACTCTGCCAGAATAGCAGTCTGTCAAATTGTAACCCTGTCTAACTGTCAACTGTATCCAGAAAGAAGGGAGTCTCTTAAATCACTTAAATAAGTTGCTAAAAAGTCTCCATTAGCTGTTGCTGTATTCCACTCCCATTCACAAAAAGTCCTGTTGCAGTGCCTTTCTGCAGAAATCGGAAGCTGACTTCCTTTTTTGCTTCCGTTTTACCAAATCCAATAATTTAAGTCTATTTTTCTTCTTCAAAGTTTAATTTGGTTTTTACCTCTAATTGGAAAGTCCGCTGCTTACGGTGACAGCTTGTGTCTTTGGCTGAAGAGTACGGTGGAGCCGTGAGCGGACTCAAGCCTCTTCCCCACCTCCCCTGCAACAGTGGCGACGGGGAGATCAGAGTCGAGGCGAGTTCTCCAATGCTCAGCTGGACCCTTAGAGCCCCCACTTGCCCATGGGGTTTTTTGGGGGGCGCCTAGCCCTGGCGCTCACTGCCTCGAACCCTAGCAGCCAGAACTGTATCGTCTCTTAAATGGACAACATGGAGCGCGAGGCCATTCCCTCCACAGCAAACCGGAAGTCTCCCGCACAGTGCTTCCTATATTGTTACCCTACAAAGGGAGCCAGGAAATAATGCCAGTCCTTTTTAGCCAAATAAAGGCAACAGGATTGTGGAAAGAGTTCAGATTTTATTGCAGACAGCAGGAATTATCCAAATTCTGGACCCAGAATACAAAACTCAAGACAATTTATAGCATTCTCTTCACATGAATAGCTCATGAACGATCGCTTTCAGCAATATGATTGGATAACACAATACGTGGCCAGCTGGTGGACCCCTCATGCTCACTTCTAATTGGTTAACAAAAAACACACTGTAAAGGTCAGTTCCACTTTGCTATGTGGAGCTTATGAGAGAGGCCCTGCTTGTTAATGAAAAGACAAAAATGCATCTACAGTGGTGCCTCGCTAGACGAAAATAATTCGTTCTGCGAGTCTCTTCGTCTAGTGAAGCACCAATACAAAGTAACGGTTTTCGCGACGAAAATTTTTTTTTTGTCTTGCGAGGCAGCCCCATAGACTTTTTCGTCTTGCGGGGCAGCCTTCCGCTAGCGAATGCCTTTCATCTAGCGAGTTTTTCGTCTAGCGGGGCACCACTGTACTATTCACAGGTGGGGGTTGCAGGAAGAGAATGCTTAAACTTCCAACTCTATGGTGGAATCTAGACACATATAAAAATGTTGTGAAAATGCTTTTTAGAAAGGTACAGTGGGTACACAGCCTTAGCCTTTGCTCTTTCAAATTATGGTTTAGGATAAATTAATTGTTGGCTAGGCTCCTTTGCCCTTCATTGGGATCATGCAAACATGTCATATATTTGTTGCCTTCTACTTGTCCTGCCATGGACTCTGCGTAGAGGGTTTTTGTCTCGACTTTTCCACAACAAGAGAGGAGGAAGGCACAGTGTGGAGAGATGGGGGCAGATGCTTCCAGGCAAACAAATTCAGTGCATGAAATCTTTGTTCTTCACAGCTACTCCCTCATTACGCCTAATGTTCTGCGGGTAGAGAGTGAAGAGAAGGTTGTGGTGGAGGCCCATGGACTCAGCTCTCCAACAAATGTCACAGTTGCTGTCTATGACTGGAAGAAGAAAAAGATTCTGCATCAGGTCCAAGCCACTCTAAACCAAGAAAATGGCATGATGGTGACTCCTGTCATAATGGTGGGTCTGTAGTGATAGTCATCATGAGAATATGTGAATATTCTTGGTCTGGGAACTTGATATTTCGCAGCTCTGTTTTATCATCCACCACCAGGGAGGGATCCTGTGTAGATCTGCCCCACAGCTCATTAGATTTGCATACCTTTGACCTACCTGACACACCTTTGTTGTTGTTTTTTAACCCTATCTGTTGACTCCATCCCTTTCTGGGAGTCAGTGGGAAGAAAGGATCTGGCCAACTGGGGAACCAATGGAACTTTGCTTAAGTCCATACCATCCAACATTTCTCCCATGAAAATAGGGATGTCCCATTCCATCATGATAATTTTACTATTTAGACCCCACACATCTTACTGGGTTGCCCCAGCCACTCTGGGCAATTTCCAACATATATAAAAATATAATAAAACATTAAACATTAAAAACCTTCCCTATACAGGATTGCCTTCAGATGGTTTGGGGGTCGGATAACTCCATACCCTCCAACATTTCTCCAATGAAAACGGGGACATCCTAAGGAAATTTGTGGGATCAAATCAGAAATTGGGATGGCTTCTCTAAAACAGGGACGTTCCTGGAAAATAGGGACACTTGGAGGGTCTGCAAGTCCAGCTCATCAGCTGAGTGACACTTAAGCAGCTACAGAATACACACACACCTGAGCTGCATCCCGTGAAACAAAAAAGCAGCTCTTTGTTTTATTTGACATACTGCCAAGGGAATTAAGTAGCCAAAAACAAACCCCTGTGTTGCAAGGAGAACCAATCACAGTAATATAGACACAACACGTAGGCTAATAGTTGTTAGAGAACATATAATAAAATAATGATATCATTCAAATAGTGGGAATAAGCCAATAAAAGTTCATATATACAATGTAACAGAAGTGTGCATGCACATGAAAGCTCATACCAAGAACAAACTTACATGGTCTCTAAGGTGCTACTGGAAGGAATTTATTATTATTTTTTATTTTGTTTTGACTATGGCAGACCAACACGGCTACCTTCCTGTAAATAAGGCTGTATGTTAAAGATAGGTGTCAAAAGACAGTCTCACAATAGTTTTTCAAAAGTTTCAACAGAAGACGTCTCAAAAGTATCAAAAGGCTATATGCCTTGTATTGTATTTCCAGCTGATAAAGACTATTATCAGATACTGTCTTTTATGTTCTTCTCTTATGTTCTCTCATTGTATATATATGAACTTTTATTGGCTTATTCCCACTATTTGAATGATATCATTATTCTGTTATATATTCTCTAACAACTACAGTGTTTCTCCTAAAATAAGACACCGTCTTATATTTTTTTTCCCCTCAAAAAAACACAGTATGGCTTATTTTCAGGGGATGTCTTATTTTAACCGCATCGCATCAGTACTCTGCATAGCCACGCCTTTCCAGGCTGTTTTAATGGGAGGTGCCGCATCACTATGGCTTATTTTAGGGGTATGGCTTATTTTCGGGGAACGGCTTATATTTCGCAAATGCATAGAAATCCTGCCATGGCTTATTTTATGGCCATGTCTTATTTTAGGAGAAACACGGTATTAGCCTACATGTTGTGTCTATATTACTGTGAAGGGAATTAAGTAGGCGGGGGGTGGGGGTGTCTGCAGACTGCTGCAGGGAGCTCCCATCCTGCAACACCCTGAATACAATTCATGTGCTGCTATTTGCCCTGCTGGTAGAAGCCAAGTTAATGCTCTTAACCTGGAGAAGACCATAGCTCTGTGGTAGACCAGTTCCATGGCATGCAGATGGTCCTGGGTTCAAGCCCTGGTATCTCCAGGTAGGGCTGGGAATATTTCTGCTTCCTGAAACCCAGGAGAGCAGCTACCAGTTAGTGTAGGTGGAACAATTGTCTGTCCAGGAGTGCCAACTTAAATAAAATATTGGGGGGGGGGCAGGTAAGCCCCACCCCACAAAATCAACTGCATGACACAGTGCACACATAGCATTTGAATGGCAATGCCCAACAATGGGGGGACGTGAAGGGAGATTGGTCCCTAGGAGTTGGTTTCTATGGGTCTGACACAGTATAAGGGGAGTTTTATGTGTTCCTACGCAGGTTTTTGCGAAAGACTTTGAGAAGGATTTGAAGCAAAACCAGTATGTGACTGTTCAGGCAAGCTGCCCTCGATTCACATTGGAGAAGGTTGTGCTGGTCTCCTTCTACAGTGGCTATATCTTCATCCAGACAGATAAACCCATCTACACACCTGGATCTTTAGGTAAAGTGTTCTGCTGGCTGCATTTGCAGACTTCTCCGTGACTTCAGTGAGCATGTGATGTAGAAATCCTCTTTGGGATCTTTCCTTGACTTCTCTGCCAGACCTTGCCTCTCATTAAATGCTTCCCCAGTTCCAAAGTGTAGGTGAAGACATGTTTAGAGAGAGCTGAAGCTGGTTTGAAAGAGGGACCACTATTCATGGTGTGTATTATAATTTCATTTTTGCCTCTAGTAAAAAGGTATCGGGTGTTTTATTGTATTACCAAGGCTGCACCCCTGTTCACCAATCCACCCACATTAACCCCTGGAGCCTCCTATTTCCACTGTAGGCAACTACTAAACTCGCTTTCCGCCTTCCTAACTCCACGTTTGAAGCCATTTTTCTCTTTTATTCTGCAGTCCTGCTTAAAACCCTGGTTTTCACCTTCACCAGCATATCCATGCCTCCTCCTTGCTCTCCTTTTGTGCAGCCCCCTTTCACTCAAACCACTTCCATTCTAACCTCCCACATCTTCCTCCTCTCATACATTGCATCTACTAGGCACCTATTTCAAATTCCTCTGTTATAGAGCCACCTCTCCTCCAATTCTGCAGCCTCTTATGTGCCCCTGTTTTCATTTTCACCCTGTTCCTATGCCTCCTATTTACTCCATTTTGTAGCCCCCTTCGCATCCCATATTTTCACCTTCACCTGCTTTCCCTTCTTTTCCTCAACTCCTCCTAGTACACAAAACTCCATTTCACTTTTTCATCCTCAGTGGTGTAGCATGGGTTGCCAGCACCTGTAGCAGGACAAGTGCTGCGCCCCCTGGTGGACTGGGCAGCTGGGGTGGACATGCCTGGAGTGCATGCACAGAGCCCATGCAGACAGTGAACAGAGCCCTGGAGGCATTTTCCAGCCTTCCAATTCTTCCCTACTTGGTGGGTGGTGCCAGAGGCACCCCCCCCCCCGGCCAGGCTGGATGGAGTGTGGGTGGCAGTGGTAGGGAGCAGAGTGGAGGGCAACCATGCTGGGAGAGCTTGGGGCTGTCATCTCATGCCCCACCATTGCTTGCCAGCCATGCCCCCCTACTGTTGCTGTGGTGGCCACCTGCTGCTCCATCTCCTCCTCCTGCTCGGCACCTCAGCCACTGTGGGGGCAGCCCCACCGTGCTCCTCCTCCTCCTCCTCCTCCTCCTCCTCCTCTGCCTTGCTGTCTCTGCTCGAGTGTGCATAGGGTCATAGGGGGCTGCAGGGACATTGGCCATGCTCTGCACTCTCTGGTGGCACCAGGGCACACAACAGGGAAGAGAGGAGAGTGGCTGGCTTGGAGCAAAGGTAGGTGGGCAAGCAAGTGGCAGCAGCTTCTGCCATGTCCATGGAGTGCCCTCCCTTTTGCCTTCCCCTTGGGCCCAGTTTGTTGCTCGGTATAAAAGGGCGAGCCAGCCAAACCTCGCCACTTGGCCAGCCGAGGGGCAGGGCACTCACGTGGCGGCACCGCAGCCCTGAAGGCTTGGCCTGGACGCAGCTTGCCTTCCTGTGGCTCCAGAAGGCAGCAGGAGCTCAGCCATGGGACAATGATGAGGGAACCTGTTGTGGGGACACTTGGTTGCACCCTTCAGAATTTTGTGCCCGTGGCAATTGTGCCCCCCACTATGCCGCTGCTCCACCTCTCTATTTTGCAGGGAGGGCCTTTGCTCACACACCTCATTATTACCTCCACCCCCTTTTCCTACCTTCGTTTTATGTGTTGCAGTTCATTAGAGTCTGGAGTAGCTCCATTCCAGGTTTTGCATGAGGCTCAGAAACATTAGAGCATGGTCAAAACAAAACAAAAGAAGTGTGCATGCACACGAAAGCTCATACCAAGAACAAACTCAGTTGGTCTCTAAGGTGCTACTGGAAAGAATTTTTGATTTTGTTTTGACTATGGCAGACCAGCACGGCTACCCACCTGTAATTAGAGCATGGAATATTGGTTTAAAAGTCCATCTCCTTCTGTGAGGGGAGTAGAGGTCTCCTACCAACTCTAAGCTCCCGTAGCAAACTACAGCTCCCATGATTGTTTGGGGTCAGCCACAATTGTTTAAAGTGATATGATACTTGCTTTAAATGTACAGTGGTACCTTGGTTCTCAAATGCCTTGGTATTCAAACGCCTTGGTTCCCAAACACTGAAAACCCGGAAGTGTTCCAGTTTTTGAACTTTTTTCGGAAGCTGAACATCCAATGCAGCTGTTGGCTATTTCCAGAGCGCCTGCACCAATCAGAAACTGCACTTTGGTTTTTGAACATTTTGGAAGTCAAACGGATTTCCGGAAAGGATTACGTTTGGCGCTTTTGTTTTTGCTATTAATTTTGCATTTTTGTTTTTGAGGCTTTTTTGGTTAATTTATTTTTGTGACTGTGTAGAACTCAGTTCAGCTACTAATTGACTGACTGTGTGACTGCAGAAATGGATAAAAGCCTCCCCCCCCCCGACTATCATCAGTACAGGTAAGAAAAAAGATTAATTTTAATTTTTATCATCTACAATACTGTCTTATTTATTTTATAGTACAGTACATTGATTATTACTTTTATTTTATGGATCAATGGTCTCATTAGATAGTAAAATTCAAGTTAATTTGCTGTTTTAGGAGTTGTTTTTAAGAGTCTGGAATGGATTAATCTGTTTTGCATTACTTTCTATGGGAAAATGCGCCTTGGTTTTGGAATACTTTGGGTTTGGAACGGACTTCCGGAGTGGATTAAGTTTGAGAACCAAGGAACCACTGTATAGTGCAGATAGAGCCTTATGCTCAACTCTAAGGAATTTTTACAAGTCTTTACCCAGCCACAAAAACAACTGCACACATTCATATAATAAAGTGAGTACCCAGTCAAATTTGTTTGCTTCTTTCTTTCCTTCTTTCTTTCTTTCTTTCTTTCTTTCTTTCTTTCTTTCTTTCTTTCTTTCTTTCTTTCATAATTTATATCCTGCCCTTCCTCCCAAAGGAGCTGGGCATCCAAGAAGCTGAAATGTAAAACAGCCTCATGGCTATTTAACTGCCATGGCTTCTAATCAAGGAATTATTGCAATTCTGTCCTGCCTAAGTCTAGAGATCTTGAAAGAGAGGCATGGACTTCTGAAAGAGATTTCAAGGTTCTTTGTGGGTATGCATATCAACCCTTTCTTCATTAACACTTTCCTAAGTCTCACACATGCTGCTACTTTCCCTTCTATGGATTTACAAATGTGGACCAAAATACATTTCAGGAGTAGGAGCAGGAGAAGTAGTAAGGGGAATTGCTGCCAAGCATGACACTCACTATTGGGGGAGACTCACAACTGAGGGAATGTTACATACTTTCATAGGAGCCATTCAAATAGTGTGTGTGTGCACTGCATCATGTAATTGACTATGCGTGGCAGGACTTACTTCCCCCCCCCCATATTTTGTTCAAGTTGACACCCCTGCAAATGTTCATGTGTAATGTCCAGACTCAAGATGTCAGTCACAGAGCAGCAAACCATTTCTTCCCCCTTTCTCCCAGGTTGTGGATGGAGGTAAGGAGCTTATCCCATTGCTTATCTTGGATGCCAGCCCCTTTCACAAATATATGATATCTTCTTCTTTTCTTCCAGTAAACTACCGCCTCTTTCCTCTGGGTCACAACCTGGAGCTTGTGAATAGACATGTGCTCATTGAAATTCAGGTGAGATCTGAGATCCACAATGAGAGTACTTTCATGTTGTGTGGGATGGGTGCTGCAGCCAGAATAGTGCTCCATGAAAACTCCAGAAGGAGGTGTCATGATTGCTGATGGAAACACTTTGCAGGTACATGTGCACTATGCAAAAATCATTAGCCTCAAACTCTGGGCAGTTGTGGCTTAATGACTCTTGGGGGGGGGGGGAGTACTGGTGGAGAAGGTGTGCCTAAACCCCATTTGATTCTCGCTTTTGTAGTCTGCTCTTCAAAGACAGGTGGGCTGAGTGATCCCATTTTATGGGCACAACAATTAGGCTAGTCTGAATGACTAGCCCAGGACTATCCAGTATGCTTCATGACTGAGCCAGGATTCCAATCCTGCTGACATGCTCTCTGGTCCAAATCCAGTGCATGATGGAACCCCAGACCACTTTGCGGGAGTTTACTACAAGATTAAAGTTATGAGCATGTTTAGAGTGGAAGTGGGTAAGCGGCTCCCCAAGTTCTTTCTCCTTTTGCCCTTTCTAGAGCCAACAGGGTGCTTTTGGGGGTGTGCTACAGCAGCCTGCTAGGACTAGTTCTCTGAGAAAGAGACCTGTCTGTTCAGCCCCATGGCTCCAGAGAACAAGGCGGCATTTGAACAAAAGGGAGCTAGATAAAACGAAGAAGCTGACCATGCAGGACATGAGCCTAACAGAGAGACTTTTATTTGGCATCAAGGCTGCAAGGAGAGCACATGATTGGCCTGCAGAAGATCCTGGTTACAACCCTAGCATTGACATTCAAAAAGATATTCAGTAGCAGGACTTGGAAATACTTTTGCTTTAAAACTTTGAGAGCTGTTGCCAGGAGGGGTAGAAGTGCTGCTCCCCACTCCCCCCCCCATCCCCAATAACACTACACATAAAAACAATTTAAAAATATATATCCTGCTTTCACCATTTAGGTCTCAAAGACCCTTATAACAATAAAATATACAAAATGCAGAACCCAAATGAAGCCTCCACAATTTTAAAACTCAAGAACTTAAAATCTCTAAGAAAGGAAAAGTAAAGTAATAAAAAATCTGAGAAGTATTAAGGGTGCGAAGGCCTCCTGAAATAAAACAATATTGACCAGGTGTTTGCAACTCAGTAGGAACAGTGGAAGGGAGATCTATAGAGTTGGGCTCACTGAAGGTATGGCTCCTCATTGACATGTGCCATGCTTGTGGCACAAAGGGAACCACTAGCAGTGCTTACCATACAAATGATCTCCGTGATCAACTTGGGGTGTACAGAGCAAGATAGTCCTTAAGGTATCCTGGGCCTAAGTTGTCCCAGACTTTGTTCACTAGCACAGGAACCTTGGACCTGACCCAGCAGCAGATGGGAAGAAAGTGCAGGTCTTTTAACACTAGTGGTATTATGTACTGAGCTGAATCCTAGAACAATAGGATCCAGAATGCAGCAGTCTGATTGGTCCTACAACAATAGGATCCAGAATGCAGCAGTCTGATTGGTCCGCAGGAGCTACCCAATCCAGCTCCAGGTGGAAGTGAATCCGCCCAGAATTAGCCTATCACGTGGGGCCCATTGTGTAAATAATGTATATATAGCAGACGTTGTGGGGAAACATTCATTCATCGCTACTATGAGCTGAATAAAGAGCATGAAATTCACACTTGACTCCAAGTATATTTCATTTTTTTAAAATTTAATTTTTATTGATTGACTCCGAGTATATTTCAAGTGCCATGTGTATCCAATAGTGTCTTCTCATCCCTAGCCTGGCCACAGCATTCTGCACTAGTTGAAGCTCCCAGACCAGGTGCAAGGACTGCCTCACATAGCACACATTGCAATAATGCAGTCTTGATGTTATCGATGCATGAACCACAGTGGTCAGGTTCTCCCACACCTGACATAATAGCTGAGCTGATAAAATGCACTCCTAGCCACAGAGGCCACCTGAGCCTCAAGTGACGCTGATGGTTCAAGGAGCAGAGGTGGCGTGTCCCATTTCTCTGCCTGAGGAGCAACTGGAAGGTGCTGTCACCCTGCTGCGACTGCCACCTTCTTTATCTGGGCTGTGCAGCAGTGCCTGCAAATTGGAAACAGTGGGTTCCAGCAAGATCCTGCCACCTATGCCACCACTTCTCCACCACCAGCAGGGGCAGCAGGGCACCACCTCTTGGGAAACTGTGGTTAATGGCTTCCAAACAAATGAAGCCAAGGTTTAAAGTTGACTTCCCTAACCTGATGCTCCCCAGACTCCCCAGAGTTGTAGCTCCAATCACACTTGGGTTGGCCACCGGCAGTGTTGGCTGGGAGTTGGAAATCCAACAGCAGCTGGAGGGCACCAGGTAGGGGCAGCCTGGCACTCACAGTGCTGCTGATTTCATGCACATGCTGTCAACGCAGTCACCCTCACAATGGAATCTGTTTACAGGATCCCGCCAGCTGCTTGTGTGTCAAAGCACAGCTGATGCGGAACTAAGAAGTGCTGATCACATGATTCAGCTGTTCATTGGTGCACAACTCACGTGGAGACAGCCTGTCATGAGACCCAGCAAAGCCCTTGTGCTAAGAATCTACTGAAGAGACAAATAAACGGCAAGCATTTTCATCATTTCTACACTATATAAACCTTTTTACCCTCCTTCCAGACACCTGAAGGCATTGTCGTCAACCAGAATCCTGTCATCTCCACTTCAACAAATATCCATCCTTACAGGTTGCCTGAGACTGTCAGGTAAATCACCTTGAATATTGCAATGTAACAAATTACAGCTAAAGAAGAAAGCTAATTGACACACATGATGTCTTGTATTCTGCTGGTCTGGCTTCTGTTAAAGTAGTTTTTCCCCTCAAGCTCCCATATGCTTCAGCCCTCTGTATTGATTGTTTGAACTCCTCTGGATTCCATCTTTCATTCAAGGAGCTCAGTGTATCACACATAAGACTATTTCATTTTAGCCTTTGTAAGCTCCTTGGGGCAGGGGCCTAATAGCACATAGAAATCAAATAAAGAAATAAGTAGATGTGAGCTGATGAAGTGGAAGCAATAAAGAAAGCTTTTGCTTTCCTTCTCTAGTTTGGGGACCTGGAAGATCGTGGCCAAATATCATGACTACCCACAGCAGACCTTCACTACAAAATTTGACGTCATGGAGTATGGTAGGAATAGCCAATTTCCCTGCCTGATCCCAAGCCTCCTCCTTCCTTTAATCTGCTACTCTGGGTCCCTCCAGACTGGTGTTTTATTGCAGAAATATTCTGTAACATGCTCTTATCACAGTAATAGTGCACTAGTGGTGAATTTATTCTGCTTTATCAGTTCTGCGATGCTCTCCCAGCGCTACTGTATTAGTGCCACCAGGAAGGGCACAGGACAGAAATGCAACAACCCCAGAATGTTTGTGATATGAAAAGTTACGGGATTTCAGCAGCAAGTTATAGGATAGGCATTGACTGAAAATAAAGCAGTATGACCATTGTGAGCAAAAATTATCATGAATGCACATTTGAAAAGGTGCCAGTCAGGGCCCTTTTCCCCAGGAAAGGCAAACTTTTGTCCTTCACCTTTGCTTTGGAAGTTGCTAATACGGTCACGGAATTTGCTACTCTTGTCTCCTCTCCTCCTTCCACAAATATTTACATTCTCTTCTTTCCCTTATTTTATCTGCAGTTTTGCCAAGCTTTGAGGTCTTGCTGGAAACATCAGAGAAGTATTTTTATATTGATGCTGACAGGGATTTCACCGTGTCTATCACTGCAAGGTGGGTGTGGAACTGTGGGAAGGGGAAGGAATACAAGTGCAAACTGACTTGTAATTTTTTTCCAAATTTTTTAAATTTAATTATTTAAATTTGTATACCGCTGTATACCCACAGATCCCAGGGCAGTCCTAAGTACTGTATCCCAGTATGTTCAGTGGGGCCTACTTCCTACAATGCAATAAAAACAGTACAGTACAGTGAAATCCAAATTTTCACATAACATGCTGCATGAACATGTGGAAGTTGATTTTGAAACAGGCATTAGTTTCTGTCATGAAGATGCTTTGTCAGCAAGCAGAGGGAAGCATGGCAAGCTGCCTAATATTGAGTCAGACCATTGGTTCAACCAGCATCATGCTGTCTACACTGTGAACAGCTGTCCAGGGTTTCAGACAGGATTCTCTCCCAGCCCAGCTGGAGAGTTGTGGCTTGAATCAAGAATCATATAAAACGTGGCCTCTGCCGTTGAGCCAGTGCTGCTGCTTTCCATGTCACAGTGCACTCTGTATGGGGCTGCCCTTGAGCCTGATCCGGAAGTTCCAGCTGCTGTAAAGTGTAGCTGCTGGGCTGCGAATGGGAGCATGTGGCTGACAGCATGTGACCCTTCCTCAAACGCTGCCATGAAAAACCAAGAAGAATTATAATTCCTGGGGTTCTGTTTTTTTTAATTGACTAGTCAATTAAGAGAGCCTCTCATTAATTGGGCAGCAAACCTTTTAAAAGAAAAAAATATATTTTAAATGCAAGTTCTTGTTTTTTGGTTTTTTGAAAATGTTTTAGAAATGTTGTTTTTACCTACATGCAAAAATGTTGTTTTTACCTACATGCAAAAATTAATGGTTTTATTTTCAAAACACATAATTGATAATTGATTAATCCAAATGGACATCTTTGGAACTGTTCCTACTTAGTAGAAAAAACTGTGGATCCATTTTCTCCTCCCAGGAAACAGAATACTGACATGATTACAAATAGCTTATTATTAAAAATTAAAATAAAATAAACATTTGACTATTAATAAAATGAGTATGTCATTATATCAGCATCACATCAAAGTGGGAAGCCAGTTTAGATCATGTCCTCCTTTGCTTCAACAACACAGCTACTGAGATGAGTTGAGAGCATCTTATGAAGTACAGTATCCTGCACACCCCTCAGTTTTTTATTGACTGGTATAAGCAACCCATCTGTGTTGGCAGACTTTGCAGCTTGGGTGAATTAGATTGGAATAATCACTTACAGTTCCTGCACTTAAAAGGTTTTATTCATGCAGGAACTATTCGTAGGATGAGTAGAGACAGAAGGGGAGAAATAGCACACATCTTGTCTCAGCAAGTTGGCAGAGAACAATAAGCAGTATGGCTCAGCCTTTAGGAGTGAATTTAGGGCTTATCCACACTTTTGTCCTGCTGCTTTCCTCAGGGTTCAACCATTCTTTAGTGCTCAGTGAGAGCAAACAGCAGTTGGTTTTTCCAGATTTCTGTTTGTTCCAATTTAGAGCTAAAGTGTGGGTTCCCTGGGAAAGGAATGGGGCAAAGGGAAAACTAATTGGAAGTTGGACTCATGCTTTCTAGGCACATGACAAGTGGAAGGGTGAGCTCTAAGGCAGAGAGCAACAAACAAGTGATGACTAGATTGCTACATAAACTGTGCCCTTGAGGTGGTCTCTTTTTCCATTTCATTCTCACTCTGCTAACAAGAGACACTTTCCTAAAGCCTTTCTTTTTGTAATCTCTTTTTGTTGTTCCAGATTCCTATATGGGAAACAACTAGATGGTATGGCCTTTGTCCTCTTTGGAGTGAAAATCGGCAGTGAAAAAAGAAGTATCCCAGACTCACTAAAGAGAATTTCAGTATGAGTTATGCCTACATGCATCTGTGTGAACCTTCATGTGATCGAGCCACTTTAATTTCTATTAGGCAGAGATGGCCCCAGATCTGAGGACGAACAGGAAGTTCTTTTACTTTCCCAAACTGCCCCTGACGGGTGGCAGGTTGGGGCATTGTGATAAATCAAAAGAGTCACTAGATCCAGATGCCTGGGAGTGCTTGGAATGCTGTGGCAGGGCAGGCATCGACCATGAACCCTGCCAGTGTGCTAGATCCTGGCAGATATGAAAGGATAGGCTACCATGTGCTGAGGCTGGCCCTGCCCAGTACAGGTAAAATGGCAACTTTTCTTTTTCAGATTGTGGATGGGGCTGGGGAAGCAACCCTAACAAGAGCCATGCTAGAGAGCCGATTTCGCAACCTCACGGACCTCATTGGACATTCCCTCTATGTCTCTGTAACAGTGATGACGGAATCTGGTGAGCAATTGTTTTAACAATTTAAAGTGGAAAACTGGAGTCTGGTTTACTTGGTTCTGTCTAAGGTGTCAGTTTGAGACTATTTACCGGTAGCCCCTCTAGGGGTTGGATTATTAGCTTGATAGAGAATACAGGGAGGATTCATTAAATTAATTTTAATAAATACAGTTCATTTATTTAATGATTTACCTTACTTAATTTATTTAGGAATTGGAATAGGAATAATTTTATTGGCCAAGTACCAACATACATGGAATTTTGCTTCGGCTACTTTGCAATATAAAAGTACCTTATACAACACTATTCCACCCGCAATACAATAACACAGCAAAGGAACCCCACCCATAACTGCCTCCCCTTCCGCTACATAACTACGAATTTAACAATTTAATGGCGCAAGGGAAGAAACTGTTCCTGTGCCTAGCCGTTTTTGTATATAAAGCGACGTCCAGATGGAAGTAAATCAAACAGATGATGACGGGGATGCAAAGGATCTGCGACAATTCCCTCTGCTCTCTTCCTAACTCGGGTAGCATAGAGTGTCTCTATTGAAGGCAAGCTGGCACCAATTACCCTTTCTGCAATTCAATGGAAGAAGCTGTGTGGAGGGAGGAAGAAACGGGGGAAAGACTGAGAGGAGGCAGGCGGAAATTCAACGGGAGAAGCTGTGTGGAGGGAGGATTTCCATTTCACAAAAAAGCCACCGCAACGCGTGGCCGGGTCAGCTAGTAATAAATAAATATATAAATTGGTTCCCCCCCCCTTTTTCTGCATCAGTACCTCCCTCTTCTTCTTTCTTTCTCCCTCTAAATCTCTTCTTTATAGGGCAAAAAAGCCACCCCCTCTTTTAATGAACTATAAACTTTTACCTTCTATAGCCTACATGTAGTAGGGTTATTTCAAATGAGAGTCGTCATAGCAGTCTGTAGTTAAAAGTAGAAGTCAACAAATGTGCCCTCTTTTTTGTTCTTTAAACAAAATACCTTACCATAGATTGTTTAATTAGTCAAAGGCCTGGGAGAAGAGGAATGTTTCCACCTGGTGCCTAAAGATATGCAATGAAGGCGCAGAACAAGTCTCCCTGGGGAGAGCAGCATTCCACAAATAGGGAGCCACCACAGAAAAGGCCCGTTCTTGTGTTGCCACCCTCATGACCTCTCGTGGAAGAAGGGCAAACAAAGAAGGGCCTCATAAGATGACCTCAGGGTTTGGGTTGGTTCATATGGATTTAAGAGGGTTCCAGGTAGAGGTCCGGGGATTCTGTGGCCAGGCCAACATACAGGGTTCTTCATGGCCAAGCAGATGTAGAAAGAATCCCTGAGGACAGGAAGTTTGAAAGCATACACATACTGGAAGTTGCTAGATGAGGAGCAAATGAAAGGAACTTTTAAAATCACACCTTCCCTCCTCTGGTCTAATATTCTTTTTTACCTGCAACTGATCTCTCTCTCTCTCTCTCTCTCCCCGCAGGCAGTGACATGGTGGTGACGGAAAAAACTGGCATCAGCATTGTGACATCTCCCTACGAGATCCACTTCACAAAAACCTCCAAGTATTTTAAGCCAGGGATGCCTTATGAACTAATGGTAATTTCATTCCTCTTTCCTCTCATGGTCCAGGCTTGCCTGTCGTCTGCCTCAAATCCACTCGTAAATAGAAGTGGAGATTGGAGTGTTATGCACAAGCTGGTGGTGTTAGCTGTATGTGCCTAAGGCCTTGTAAGTGGTGCCGTGCAGGGCAGGTTAGAGGTTGCAAGCTGAAAAATAAAAGTTTTGTTATATTTTACCTCTCCCAGCTTGCAAGTTTCATAACAGAGACCTCTGTAATTTTGCCCCCTATAAGTGTTCTGATAGCTTCACAAAAAATAGGGCCACCGTTTAACACTCAAGGGATCTAAGTAGGCCAGTGTTTGTCTCTGCTATAAATACCATAGCATTAAAAGACAAGAGGTCTGGAAACCAAGAGAGCCTTCAGCTTCAGGTTCCAACAGCAGCAGCTACAGACAACAACACTCCGAGGAAGGAGAAGTGGAGGCAGGAAGAGGCAACACCTGGAATTTAGCGTGCCTACAAAAATATACAGTATAAGGATGAATCATCAGGAAGAGACTATTTCACCATATTTCTCCAGGGGGAAGAGAAATTCCTCAACAGTTTCTAGGGATAGGACATCAGCAGTGGCAAGGTTACACAGCTTTTTGCTTTTTTCCTTAGATGTTTTTGTTGCTGTTGCTGTTGTTGTCATTGCAAGTGTCAGCAGCATCTGAAACTTTATTTGCATCAGCCATTGGCCATAGCAACAAAACAGCAATGTAATATACAAAGAACAGAAATAAAAAAGTCGATTATATAAAACGCACTTTAGGGTCCTGAATCAGCAGTCAAATAGTGGACCTTATTCTGATTGTCCCAGCTAAAAACCTTGCAACCTTTGCTGTCATCTGCTCCTCCTGATCTGCCAGGTGAAAGGACACTGTGGCAATGGTTGGGTGACCCAGAAAGGACAACAAGAGAGGGGTGATAATCTCATTCCTCAAGTCTTTATAAAGAGTGCAAGCCAGAAGGGCATGTGCCACTGATTCGGTACTGCCATCTCCACAGGAACATAAGCGTTTTTCTTGTGGAATCTGTAGGAATTGTTCCTCAAGTACAGCCGAGGGCAATACATTCAATCTAGCGAGGGTAAAAGCACGTCTATATTTTGGGATTGCTAGGTTATGCAGATAGGGTGCGAGTGAGTCAAAATGGGAAGGTGGAAAAGAGTCATACCATGGGCAAAATTTCCTTATTGTGGCCAAGTTGTTCTGATGCTCGATATCATTTAGGCGCTGACAAATTAGACTGTTTGCTTTACTAAAACCCAAAGTGAGTAGCTGTTGTGGTGATAAACCACAAGAGTGAAGTTTTTGATAGACAATTTTAGACCAGGCACTCTTGTGACAATCTTGCATCACTATGGATATTAGACCGGGGGGATTTGAGTTTAGGTGAAGCCGAAAGTTAAGTGTCTTACACCAGATCTGTAATTCTACTGAGCAAAGATTAGCCTCTAGGCGCAATGATGTCTTTGGGACACAGGGTGGTACAGAGAAAAATTGCCTTAAGAACATTGATTGGACAGCTTCCGTAGATCCAAGGTGAGTGCCTGTCCAAATCTGAGCCCCATATAACAACTGTGCTGGGGGTTTAGTTGGAACACTTCCAGGACTGAGGGTATATGTCTGCCACCTTTTTGTGTGGAAAAAGCGTGTCAGGATTTTGGCGCTTTGGGATGCCTTTTCTTTTACACATTTCTGGTGTGCTCCTCATGACCTCGTGAACTGGAAAATAAGGCCAAGATATTTGAAAACTTTGACCTGTTCAATTGGCTGGTTGTCCATGCACCACCTACAGTATGGGCCTTATAGTTTCTTGAGAAAACCATGACTTTGGTTTTCTTGTAATTCACAGCCAGCTGTTCTCTCCGGCAATAACCTGAAAATGCTCTGATCAGTCTTTTTAGGCCTGCTTTTTTTAGGATAGAAGAACTGCGTCATCTGCATATAATAGTATTGAGATGGGTTTTGTGGCCAGTTTAGGGGCATGATACTCTGGAGATGTTAAACTCTGGACAATATCGTTTATATATAAGTTGAACAGTACCGGGGCTAGAATACACCCTTGCTTGACTCCCTGTGTGGCTGGTACGGATCCTGTAAGTTGTCCATTTGTGGAGCAGTGCACTTTCAGCACAGTATCTTTATATAAGCAATTAATCAAGTACAGTAGTCTTTTGTCTATACTTGAGGAGTTCAGCTTAACCCAGAGTCTTGCTCACAAGATTGAGTCAAATGCAGCTTTCAAATCAATGAAAGCTGTGTAAAGCACACCACGTGGTTTCTTGGCATACTTGTCTATGAGATGTGCTAGGACAAAACAATGATCTAGAGTAGATCTGCCTTGCCTAAATCCTGCTTGCTCTTCGGCGAGAATAACCTCAGCATCTATCCTATTTCAGGTAGGTCCTGTCAGCAGCGTGAGTCAATTGGCAACTTGGCCTCTATCTTCTGTAACCCACAGTGCACAGGCCTTAGAGTCATTCTGGAACATTTCACAGAATCACAGAATCGTAGCATTGGAATGGACCCTGAGGGTCACATAGTCCAACTCCTTTGCAATTCAGAGCAGGAGAAATCAAGCTTGCTCCATCTTCCATGTGACAGCCCATTAGAAATTTGAAGATGGCTGTCATGTTTCCTCCCAGTCTCCTATTTTCCAGGCTAAACATACCCAGATCCCTCAACTTTTCTTCATAAGGCTTGGTTTCCAGACCCTTGATCATCTTGGTTGCCCTCCTCTGCACACATTCCAGCTTGTCAACATCCTTCTTAAATTGTGGTGCCCAGAATTGGACATAGAATTCCAGATGTGGTCTGACCAAGGCAGATTACTTTCTGCTATTACTTCCCTTGATCTGGACACTATACTTCTGTTAAAGCAGCCTAAAATAGCATTAGCGTATTTTGCTGCTGCATCACACTGTTGGCTCACGTTAAGCTTGGAGTCAACTAAGACCCCTAGTAAGCCAGCTGTCCCACGGCTTGTATTCATGCAGCTGGTTATTCCTGCCTAAGTGAAGAACCATACATTTGTCCCTATTGAAATTCACTTTGTTAGTTTAGGCCCAGTTCTCCAATCTGTTAAGGTATTCTCACAATCCTGTTGTCATTGGCATTAGCTACCCCTCCCAGTTTGGTGTCATCTGCAAATCGAATGTTTAAAAGATGTTGAACAACAATGGGCCCAGGACAAAACTCTGCAGCACCACACCTGTCAGTTATTTTTAGGATAGAAAAGAGGAACCACTAATGAGCACTCTTTGGCTTTGGTCAGTCAACCAGCTACAAATCCTCCTAACAGTTACCTCATCCAGCCCACATTTTACTAGCTTCTCCACAAAAATATCAGGGGGGACTTTGTCTCAAACCTTACTGAAATCAAAATACACTATGTCCAAAGCACACACACACACCCCCCCCCCCGATCCACTAAGCTTGTAACTATGAAAAAAGAGATGGAGAGATTTGTCTGGCAATACTTCCTTTTGACAAAACCATGATGGGTCTTAATTACCACAGCATCCTTTTGTAAGTGCTCACAGACCGACCGTTTAATAATTTGTTCTAGGACCTTTCCTGGTATCAATGTCAAGCTCACCAGTCAGTACAGTAGTTACCTGGGTCTTCTTTTCCCTCCCTTTTTGAAGATGTCTGTCTTTGCCCTGCTCTAGGCTGCAGGGACCTCACCTCTTCTCCAATAATTCTCAAAGATTATAGACAGAGGCTCTGACATTGCATCCACAAACTCCTTTAGTAGCCTTGGATGCAGCTCATTAAACCCCCAAGATTCGAATTCATTTAAAGTAGCTGGGTGTTCCCTTACCACCTCTCTTCCTATCTTGGGTTACAGCTCTCTCCTATATGAAAGGAGGGAGCTGGGTTACAGCTCCCTCCTTTCATATAGAGGAGGGAGAAAGGTTGTTTTCTGCTGCTCCAGAGAAGTGGACACAGAGCAATGGATTCAAACTACAAGAAAGAAGATTCCACCTAAACATTAGGAAGAACTTCCTGACAGTAAGAGCTGTTCAACAGTGGAATTTGCTGCCAAGGAGTGTGGTGGAGTCTCCTCCTTTGGAGGTCTTTAAGCAGAGGCTTGACAGCCATCTGTCAGGAATGCTTTGATGGTGTTTCCTGCTTGGCAGGGGGTTGGACTGGATGGCCCTTGTGGTCTCTTCCAACTCTAGGATTCTATGATTCATTGTTTGTTCTGTTATCACCAGGTTGGGCGCAGCCAGGGCCGTCTTAACTATTGGTGTTAGGCATGCGTGGCACGCGGGCACTGGGCTCTCAGGGGCGCCAGGCCAAGAGTCCGGGGGGAGCGTTGGAGTCAGACTCCAAGCAGAGCAGAACCCGTTGGAGTGCTGCGGGCTCTTCTGCTGTGGGTGGCTCTTCCTCGGACTCCAACGCTCGCCCCTGAACTCACACCGAGCCACCTGCAGCAGAAGAGCCTGCAGTGCTCCGGTGGGCTCTGCTCCACTCAGCTGTCGGCTCTTGCCCCAGCTGCATGGCGGCTAACTGTTTCGGCGCCATGGCTGGAGTGCTGTATAACGTTATGGGTGCTGCGCACCACATCCTGTTGCATGCGGCGAGCTGCGGGTTCCTTTGCTAGCTTTTCTGCTGTCAACGCATGCTCCCAGCCTTCTTTCTTGAGTGAGAAAAAGAAAAGCCTTAGAAATTTTATCCAGAAAAAGACTTTGAGAGATTTTGGCTCAGTACTGAGTGGAAATCTCCTAAATCAAAACCAAAGTTTCAAATGAATTAGGGAAGGTTCTGCGCTCATCATTACTTTTTGTCTCAGGTGTATGTCACCAACCCTGATGGCTCCCCAGGTCCCAGAGGTGTCCCTGTGGTGGCAGAACTCCTGGAAGTTCCTGGAGTGACTGATCGTACAACTACCCAGAGTGATGGGACTGCCAGAATGACCCTGAATATGCCCCAAGACAAGCAACAGCTGGGAATCATTGTGAGTTCTATTGTGCTGGACTGTGGTTGATACCTATTACTGACTTCTACACACATGCCCCAAACCAATGCATACTGGGATATTGTGAGGCTTTAATGAGAGTTAAAAGGAATTGCTTGTACTATAAGGTAACCAGCAATAAATTGTTTTCCAGTTTTCTTCCAGGCAGGCAGTTCACTGTCTCCTCCTTGCTACCTTGTACACAGCGCTGTCCTAAGCATCCTTTCTTGGCCATAGTTACAGTACAGGCTGCAATCCATTCACAAGCTACTTAGGCTGTTTCCACATGTGAGAGTTAAAGTGGCTTGTGCCAAAATCAGATCCTCCAAGGAGTTCAAGGTGGCTGATGGTTCTTCCCCATCCTCAATTAATCCCCACAACAGCCCTGTGAGGTAGGTTAGGCTGTGACACAGTATGTGGTTCAAAGTCACCCAGCGGGGATTTGAACCATGGTCCCTCAGATCCTAGTCCAACAATGTGGGCTAGGTCTTGGTCTGAAGCTTCAGCCAACCTTCATAGAAGGATTGAGACCACATCACTGCCTTTTTATCCAGAGGTGTGCTGGAGAAGAATCCACTGTCCTTATCAATTTATGCACTGGTGCAGTTGTATGCACTGGTTTTAAAGTGCTGGTGCCACACCACACAGATACATTGCAGTTTTTCATGATGCCATGATATATATTTTGCCAAAACTGTTCAGTGTGGCGCTTCTGCTGAACCCTAGTACTGAAGTTTTAATTAATTAACTTATATAATATTTAATGCCAAAATGGGCTGCTAAGTGGTTTATAAAATACAAAAATGGATTACACAACATTATTAAAATATACAATATTTAAAATGCTCTATCATTAAAACATATGGTAAAACAACCCCATTGAAACTTTAAAATATAAACAGCTGTAGCTAAAATATACCATGAAATAAACCCATTAAAGCACAAGGATTGGAATGAGAGACCCAAGATCAACGGAATGCCTGCATGACCAGGTGTTTCTTCAAGAGCTGGCAGAATGCAAAATTCTCATATTTCAGCAGGGAGTACATTCCACAACACCTGTTCCAGCCATGAAAAAGTCCACCTGATCATTTCTTCAAGATCTAATTAACACATCTCACCCTCGCTAGGTGAAAACCAACCATGAGATACTCCTGCCTGGCCAACAAGCCAATAAAACAATGGTGGCTACAGCCTACGAACCCCAGGACAGTAACAGAAACTACCTCCACATTGAGATCCAGGCTACAGAGGTCAAAGCTGGAGACAGGTTACGCATAAGTTTCATCATAAAGAATCAAGCAGTACAGACTCCATATTTCACCTACATAGTAAGTACTGGGGAACTAGAAAGTGGAAACCCAAGGTCCACATCTCTATTTACTTGTTAAAGTTCACACTATTTGGAAAGAGGGCTGGGAGCTGACAGTTGCTAACACCTGGAAAGCATATAATTGTGGCTAGTAACCATGCCACATGAGAAACCTCACCTAGAGACAGGAGAGATAGATTGAGAGAAGAGGCTAGAGAGAAATGGCATGGCCCAAGCTATACATTACACTGACTTCAGTTGAGTCATAATATTTGTCTAGCACTTCTTTCTTCTTTGGAAAGCGGCTTTGGGAAAGAAAGCTACATTTCCAAAATGAAACAAAAAACCCAGGCAAACTGGAAAAAGGTTCTGAAGGAAGAAATGTTCCGTTTGAGAAAGTGCTCCAGTTGACAGCGGTTACTTCTGGGGAGCTCTCTGGTTTGGAAGTGGTATTTCTGTCCCACTGTTTTCCTTCTCTCTGAAGCTTCTGCCCTAAAACTCCTTCACCTGTCCTTACCTCATAAGCACCAGTCAAAAACTGGTATCAAAGCTGTTGGGAAGGAGAGATTTTGGAGTGGGGAGGGAAGGGTTGCTGGGGTAAGAGTAAAAAGGTCCCCCTCCACCTCAGTGTGTTTCCTGAGGGTGCTTTGCAGCAGTGAAGAAGCTGCTGGGCATCTGCAGTACAACATGTCCTAAAGGACTGGAGAATCTGGCTTACATTTTGCCTCTACACTTTACTCACTTGGTAAGCACTGTTCTCTCCGCCTCCACCTTCTTTCTGCAATGTACAGAAAAGGGAGGAATTCATTGTGGCACTAAGGTGGCTGTTCCAACAGGGCAAACACTTGGACTTGCCAGACAAAACAATCTCCCACCTTCCCTCCCTGCCACCTGCCTGCCCACACAGTTCCATGAGTTCTTCCCAGCCCCTCGCTACAAGCCATTTTTTTTTAGGTTGGCACAGTAGGAGCAAAGGGTGAAATGCCCATTTCACCTGGGATTCATTAGTTGAATCCCACCCAAGGAGATTGTCTAATCCCCTAAAAAGATTACAGAGCCCTACAGTCTGCTTCTCACCATGACCAACCGCACACTTCCAGGAAGCCTACAAGTAGGACTTGAAGGCAATAACTCTTTCCTGCTTTTATTCTTCTGCAGAGGTTTGCTGCCCCTGATAATGCAGTCATCATGACTTCCTCATGACTAGTGGGTGTTTATAAAGTTGCCTGCCACCTCAGTCAACGAGTAGTGAGAGATTCTTGGAATGAGGGTGAGAGGAGACTGGTTTATTTGCACATATATGCAACATGAACCTTTGATGGAGGGGCTCACAGCATCAATGCCCCAAGAAGTCTTGCTTTTCCCATAGTCCCATAGTCACGGCTTTGAGTTCCAGCATAAATCAAGCATGATTCTGTCTCTCTAGCTTCTGCCTGCTTCTAGCTCTGCTCACACACAACATGGCCTATTGTTCTTTATCTACCAGTTGGGTGGGTGCGTGGGGGGAAGGTCTACCCATTTGCTCAGGGGGCATCATAGCTCTTGCAGCCCAGCTCATTCTTTTGCGGTGCTAATCATGGTGCTTAGTTACTTGCCAGTAGCCATCGCTTGCCTTAGACAAAGGGATGCTGATGGAGGTGCTTAAATGCCAAGCTAGGGCAATTATATTACAATTGCCCAGTTAGCAAAGGAATCTTCCATCAGTTTTTAAAACTTACTAGGTGCTGGACCCCAATAACTGGAAGGGATGCATTCATCATGCAAGCTGACCCCTGCTCCAAACTCACATCAATAGCCTTACCCCCTATATATTTATCTAGTCACATTTTAAATATGTCTATATTGGTGGCCATCACCACACCTTGACTGTGTGTTTGGTGAAGAAATACTTCCTCTCATCTGTCCTGTACTTGCTACCATCCAGCTAACCGCCCCCAATAAAATATAGCAGACCCACCACACGGTATGCCAATTAAATGAATTTCTACAATTTTCTATACGCTATCTTGTGAGGGTCTTGTGTAAGAGAAACTTCAATTCAGGGAGCTTCACACAGGAGTTGATCAAACAAGAAAAGTTTTATTTACAAAAAGAGGTTGGTGAAACAAAGTTGGGTCAGGAGATGTGTTCTTTCAGGTAGAAGTTAACGTATTACTTAAGGATTTCACAGGCTTAAACACAGCCGTGTATGCACAGCTTTTCTTAAACTTCAGTTACTCAAAAATCAGTTGTTACACTTCAGTTTCTTTTACTTCTCTCTAGGTTCTTCACTTAGTTATGGAAGATGTTTCAGGTTATTCCTTTTAACACAGCACAGCTTCCTTCACAGTTTATTTGGTTCATGAGCAAGGGCCACATCCGTCAGTTACCCTCTCTCCTTAGCAATCCTACTCCTGAGGTATTTTATTTTGTATAACAGACCCAGGGGTTCCCCTCACCCCTTGTGACTGGCTTGGGTGTCTTCTTTTCCTAGAAGGTCTCTCCCCTCCTGACTAGAAGGAGACCCAGGGAGTCTCTCTTCCCATAGCTTCTGCCTCTCCTGCCTCAGACTCAGCTCTCCAGTTAAATTCTATCTGTATACTCTCCCCAGATACTCAGCATGGTCTTATTAAGATATGAGGCTCCTTCCTCTGTAGCAATGACCATGGGGCATGAGGCACACCTCCACCCACAGGCGAGCCAAGGCTGTCTGGACGTCATGTCCTCTATCTAACCCCTTGCTCTCTCAGTGGTCTGCCGTGCCCTGTCTGTGAAATTTGCCTCCCTTCGCAGAGGCATGGCTCACTTTCTACTGGGTACGAACATGACGTGGTGGAGCAGGTCTCGCAAATATCAGAGGAAATATATGTGTCAGCTCACGATGTAAAAGTGCTAAAGGTCAGACTGTTCCTAAACGTGTGCATACAGGGGCGTCGCTAGGGGGGGCATAGGGGCGGTACGCCCCGGGTGACAGGGAGGGTGACAAGCGGCGGTCCCTCCTGCTACTCCCATGAGCCACCGCTCCCTCCGTCACCCCGGGAGCAGCAGTGCTCGGCTGAGCAAGCACCCCGTCCGTGCAGCGCTGCTGCTCCTGGGGTGACCGGCGGTGCGTGGGGAGTGGCGGGAGGGGCCACCGCTTGTCACCCCCATGCTCTGCCACTCGCTCCGTCGCCCTGGGAGCAGCAGCGCACGGTGTGTGCGGTGCTGCTGCTCCCGGGGCAACGGAGCGAACGGCAGCGCGTGGGAGTGACAAGCGGCAGCCCCTCCCGTCACGCGCTGCCTCTCCCTCCGTCACCCCAGGAGCAGCAGCGCACGGCTCGACGACGGACCACCGATTCCGCGGCCCCCTTTTTTCTTTCGCCGCCCCAGGTAGCGCGGAGCCTTCCTCTGCCAGTGTGTGCATATTCTTGCTAATAGAAATAGGCTCTGCCGAGCTAGCAATCAGCTTGCTTACACAAAGCTCACCTGCATCAACAACTCCTAAGCGTGACTTCGCTTCATTCCTCTAGCTATAAATATTCTCCTCAGAGCAGATGTTAAATTTGTTTTTTTAATAATAGTTTTAATTAATTTTCCATTCAGAATATCCAATTAATAACAAATCAAATCATAATCCAATTCAAGAAAAAAATAAATAAAACCACATTACAATCCAAATGATTAATTATTAAATTTCAAATGTACTTCCCATATTCTGGACCTCTGAAGAAATCATCTCACATAGTTATATTTCTGCCTTCTTGTTGTTGTTCTCATAATTTCCACATTCCAATCTTAAACTCTCAAAGTCCTCAGTCCCTGGCTGATCGATTCTCAATCATGCTAAACAGTCATGTATCCTTTCAACTGTTGGGTACAGTTGTGTGTGTGTGTGCGTTTGTGTGTGTGTGTGTGTGTGTGTGTGTGTGTGTGTATGTATGTGTGTGTGTATATATATATATATATATATATATATATATATATAATCAGTTTGCCATCGCAGCTTTTCCTGGCTCACTCTTATCTTCCAGTCTGGGCTGTTGTCCAAGCCTGCCGTTTGAAGTTTTATGACGCAGTAAATTCCCAAGTTGTTAAGTTGTTAAGCATACTGTTAGCAAATATATGTAGCAATTAAAATGGAATATATTCCACAGATATAAATCATTTGGCGACTGATCAGCTTTTCCGAGGACCACGCAAGTCTCCCCTCCGGGCCATAGAGGGGAGTTGCTAGACACCCGTTTTGCCTTCTCTCACGCCCATAATGAAGAAAAACCTGCAAACAGATGCACTGTATGTTGTGGGTTATTTCCCAAATTATTGTCACAGATCGTTGTAGAATCAGCCAAAAGATGTTTCCCACTCCCATGAAAAATGAAGGAATTCGCTTTTTACATCCTGCGGCACAGCGAGCAAGCGCCATCTTGTTCCGCTCCTTTATCTTTGTCAAGTTCGATTAAAACTGCGCAGCTGAATAATCAATTGCAAATTGAATCATAGAATCATAGAGTTGGAAGAGACCACAAGGGCCATCCAGTCCAACCCCCTGCCAAGCAGGAAACACCATCAAAGCATTCCTGACAGATGGCTGTCAAGCCTCTGCTTAAAGACCTCCAAAGAAGGAGACTCCACCACACTCCTTGGCAGCAAATTCCACTGTCAAACAGCTCTTACTGTCAGGAAGTTCTTCCTAATGTTTAGGTGGAATCTTCTTTCTTGTAGTTTGAATCCATTGCCCCGTGTCCGCTTCTCTGGAGCAGCAGAAAACAACCTTTCACCCTCCTCTATATGACATCCTTTTATATATTTGAACATGGCTATCAAATCACCCCAGTTCATCTGTACTCTTTAAAAAAAATTGGTCTTTCTTAATGAGACTTGGCATATAAAAGCAAATGTAGATATAAAAGACAGAACGTACCGATCACCTCCATAAATCCAAGCACCATGATGAGAATCTTTTTGATGTCCAAACTTAGACACCAGCGACTGTGCAGTTCTGCAGATTGTTTCCCTTATCTCCATCAGTCCAGAATACGCCTGTTTTCAGCCAAATCTTATTAATTTTTAAGAAACAGGTGTCCCTGCTTGACAGAATGACTCCGAAGAGTGCCCAGTTTCCATGCCAGGCTTGGCAACCAAAGTCCTCTGCCCCCACATCTTGTTGCGGGGACCAGATAATGGATTCTGCGGCTGAGACAGCCCTCTCCTACCCTGGAGAGGTTGGCAGGACTAATTACCCTCAGATTAGTCCTGAATTTCTGGAATGACTGGGGGTTTGATCTCATGGGAGGCAGCCTTTTCCCTCGGCAGGAAACAGGAAGTGATGTTAAACTCAAATTTGAACCAACTCTCTGAGACAAACCTTATCCTAATCCCTTTCTCCCATCTCAAATCAAGCCCTATCTAAAAGCTCTCTCAGAAACAGCTCCTTTTATTCCCCCTCCCCAAGTGCTGCTCTGCCCCCCCTCTTGACAGCCAGAGAGAGGCTCCAGCCCTCTGGTGGAATTCTGAGGGACTGCATCCCCAGACTCTGCTGTCCATCACAAATGTCCCCAGATTCTAGTAGTATGAGAGAGGGAGAAAAATTCCTTCCTTTGTACTTTCTCCACGCCATGCACAGCTGTGTACTTCAATTTAAACTTAAAGCTCACAAAGCAGCACTTTAAATATAAGTACATCAAATAACCTGTAATCAACGTTCTCAACAAAGGTAAAAAAATGTTTACATGCATACCTGGTATCATAGGATGGAATTCAACATAGTGCTAAAGGAGGACAATGTCCCCTCTCCACCCTCTGCTGTTTTCAGGGTTCTCTCAGCACTCCAAAGCAGATTTGGAGAGGGAGTGTGGGGGAGATGGCGGGCAGGAATCACCATTGCATTAGCGGGGGTCCTTGCGTTGGCTTCTGTTAATGGAAATGGTTAGCTGAATCTAGCACACAGCCACAGCAGTAGGTGTAGGGCAGAACTGCCATCCTTGCAGGATGCTTCTAGAATGTTTCTGCTCCAGTTTGTGGGCTTCCAATAGGTCTCTGGTTGACCCCGGTGAGAACACAATAGTGGACAAGCATGGCTGTAGCCAGGACTTTTGTTGGGGGGGGGACGCAGAACCAATGTGATTGGTCAGTTAGTTGTGAATTTCTATTGTTTTACTTGATCGGTGGGGGTAGCTGCCCCTCTCCCCCCCCCCCGGCTACACCCATGTGGACTAGGTAGGCTTTGGATTGATCCAGCAGGGCTTGTCTTATGTTCCAGTTCTTCTCACCAGCATGAAACCAACATTGTTGAAACCAATCCATGATTCTTAATCCCCTTTACCTTAAACAGTCACCAGTGTCTCTTGTTTACCATCAGATATTGTCTAAAGGGAAGGTGCTCAAGGCTGGGAGACAGCCCCATGCACCTGGGCAAAATCTGGCAATCGTAGCTTTGTCCGTCACACCAGATCTCATTCCTTCCTTCCGGATTGTGGCTTATTACCAAGTTGAAAACAGAGAGATTGTAGCTGACTCTGTTTGGGTGGATGTGAAGGATACCTGCATGGGAAAGGTAGGTGACACAGTTTATCTGTATTTTCATCTGCGACAAGTTGGGAAGTATGTAAAGAGCTGAGAATGTTTGCATTTGAACTTTAAAATGTTACTCTTAGGTGTTGGAGGGAGGCAGAAGGTGAGGCAAGGGGTGTGTGTGTGTGTGTGTGTGTGTGTGTGTGTGTGTTTAGTAGGGGGCTGGTCAGGAAGTTTGATCTTTGAAAAACATCCAGACTTTTTTATTTGGGGAGCCTGATGTGTTTTGGCAGCACTTGTGACTTCTGAAGCTCACACAGGGAGCCAGCTCAGGCTATGGGCTTCATAGATGAATTGCTTGTTGAACATTCAACCTGATCTGTTTCTGGGGAGATTAGACAACACTGGCTATTTATATGAGCATCCTGATTTGTTTGTGGGGAGGTTAGATGATGTCAAGTAAAACTTTGTCCCATACTTTCCTGTGCATTTTCACCATCACTTTCCTAATGACAAAAGGTCTAATCTTTTGAGGAATCTGGTTTGTTGTGCAAGATCTCCCAATCACCTTTAATTGTACAGACTGAATTTGCTGGCATGTGATTGAATCCCACCTAAAATAGTGACAGTCTGGAAGTGCCCAGCTTGCTTCCCTACCTGTGCCCCAATGAGTGGTCCCTAAGTCTCCAGCTGCACACTGCAGACCAGGCTGTGTGTTCAGGCAGCTGCACCTGGCAGTGCCTTTCTTCAGCCTTTAGAAAAAGAAATGAACAGGAGATTTGTCAACTATTTAAAAAGCTGGTAAAAACAAAGAGCATTTCCCCTAATAAAGTCAGGTTGTGTCCAAGCCTATTGTTTATGAAGCCCGACTGGTTTGCATGAAGTTTGCAAGGAGGTTATACAATGTTTTCTGTTTATATAATTGTTCAACTTGAGTTCGCTAGTATGCAGTTAGTTGAATCCCACCTACAAAATAGCAACTGTCTGGAAATGGCCTCTGACAATTAGGCACTTTCCCTGTCTCAGAGCTGACCACCATTGCTGTCTTTGTTCAAACAGCTGGTTGTGAAAGGAGCATCTAGTTCAGATGATCTAATTCAGCAGCCAGGAGCACCAATGAAGATCAAACTGGAAGGAGATGTGAATGCTCGGGTTGGTCTTGTGGTTGTGGACAAGGGAGTCTATGTACTTAACAAAATGTACAAGTTTACCCAAACTAAGGTGAGTTGGGAAATTCTTTAGGGTGGGAGTCCCAAGTATTATGTCTCTAATGTGGAAGATGGTGAGAACCAAGATGCATGCAATGCTCAGTTGCATATAATTCCAGCTCACTTACCCCTGGCCTTTTGGTTTGGGTATGGTTGTGGGGAGCAGGCTACAGTACGCCACAACAGACATATGCAGGGGTTAGCGCTTCTTAACCCTTTGCCCTCTGGTGGGTTTTCCGCTAAAAACAGACGCTGCAAGCTTTTCCCCAGCCCTTTGTGGGGGGAAATATATGAGCATTTGCCTAGTTTTTCTATCACTTTTGCCAGATATGGGACACTGTAGAGAAGAGTGACATTGGATGTACGGCGGGCAGTGGCAGGAATAACGTGGCTGTCTTCCAAGATGCTGGGCTGGCCCTGGTGACCAGCAATGGGATTTCCACAACCGTAAGATCAGGTAGCATTGGCTTGAGTATCTCTGTGATGGTGCGTTTTAGTTTAGGGTTGCCATACATTTTGAAGCAAATGTCCTGGGGGGTTTGGGGTGTGTGTGTGTGCATGGGTGGTTCTGGTTCAGGCTCCATCTTTGGCGTGGGCGGCTTGGGGGCAACAAGGGGCCATCAGGCAATTGCCCTGCCCTAAATAAGCTCAACAACATTTTGTGTCCAGATTTTTACCTCTTGCAATATGGCAATCATATTTTAGCTAGTTCTGAGTAAAAATGCGTAGAGTTTGGTTGCTCAAGAACTGGAATTCAGCAGGGTTTTCCTGTTTGATATCAGGATAGTTATTTCCAATTTCTAACTTTTCCCCTGACGTAGATCCAAAATGCCCTCAGCCTCCAAGTCGCAGGCGCCGGTCCATTCAGCTCATTGAGTTTAAGGAAAGCAAAGGTAGGTTTCAGCAGTATCCTGAAATGCAATGGCCTTGGAAGAAGACTCTGCTTGCCCCGTTGACTGCAGATATTGGAGACACTTGGCATTTGTTACTCTTCCCTGGCTTCCTTTCTGAAGGAGTTTCCCTCTTTCTGTGAGATGGCTACCACCTCCCGTGCTCTCAAAGAACAGATCCAGGTCAGACACAGAGAGAACAATCTATCATCATACATAGTAGGAAAGGGCCAAGCCCCTTCTGGCGAACCAGAACAGTGCATGGAAACGCCGTTTACCTTCCCGCCAGAGCGGTACCTATTTATCTACTTGCACTTTTGACGTGCTTTCGAACTGCTAGATGGGCAGGAGCAGGGACTGAGCAACGGGAGCTCACCCCATCGCAGGGATTCGAACTGCTGACCTTCTGATCAGCAAGCCCTAGGCTCTGTGGTTTAACCCACAGCGCCACCCGCATCCCTAAAGGATCCTATGTACTTACTACCAATTTGTTTATTTTAAATGTTTATATACTGCCCTCTATTTCTCAGTTCCAGGGCAGTTTTTTAATGAATTAAAACACAAGAAAATACAGTATCTTAAAAACACAAAAGTTTTTAAAAGTGCAGATTAAACATCAGCAGCTCAACTGTAAGAACAACAACAAGTCACCTGGAGGATTTTAAATCTGAAAAAAACCTCTGACTGAGGAGCTCCTGAGAACACTGCCTGCCAGGCTGGTGCTCTAGCTCAGCATTTATTGCTTTTCATATTGGTAACCTACCACTTGCCAAGGCTCCCAAAGTGTCCAGCAATTAAAAAAGAACAACAGTCTAATACAAAGTACAATTAAATGATCCTTATATTAAAAATCCATAAAACTTCTAACAGTCAGACCCGTTCCTCAATGCAAGACAAGTCAGGGTAACAGACTAGTTCATTTCATAATTTTTTCAAGTCCAGTAGCACCTTAGAGACCAACTAAGTTTGTTATTGGTATGAGCTTTCGTGTACATGCACACTTCCTCAGATACTAGTTCATTTCATGTTACTCTCCTCCCCACAATTTCTTTTGATGTTGTTGTTGTCATTGGGGTAGCCTGGGTGGCTGAGGACTCTCCTGTTGGAGTGGAAGGGCTAAAGTGGCATGTGGAACAGATGTGCTCAATGTCTTGCAAACTTTGTATGTCTCAGTGGCCCAATATCAGAATCGGATCCTAAGGAAGTGCTGTGGAGATGGCATGCATGAGAACCCCATGGGGCACAGCTGTGAAAAACGTGCTGAATATATCCTGGATCAGCTTGCGTGCAAGAATGCCTTTCTGGAATGCTGCCGCTACATCAGAGGCATCCGGGAGGAGAGGCACCGGGAGGACGAGCTGATTCTGGCAAGAAGCAAGTAGAGGGTTGTTGCAGATCAATTGGAAGGTCAGGATTTGGGGGGGGGGAAATATGGTGGCCAGAGAGGACACCTGTCTCTTATGCCCCTCAGAGCACCTGAGAGAGCTGCAAACTCTTCGTAACCTGTTGTTCTTTATTATTTATATAGCGCCAACAGTGTATGCAATGGCACGTGATTGGTCTCGGTCCTGAGGAGGTTACAATCTGTTTTCACAGAGTAGAAGGCAGTGAGAAGGGGGTGGGTGGCTGTAATATAACCTTTGTCTCAACCTATGTTAGGCAATGAGCATTCAACCAGCATTTTATGTGCAAACTTTGTTGAATGCATGTCATGGTCAGAGAATGTTCATTGCATATAGTTGAGAGTGAGACCACTGCACTGGCACCTCCACAGTGACAAGGAGTTGTAGTAGCACCTGGCCATCCTGCACCCCCCTTGACTGAGGAAATAGAGTATGGCTTTACCTTTGTTTTCCATGATGAGCAATAGAGGAACAGCCAGGGCTGTCTTAAGTATATGCGGCACCAGGGTCCAAAGGTCTGCCCGGCACCCCCCCCCAGGTTTCCCAGAGTTGTTGACCTTTTTTAGGAGGAAACCCCAAAGTTGTTGGTTGAGGGGTGGGCAACCAATGCAAGCAGCAGAGGAGACGGCCCCAGTGCAACAAGCCAGCCTGAGGCGTCGGCATCAGCGACTGAGCAAAGCCGGGTGCCTCATGGTGTAAGCAGCATGTGCTGGGCGGGTCTCTCCATGGCCCTACGCCAATCCCAGGCGCGCAGGAGGGTGGAGCCAGGCAGCCACCTCAGCGCCTCACTAACTCGCTCGCCCCCGAACTTGCGGTGCAGAACCACCTGCGGCAGAAGAGCCCTCCGCGGCGTTCCGACCAATGGGCAGGCTCTTCCCCGGACTCAACTCTCGCCCCTGAGAGCCCGGCGCCCGGGTGCCCCGCACCCTTAGCACCTATGGGTAAGACGGCCCTGGGAACAACCCAAGTTACAGGCACCAGCAAGCTAAGCACAGCAACCTGGTCATAGGAATGGGGAATAAAATCTGCATTTAAAGGTGAACCTACCTAATACACATTTTCCATAACAATATATGAACTGAAACACAGCCATCCTTTGAAATTATATTAGGGGAAATTGCTTTGCAAAAATATGTGTACAGTATTAGGGAAAATTGCATACAAAGATGTGTGTATTATGAGCAATTCACATTAAATGCTGATTAATTTTCATGAGGAGTTTAATTTTTTTTTTTTTTTTAAATGGAAATGTAGAGAGCTGAACGAAGGATTGGAAAATGAGAAACTGAGAGAAAGCAAAATGGGCCGATTCCTCTGCCCCTCCGTTTTTGCCTATTGATTTTTCTTAGGCTGCTCAGAGGTCTTCTCCTTAAACAGGAGGGTTCCAAAAGTCAGGCCTCAGACCACTTCCCGCCACTTGAAGAGATATCCCAATAACAAAATCACCGCAGCTAAGACTGTCTCTTAATTTCCAAGGTGACTTTGAGGATGGGTTCACATCGGAAGGAGATATCGTTTCCAGATCTGAGTTTCCTGAGAGCTGGTTGTGGCAAACAGAAGAACTCACTGAAGCGCCTGACAGTCATGGGTATTATAAAACTTTTACAGCTACATTGTAGAAGTAAACATCGATTTTTGTGTGTGAGTGCGCTTAAAAAAACCCAGCAACTTAGAAAACAGGACAAAATGGACATGATTGAACTTGTGCAAAACTGACATTTAACAGAAATGGCCATATCTGTCTATCCTTACCCTGAATAGACCCAAGGATTTTCCCTTCCGGGGTGGCTCCTCCTCTCTTGTTGCCTGAGGGAAAACAGGAAGGTGCTGATGGTGTGTGTGCCCCCAGTGAGGCCTTTCTTACCAGGGCGACTGCGGCTTCCGGGTTCTGACGAGATCCTGTGGATATTGCTGGAACACGGAAGCTGCTGCAGAGCCCCCCCCCCCCCCGCTTCCCCAGCAGTGGCAACACTGAAGGCTTCCTTGGTTTCCACTGCCTGAGGCAACTGCCTCAGTCTGCCTCATGGATGGGCTGACCCTGTTCCCTTCATTTGGCAGGGAGAGAGAACACTTTTGCTTATTTTGGTAGGGAGGACCTCCTTATTGAATAACAGCAATGGGGAGGAGGGAGGTTTGCTAGACTAGGACCAGGTTTAGGGTTAAAGGAGAGTTTCTATGTGCAAAAGGAACCTTTTGTGTGACTGCCTACCTGTTGTGAAATGAGCACAGTCCCTCTTTAAAAGAGCAGTTCATGCAAACCTCTCTCTTAGGGCCCATCCACATAGGAACTTAATGTGGATTTGAAACTGCTTATGTCTCTATGCATTTTGTGGTGTCCGCATGACTTCCTCTTCATTCAAGTGGCAGGCTACACTCCCCCCCCCCCCGCTAAATCTGGATTTTCCCAATTTGTGGGCAACCCAATTGAGGAGGCAGTGGTGTAGGGAGCCACTTTGCCGCCCGGAGCAGCAAACATGGAGGCACCCCCCGGGGCGTGGCGCTGCTCCCTAGAACACACCCTGATGTCACGACGCACACGCAGCATCCAGAGTGGAGTGCACATGTGTGGACATGCACATTTCACCCAAGATGCTGGGCGCGAGTGGCTGGCACCCCTTCCGTGCGGTGGCGGCAAGTTTTAAGGCTGCAGCGCGTGAGCAGCAGCACAGACAGGCGTGAGCCGCAGCCGCACGGAAGGGGTGGTGGGCGGTGACTTGGGAGTGGGGGGCGGCGCCGAGTGTCACCCTCCCCCCAGGCTGGCACCCGGGGCGCTCCGCCCCCATCGCCCCCCTCGGTACGCCACTGTGGGTAGGTAAATCCAAAATCAAATCTCATTTAACTCAACTGTGTGGGTGGGTGATTTTACATGTATGTGATGTTGCCACATCTCCTACTTTCATTTTGTTTCCATCAGAGCAAAGGAAAGGGTACAACCTGCCTTTCCCCACCAGTTTTTGCTGAAGGCATATTCATGGGATCTTTATTTTAAAACAGCTCTTTTGCATAGAACTGCTCCTGCATAAAACAGCTGTATTAAAAATGACAATAAAATTTGCCTCTTATGGAAGCAGTTCCAAATCATTGCTTGGTTTGGTGTGACACACACCTTTGTTTGTTCGTTTGTTTACTGCCCTTTTGAGCAAATTTCTTATAACAAAAACTTTGTATCAAATAAAAAAATTTATTACGGTCAATGACCAGCACACATATTAAAACATAGAATTGATCAGAAATAAAATCTAAAATATATTCTAAAAAAATTATCTGCCAAGATTTATCATCATTAAATCATTATGTAAAATATAATTGGATAATAATTGCACTACATCAAATAATGAGTCGGCAAATTGGTTTCTTCTCTAACTCATGTCATACATTTTTAAAGTGTAAACAAATACATGTGTGCATGCCAATGGACCTTTGATTTCCTGGTTTGGAGCAACACATACTAAAATAAACTATCTGACTTTTAGAAGACATCTGAAGGCAGCCCTGTTTAGGGAAGTTTTTAATGTTTGCCGTTTTATTGTGCTTTTCATTTTCTGTTGGGAGCTGCCCAGATAGGTGGGGTATAAATAATAAATTATATTATATTATTTATTTATTTATTTTAAAAGAATCTGTTGTTGTTGACTACTCTTTTGTGAAAATCTGGTATATCAGAAAATCTTGTATTTAATAAATAAATAAAAGTACTTTTAAAAGGTGTGTGTGCACAGGTGTGCTGTGTACATATCCTCAATGGACCTCAGGCTTCCAGAACTTATGTTGGACAGAGAAGTACTAATTGAAAGTACAACAACACAAATCAGCACACAGTGCCAGCCCCATCCAATAGGGTGGAGAGGAAGCATTAAGATCATTTCAGAAGCATAAAACTGGAAGCACTCGTGTGCGGATGGAGGTGCACAAATGTGCACAAGGAAACAGAGACGTACTTATGCATTAACTCCCTATGGTAAATACATCCTTAGATGGGTGGATTTAACTGGAATTGGACATATCAGTATACAAGTGGCTGGTGTCAAAAACAGCAGCCATTCTACTGGATCCCCCATCATTCTCTGTAAGGCCTAGGATATTTTACCCATGTCCTGATGTGATGGGTTTGTGCATTTCCTAATCTACCTCCCCAACACACACATCATTGCTGCTGGCAGTTGGTGGAGAAACACACAACTTTGTAACACCAGGATACAGATAAGTTGTCTTAGATGTTATGGAGAGGGATAAGGATGGTGTAAATATTGTATTTTTCCAGCCTGCATTTCTATTGGAAATTGGAATTGTTTTTAAGATGCTTTTACTGTTTTGTCACTTGTTGTTTGCTTTAGGAGGAAGGGGGGGATGGAAATTTGATTAATAAATGATAAAATGTGGGTAACGGCTGCAATTGCATTGTTTCAACTAGTGCCCATCTTGGACTGCACCTCTGTAAGCCCTTCTCCCAGGTTTGATATGGTACCTTCCTTTCTCTTTGAATCTAGGCTCGCTTCCAAGACACTGAATATTTTCCTGAAGGATTCCATCACCACCTGGGAGGTGCTGGCTGTGAGCATTTCAAACAAAAAAGGTAAAGAAATCAGTCACTGAGGGCTGGGTGACAATGTTGGACTACAACCTGTGTTGGGAAAATACTTAAGAGACCAAAAGGATGCAAAATGAATTGTGATTCTCAGCCTGATGCCTTTCTCCTTGACCCTCCTTGCAGGGATCTGTGTAGCTGAACCTTATGAGATCAGAGTCATGAAGGACTTCTTCATTGATCTCCGGCTCCCTTACTCAATAGTAAGGAACGAACAGGTGGAGATTCGAGCTATTCTCTACAACTACGCTAATCGGCCTATCAATGTAAGCTTTGGGATTTTTTACATTTAGAACTGAGGAACTCTGTACCTCTTATGATGCTTAGGGGAATTCTACTGGGTGTTGGAATGCGACTTTTGGATTTTGCATAGCTGAGTGTATTCTAACAGTTTTTCCATGGCAATGTCTGGGATCCTGCAAGCCATCAATTCAGAGATGCACCTTTTGAATCAGAAGCAGACTTTGGTCTTTCAAATTTCAGCAGCGCCCTCTTGCCTTCCATTCTGCTCAACTCACTATGTCATAGTTGTGATGCCCTGCAGCACCGCAAGGTCCGGCAGTCCATGCAGGGGACCCAGTCTGCTTGGATTATGCAGTACAGGTGCTTGGAGTAGCTGTGTCTGTAAGACATAGGAAAAGCAAAGAAGTTGTGGAACTGCTCCAGGCAAATGAACTTCTTTCTCCTTTGCTTAATATGTATGTTGTCAACACATTATTCTGGACCACCTCCAAACTCTGTTCCTCCTCAGGTGCGGGTGGAGCTGATGTACAACCCAGCTTTCTGCAGTGCCTCCACTGCCAAGGAAAGATACCAGACAAGAGTCTCCATCAAAGGCCAGTCTTCCAGGGCAGTGCCATTTGTGATCATCCCGCTGCAGCTAGGACTGCATGAAATTGAAGTGAAAGCTGCTGTCTGGGGGCAGATGGTGTCTGACGGTGTGAGAAAGAAGCTGAAAGTTGTGGTATGTTGTGAGTTGAGTCCTCTGGTGACTCTTGGAGGAAGAGAGACTGGAGTCATCTAGATTCTTGATGCTGAGTCCATTCAGTCTCCTTCACCCCCATTGTCACCCCCATCCCTTGGGTGTGATGATGATAATATTTATATGCCCAATGGAATATTAAAAACACAATAAAACCTCAACCATTAAAAAACTTTCCTGCAGAGCTTTCCAAACTGTGTGTCAGCTGCAGTGTGTAAGTGTGTTGTGGGAATGCTCCCTGTGCTCCTCCCAGGGATGGAAAAGGGTTAATTTAACCTCCAGTTTGCTAGTAAAACTGAATCTCTGTGTCATGAAATTATGCATGTCTAAAAAGTGTGTCACCAACATGAAAAGTTTGGAAAGCTCTGCTGTAACGCATTGTATTTATGTGGTCATTGCAGAATGGAGCACACACTGCTTTAAATGAGAGTAAGTGTTCTGGCAACTTGGTTCACCCACCCATTTACCCTCACAGCAACCCTGTGAAGCTGTGAAATAGTGCCTGACCCCAACCAAGGTCACTAGGTGAGCTGTTTGGCTGAGTGGGGATTTAAACCTGGGTCACTCCCCAGGCCTATCCTGACCCTTTGACCTAGTTATGTAGTCATTGTAAAATGGAAAACATTCCAGCTAGGATTAGCGTGGCTAGAGGCAGCTGCTTTGGAGTGATGCGCCAGAAATGAAATTTAAATGGGGCCTAGCAGTGGGTCCTGCTACCATGCTGGGGTCCTGGAAACTGCACAAGGATGCCTTATAAGCAAAATGTTCACAAAACCCCTTTCTCTTGGTGCACCTTGTTGTTATACAAATTGCATCCAAATGGTCCTGCTATCAGTAATGCTCAAACCTCCTCCTATGTTGGAGGCTGCTCCAAGTATGTGGCTGAATCACACTACAGTAGCATCAGAAACTAAATCTGGTGCCCTGGTTTGTTTGCTTCCTTATTTTATTTTCACAGACCCTCCAAGTGTCCTTATTTTCCAGAAGCCACCCCAGTTTCTGATTTGATCCTGGAACGTGCTGCTTTACCTTAGGATGTCCCTATTTTCATTGGAGAAATTTTGGGGGGTATGGAGTTATCCAACCTCCAAGCCATCTGAAGGTAGCCCTGTATAGGGAAGGTTTTTTAATGTTTCATGTTTTATTATGTTTTTATTTATGTTGGAAGACACCCAGAGTGGCTGGGGCAACCCAGTCAAATGAGCAGGGTATAAATAGTAAAATTATTATTATGGAGTGGAACGTCCCTATTTTCATCAGAGAAATGTTAGAGGTTGTGTTGCCATGTTGCTGTTTGAGTTGCACTTTGCTGCTAGAAGGCTCTGGTAAAAGACAGTTCCTGTTCTTTGTTCCTTTCTAGCCGGAAGGGATGCAGAAAAGACTAGTAGATATAATTCAGCTGGATCCAGTTACAAATGGAAGCAGTGAGTAAGAGTTTGTTACCCTTTGAAACACCCTTTCTGCTCTTCTCTTCCGCTCTGTTCTCCAGTACTTTTCTACCTTTTGCTTTAACCTTTCCAAACAAATTGGATATCATTTTTTCTGCAAAGTTCCTGCCAGGCTCTTTTATCATGGGGCGGGCGGCACATTGTCATACGCACATAGGCATTAAATACTTGGGTATTTAATGCTCCTGTCTTCTGCATGGGGAGAAATTCAGGTCACGTCTAAAGGCAAATCTACCTAATTTGCACTTTCCAAAACAGTATGAGAATCAAAGCACAGCCATCCTTTGACATCACTTCTATCTGAATGTCATAGTGTAGTTCTTCAGCCAAGTGGAATTTAGTACAGTGCTAAGTGGGGCATGTGTGCGTGGAATGAGGTCCACTTGTGCAACAAGACTTTCCCTCTCCTCTCCTACTCCAATGTACGCCTTAAAACTGTCCCTAACCCTCCAGAGCAGATTTACAGGACATGCATGGGAAGTGGGGAAGTCCTGTTGCACAGGAAGGCCTTGTTACGTTCATACAACAATTTAGTTGAATCCTGCCCAGTTTTAGAAATATGAATATACTAAGGTAAAGTGAGTCTTAAAATGAATATATTAAGAAATAATGTTTAAAAATTCATTATATTATTGTATAATAGATACACTAGTCAAAACAGCATACAAAAATCATAGAATCATAGAGTTGGAAGGGACGCCAAGGGTCATCTAATCCAACTCCTTTGCAATGCAGGAATCTCACCTGAAGCCTCCATGGCAGATGGCCGTCCAGCCTCTGCTTAAAAACCTCCAGGAGTCCACAACCTCACAAGGGAGTCCATTCCATTGTTGAACAGCCCATGCTGTCAGAAAATTATTCCTGGTGTTTAGTTGGAATCTCCTTTCCTGTATCCTGAAGCCATTGGTTCAGATCCTACGTTCCAGAGCAAGAGAAAACAAGTTTGCTCTATATTCCATGTGTCAGCCCTTTAGATATTTAAAGATTGCTGTTATCTCTCCTCTCAGTCTCCTCTTTTCCAGGCTAAACATACCCAGTTTCCTCAACTTTTCTTCATAAGGCTTGATTTCCAGACACTTGATCATCTTAGTTACCCTCCTCTGCACACGTTCCAATATCCTTCTTAAATTGTGGTGCCTAGAACTGGACACAGTATTCCAGATGTGGTCTGAAAAAAGGCAGCATAGAGTGGTGCTAAGAGCTGTTCGGCAGTGGAATTTGCTGCCAAGGAGTGTGGTGGAGTCTCCTTCTTTGGAGGTCTTTAAGCAGAGGCTTGACAGCCATCTGTCAGGAATGCTTTGATGGTGTTTCCTGCTTGGCAGGGGGTTGGACTGGATGGCCCTTGTGGTCTCTTCCAACTCTATGATTCTACTCCCTTGATTGGACACTATACTTCTTTTGATGCAGCCTGGAATAGCATTTGCTTTTCCCCCTTTGCTGCTAAATCATATTGTTGACTCATGTTAAGCTTATGGTCTACTAAGACCCCTAGATCATTTACACGTGTGCTATTGGTAATTGCTGCTGGCTCATGTTAAGCTTGGAGTCAACTAAGACCCTTAGTAAGCCAGCTGTCCTGCAGCTTGTATTCATGCATCCGGTTCTTCCTGCCTAAGTGCAGAACCTGACATTTGTCCCTGATGAAATTCATTTTGTTAGCTTGGGCCCAGTTCTCCAATCTGTTAAGGTCATCTTGAATCCTGATTCTGTCATCTGTGACATTAGCTACACCTCCTAGTTTGGTTCATCTGCAAATTGTATGAGCATCCTCTCAATTCCTTCATCCAAGTAATTTATAAATACATTATAAATAAAAACAGGCCTAGGACAGAACCCTAGAGCTCCCCACTTATCACTTTGCCGCCTGTACTTCAGGGCCACTTCACACATTTCTAGAAGAGAGGGTGTGAGTGGGTTGTACTTCCTTTCCCGCTTGAATCCAGTTTTTTTTTTTTAAAATAAAAAAGCTTTAATGTTTTTATTTTATCTTCTTTTTAAAAAGGTAAAGTAGCCTTGACAGTTAAGTCCAGTCACAGATAAGTCTGGGGTTGCGGCGCTCATCTTGCTCTATAGGCCGAGGGAGCCAGCGTTTGTCCGCAGACAGTTTTTCTGGGTCATGTGGCCAGCATGGCTAAGCCGCTTCTGGCAAACCAGAGCAGCGCACAGAAACGCCGTTTACCTTCCCACCGGAGCAGTACCTATTTATCTACTTGCACTTTGACATGCTTTTGAACTGCTAGGTTGGCAGGAGCTGGGACCAAGCAACAGGAGCTCACCCCATTGCTGGGATTTGAACTGCCAACCTTCCTATCGGCAAGCCCTAGGCTCTGTGGTTTAGACCACAGTGCTACCTGCACCCCATTATTTTATCTTAAATTAAATTAAAGACAACATAACACGATCAAACAAGCCAACAAAGATACCAGACCTCACCCCTTGCACAAAAAGAAAAAAGAAAAAGTAATAAAGGAAATAAGAGGGACTGGGGAAATGCCATTAGCCTGAAACTTAATGCAGCACTGTAGGGTCAGGGAGGTGAAATTCCATCCAGACTTACTAGCAGTTGGTGGATGCAGGAATGCATATCTCATGCATGTTCTCATGTGAAGCAGATAGCTTACTCCAGTCCAAAAGAGTGTGTGTGTGTGTGTGTGTGTGTGTTTAGCCCCCCCTGGACTAAGGCTTTCATAGAAGAAATGCATTAGCAGTTTGAGGATCACTCTGGCAGCCTGTAAGTACTGTAATATCACGCCTGCACACCTCTGGGCTTATTTTTTTTACTACCCACACTGCCCAGGTGGAAAGAAGAACCTGAGAGCAAGCAAGCATGATTTAGGATTTAGGAAAGGCCATATGGACACTATGGAAGGAATAGTGCCCTGGCTGGCAATGGTAAGGGCAGGGCTGATGGGGATGTGATCAGAGCCGTCTTAAGGGGATCTGCTGCCCTGGCGCGGCTATCCCTCCGGCGCCCCCGCCATGCCGCCTCTCCGCCGCCTCCCTCCCGCGCTTGCCGCCCCTTGGGAGGGGGGTGGGCGAGCGGGGGATGAGGGGCGTGACGCTGGAGCGGCGCGGGGCTCTGCGCGCCCTTCCAGCGCTTCCGGGATGGGAGGCGAGGGCGGCCGGCTCACGCTCCCGGGTAGCTCACGCTCCGCGCGCAGCCGGAGGGCACGGCGCGGCTGGCCAGCTTGCGCTCCATCGGGCGGGTGGCCGGCTCGCGCTCCTGTGCTCTGCTGGGCAGCCAGAGGGCGTGGCGTGGCCGGCCAGCTCCCTTGCTCCGCTGGGCAGTCAGAGGGCGCTGCCGGCAGGCGCTGCCAGCGGGGCTGGAGGGCGGAGGCGCCCTCCAGGCCATTGCACCCTGGTGCGCCGCACCACCAGCCCCAATGGATGAGACGGCTCTGGATGTGATACCACTCTTGTTTACTCTGCCAGGTCATGGAGGGGATTTTTCAGGCTTCTGGCAGGTCAGCATCCAAAACTGTTCATGTTGATGGGTCACTCACAGTTTGTACAGGCGTGTGTTAGGATGATTAAATTCTTCTCCGTAAACTCTTCCTTCTGCCCTTGTAGTATTTTTTCTGCATCCCTTTGCAATCCCTCTCTGCAATTCATCCACATTCCCATGGGCGTAGCAGGGGAGGGCATGGGGGGCATAGCTGTCAACTTTTCCCTTTTTTAATGGGAAATTCCCTTATTCCGAATAGGATTGCTTGCAAGGAAAGGGAAAAGTTGACAGCTATGGGGGGGCAGCTGCCCCCCAATCAATAAAAATACATAGCTAACTGAGGTTCGTCCCACCCCCAACAAAAGGCCTACCCTTCATGAGTTTATGAAAGACAAAAATCAATATAAAGATATGAAGTATACTCGGAGTCGTGTAGTGATTTCATGTTCTTTATTTCAGCTTGTAAAACAGTAAATTAATTCCCCCCCCCCAAAAAAAACCCTCAGGCTTTACATACATTATTTACACAATGGGTTCCGTCTGATTGGCTGATTCTGCTTCCCTCCTGGAGCCTCCAGTTGTTGCATTCTAGGATCCTACCAGCCTTTTGTTCTAGGATCCAAGCTTAGTGCATAACAAAATACATGTTTTGAAAGTAAAGGTAACAGTGTTTCTGTCTCTTTGTTTTTCCCACTTCTTTCAGATGGAGTCCAGGAACTGAGAGTAAGATCCCAAGACCTAAATGATATTGTTCCCAACACAGACTCAGAGACCAGAATCACAATTTTAGGCAAGTTATTTTAGTGGACCTCTTAAAAACTGGAAATCGCCAAAAAGCCTCCCTCTTCCCCCCCATAACTCCTGCTGCAACACACTCTCAGAGGATGTACTGCTGAGGCAACCACTCAGTACACTTTCCAAATAGGGGAAACACAGAACAGGGTATCCTCTATCTCAGAAAGCACAGGGATGGTTAAAAGATTTCTTGCAGGTATAACAGCTCCACCTCATGGGCCAGATAGGGTCAGAGCCAGATCTCATCTCTCACACTGTTGAGCAGGGAGCAGCTGTGAGAAAAAAGGACTTTGGTTTACTGCAAAGGGTGCAATAACAGCCCCTTCCTGCTGCAAGAAGATCAAAGCAGAAGGGGAAATGTCTCAGCAAAGAGGCATACTTGTGTACCTTGCAAATAGTATCCATGCATGGGGAAAGCATCCAATGACAATGTTGTCTCCATGACAACCCCCCAGACTATGCACTTGTCCTTTGGATGTCCAGAACAGGCAAACCACCCAGTTCTTGGAAGTGGAAAGTGCCTCAGTCTTGTCAGGATTCATCTTCCACTTATTGGCCCTCTTCCAGCCCACCGTTGCCTCAGCTGTTTCAGAGGGACAGAGCTGGAAGTCACCAGCGTATTGGAACCCCTTGTTCAAATCCATTAATGATCAGTTCCAACAGTTCCATAGAGATGTTAAACAGCATTGGGGACAGTATAGAACCCTTCACCCAAGAGCCAAGGAGTCAAGCAGGCATCACCCAATGATACTCTCTGGAACCGGCCCTGCAGGTAGCCATGAAGCCAGTGCAACATGGGGCCCTTGACTTTCAAGGGCCTGAAGGAGCGTCTCCACCCCCATCGTTCTACCCGGACACTGAGGTTCAGCGCCGAGGGCCTTCTGGCGGTTCCCTCACTGCAAGAAGCCAAGTTACAGGGAACCAGGCAGAGGGCCTTCTCGGTAGTGGCGCCGCCCTGTGGAATGCCCTCCCACCAGATGTCAAAGAGAAAAACAACTACCAGAGTTTTAGAATACATCTGAAGGCAGCCCTGTTTAGGGTTTAATAGAATATTAATAGAATAGAATATTGTATTTTAATATTCTCTTGGAAGCCGCCCAGAGTGGCTGGGGAAACCCAGCCAGATGGGAGGGGTATAAATAATAAATTATCATTACACACATTTATTTATTTATTTATTTATTTATTTATTTATTTATTTATTTCAAGCCACATAGCTGCTCCAGAAAGTTACCATGGTTAGTGTTATCAGAAGCCACAGATACATCAAGGAGGACCACCATTGTCACAGTCACCCTGTCCCTCTGCTGATAAAGGTCAACCAGCAGTGCAACCAAGGCTGGTTTGGTTCCAAATCTAGGCCTGAACCCAGACTGGAATGAGTCTAGATAATACAGTAATCAAGCTATACTGCCAATCATATGTTTTCATTCAAGTTTGGCCATGGCACCTCGCCTGAGGGTGTCGTGCCCGGGGAACTACCCCTGATTACACCTTGTGCTTTGAAATATTGTTGCTTCGTGAGTATGTTTTAGTTAGTTATGCTTTACCATGTTTTTATTTTCTTGTTTGTAACCTTCATCAGCAGAGGGACAGGGTGACTGTGACAATGGTGGTCCTCCTTGATGTATCTGTGGCTTCTGATAACACTGTGGGAAATAGCTTTGTATGTGGGTTTGGCTGCGCCTGCTGCTAAAATGTCCACCCCCACCATTTAATTTATCCAAATGACTTACAGAAAGTGGTGGTGGGGGGGTGTATTATCCCATGTTGATGGCCTCTCAGCTGATTCCCGGGTGGCCCACTGGAATGCGGGGTTAACCAGGGCTATTGACTGTCTGGCTCCGAAGAACCATCTCCGATTGCATGGAGCCCAGACAGCCCCGTGGTTTCCCCCAGAGCTGAGGGCGATGAAACAATTGCTGAGATGGTGGTGAAAAGCTCCTCTGATAGATGCTCTATCCTGGTGATAGAGCTCAACGTCAAGCCTACCAAGTGGCAACAGTGACAGTGAAGAGGACCTTCTTTGCCGTCTCTATTGCATCTGCAGAAAACAGCTTTCTACTGAGGAAATATGGCTCTTGTTCTTTTTAAAAAAATAAGTTCCCAACCCCTGCTTTAGAGGCAATATCTGGCTGCAACAGTTAGTTCTCACAATTCCCAATGAGCATGTTAACGCCCAGCATCCTGCAATAGCAAGATCCTACCCCACAGCTCCCGTGGCCTTCTGCATGCTTAAATTGACACATGAGTCTTCTATTCATGACCAGGAAATCCTGTGGCTGAGCTTGCTGCAGATTCCATTGACGGGACCAAGCTGGACAGACTCCTTATTCTCCCTGGTGGCTGCGTAGAGCAAAACATGATGTCCATGACCCCATCGGTCATTGCAACCTTCTACCTTGACAACACAGGGCAGTGGGAGAAGATTGGGGTGGAGCGCAGGTCTGATGCCATCAAGTTGATAATGACTGGTAAGATAAAACAGTAGGTCTCCAGATCTGTGTTCCCTGCATGGTAATACATAAGACTGGGTGGCTTCTTTATGTCACTCTGGATAGTTAAATTCAGTGGTTTTCAACCAGTGTGCCATGGCACCCTTGGGTGCCTTGAATGAATGTCAGGGATGCCGCCGGTAACATTGGCCTCTGTCCCTCTTTCCCTCCCTCCCTCCTCTGATGCCCTCTTACATCTCTGTCTCCCATAAGCTTGCACAGCTGTTGCAGCAGCCCTGGCTACAAGCTCCCCAGGTGAATGGTGCCTCGGGGGCTGGCCGGGGGGGGGGTTCTTTCCAGGCCACTGTGGAGCAGTGTAAGGAGGCACCTCTCTTTGGGGTTGGGTGGGAGCAGCTCAGAGACCAGGGATGGCATCAGCAGCTGCTCAGAGGACTTCAGAGGAGAGGGGAGAAGAGAGGAGGCAGAGGGAACACTCCACAAGGGAGGGTGTTGGAAAAGGGTGAGGGGCTGCTGGAATTGCAGGCAAGGGGTGACATAACTGAACTCCTGAGCCCCACAGGGGTGCTGCAGAAAGAATGTAGTTGGTTAAGGGAGCCATGGACTCAAAAAGGCTGAAAACCTGTGGTTTAATTAGATTGCATGTATGTATTTCTTTCCATGTTTTAATATAATTGTCTTGAAATATATTGGGTTTTTTGTCGTTAACCATATTCCAAGATATTTCAGATTTTTCTCTATTAACAAACCACTCACTTCCTGTAACTCATTTTTTGACTGCATGTCCGTTTTTTTTAACTAACATGTTAGTTTTGTCTCTAAGAGAGCCAGTGTGGTATAGTGGTTAAGAGCGGTAGACTCATAATCTGGGGAACCGGGTTCATGTCTCCGCTCCTCCACATGCAGCTGCTGGGTGACCTTGGGCTAGTCACACTTCTTTGAAGTCTCTCAGCCCCACTCACCTCACAGAGTGTTTGTTGTGGGGGAGGGAGGGAAAGGAGAATGTTAGCCGCTTTGAGACTCCTTTGGGTAGTGATAAAGCGGGATATCAAATCCAAACTCTTCTATTTATTTTAAAACCTGCCACATTACCATATAGCCTTATTTTATCTAATACCTTGGCGATACTGCTCAGAGGGTCCTCTAAGGTTAATACCACATCGTCTGCAAAGGCTTTAAACTTACAGTTCTGTTCCCCGACCCTTATCCCTTTTATATCAGTTTTTTTTCCTTATCCTGGTGACAGAGGACACTCTTACCTGGTCCCCTTTGATATTTTACATTTTTCTGGCAGAACATTCTTAACCATTATACTAGCCATTTTTCTGTGCACATTGCCTTGTTTCTTTTACAAAGATCTCTCCAAATCCCCCCCTTTTTTAGTACAGTCGTACCTCGTTTTGTGACCGGGATCCATTCCGGAGCCCCGGTCGCTAGCTGAAAAGGATGCTTGGCAAAGCGCCACGCCTGTGCACGCACACAGAGCGGTTTGCGTTTCTGCACATATGTGGGTGGTGAACCCAGAAGTAACCCGTTCCAGTACTTCCAGGTTTGCAGCAGACATCCGCCGAAATGGACGCTCAATGGGGCGGCCACAAAAGGAGGTACGACTGTATCTTAATCATAAATGACCAATAAATATTATCAAAAGCTTTTTTGCATTCAAAATAAGTTCTGCCTGTTTTTCATTCATCACTTCCAGTATCAATTACATGACTTTTCTGTCTTTTCTGGCTGTGGCAGCACTGCCACTCTCTCTAGGTCAAGATGGAGGTGGGCAGAACAGCAGCAAGAGCACAGGACAGTGGCAGGCATAAGCGTCTTTACATCTGCTGCCTTTCTGGTGCTTGCCTGCCTGCCACCCTGCCCGACCCATCCTACTACCAGAGAACTTGGGAGGGCAGTATAGTAGTGGCACCTCACAACTGCAGTCAGTTGCAGTTTTTGCAGCTTGGAGCAGAACAGCATTGGCTGGTGGCTCTTGGAGACCTCATACTGAAAGCAGTCCTCAATGTACTTTTGAAAAAGTGTTAACACTATTTTAAAACAGGTCCCACACTCAATTTAAAAAGCTGCTCCAAGAACTAAGGGGAAGAGGTGGCCTCATGATTGGCAAAGCAGAGGTGGCTTCAAAATTGATACGAAGGCCATACAATTGTTGTTGTTGTTCAGTCGTTCAGTCATGTCCGACTCTTCGTGACCCCATGGACCAGAGCATGCCAGGCACGCCTGTCTTTCACTGCCTCCCGCAGTTTGGCCAAACTCATGCTAGTCGCTTCGAGAACACTGTCCAACCATCTCATCCTCTGTCGTCCCCTTCTCCTTGTGCCCTCCATCTTTCCCAACATCAGGGTCTTTTCTAGGCAGTCTTCTCTTCTCATGAGGTGGCCAAAGTACTGGAGCCTCAACTTCAGGATCTGTCCTTCCAGTGAGCACTCAGGGCTGATTTCTTTAAGGATGTATAGGTTTGATATTTTTGCAATCCATACAATTAGCACTGTGTAAATTCAGCTTTTCTTATGACTCAGAAAAACTGAGGGGTCTGCTTCCTTAGCAGAAAGTGCTGCTGACTCTGCTGGGTACATGCTTAGCAAATGACTGGACAAGCACCTCACACTTCTCTTCCTCCTCCTACTCTGCATTTTAGGTTATACAAAGCAGTTGACTTACAAGGAAGCAGACCACTCCTATCATGCTTACAGTAACAGCAAATCTAGCACTTGGTAAGTGCAGCACTTCCATGGCCTTTCATCCTTAGTGGGCTTTTCAACATTCCTCCCTTTCCTATGCTATTTAAACTCCTTCGAATGTCTTGATTATTTTGCATTATTTAGTACTTTTGCAATGTGTCCCTGCTTGCTCTTTCCTGTTCCTTTGGTACCTTCCTTCTACCCCATAAACCCACACTAATTGTATGGCATCCAGTTACAGGTAGGTAGCCGTGTTGATCTGCCATAGTCAAAACAAAACAAAAAATAACAAAATCCTTCCAGTAGCAGATTAGAGACCAACTAAGTTTGTTCTTGGTGTGAGCTTTCGTGTGCATGCACACTTCTTCAGATCCATTCCTCTTCTTCCAGGCCTTTGGCTGATTAAACAATCTATGGCCTTTTAAATTTGTTTGTAGGAGGGAAGGCTATTGTTTGTTTGTTATTATGTTAAGTATTTTGTGTTCTCATTTTCTATTTTAATGTTGTGAACCTCCCAATGATCCTTGGATGAAGGGCGGTATATTCAATCAATCAATCCATCCATCCATAACTACTACTACTACTCCCCTGTTGCAAATACCCACTTTTCATGCAAGGTACTTGACACAACTGCAGCCATTCCTGGAGGAAAATGCCAATGTAAACCCATTTCAATCTAGGGGCAGACCTGGGTTTGGAACTCAGTCTGCCTTGGTTGCCCTGGTGGATGACCTCTATCAAAAGAAAAAGGTGAAGGAATGCCACCTTGTTGCTATTACTGGATCTCTCCTCAGTTTTTGATGCCAACAGCCATGGTATTCTCCAGGCCTATCTACAGGAGATGGGTATTGGAGGCCCTGTTTTGTAATGGTTCAAATCTTTTCTCCATGGATTGTTCCAGAAGGTAGCATTGGATGAGTGCTGCCAAGCTGCTACCAGGCCACGTTCAAGGCCACGTTCAAGGTACCAACATACAAGGCTGTATATAGCTCAGGGCTAATTTACTTCAGAAACTGCCTTATCCCTGATATACCCAGTAGATTGCTACAGTCTGCAGAAGAGTTTCTCTTGCAAGTTCCAAAGATCTCAGAAGCCCACTCCACAGTAAATCAGAGCAGGACTTTTAGTGTTACTGCCCCTGTTCTGTGGGACAGCATCCCTGTCAAGATATGACAGGCCCCCATTATCCACACTTTCTGGAAACAATTGAAGACATGTTTGTTCTGACAGGCTTTCCCAGCTCATATTTACTTCCCTTATTTACACTTTGATTGCCCTGTCATGGCTGGTCTCCCATGGTGAGGCAAGTAGCTGACAATAGCAAGACTGTTGAACTGACTACCATGTTCCTCACAGGCTAACGGCATACATTGCTAAGGTCTTCGCCATGGCTTACAACGTAGCACCTATTAACATAAATGTCCTCTGTGGAGCTGTGAAATGGCTGATTCTGGAGAGGCTAAAACCAGATGGCATGTTCAGTGAAGAGGCCCCTGTATCCAGCAAAGCAATGACGGTATGCTTCTTTCAATAGTTTATGGTGCCTGGAATCCTCTAGTTCTTGATTTTGCTACTTGCAGCACAGCCAGATAGTCCACCAGTTTGGGCCTTTTGTTTGATGATAGAGGTCAGGTGGGAGCTTCAGAGAGGTTCCCAAATGGGCTACTGCTGCAGCAGCATAAAACAGTCTTCCCGTACTGTGCTACTACAATGCAGAACACAGAGGTGAAAAGGATAGACAGTCACTTCCAGAAAGGCGTAGAATCTGCAACAAATTATGACTTATATGGCTTGTGACTGACTACCTGTCAGTAGTTTGATTTTGCTTCTTAATAAAAACTATATTTAAAGAAAAAGAATCTGCAACAGATGAATCAGAGGGGTGGGCAAGAGGTGAGGGAAATGGGGGTAAGAAAAGATTTGAGAAAAGTTGAGAAGGCCAAGTTGGGAAGTTGATCAAGTAAGATTTTGCTAAAGCAAGCAAATGAGGAGGTCTGGTGAGCAGAGGTTAGAAGGCTAGTGTCACGGAGACAAGCCTGGATCGGGAAGGGAGTGTGGGGGGAGGAACAGTGAGGGAAACGGGCTATCGAGAACCGACCCCATTAATCTCCACAGATACGTCCGATGGCGACAGCCCTTTCTTAGAACTATCGCCAGAAGAAAGGGGGTGTGCGGATGTCAGTAATAAACAGGGGGGGGGGAAGCAAAAGAGAGCGGAAGAAGTTTTCTCGTCACTTCCGGAACACCCGGAGATTATTGTGTTGGAAAAAGCGGGAACCGGAAGGAAGTAGTTGAGATGTTTGTAACCGAAGTATGCAGACACGCTTTGTAGCTCTGTAAATAATTAGTGCAATAAAATGCTTTGAAAACCGAGATACATCCCGGCTGCTGCCTCAGAGCAAATCCAAAGGCAAGGTTGCCATGACAACACATCTCAACTCCTCTGCGTTGCTGTGAGGCGTTTGGAAAGGAGAGAGATGGAAGCAGTCCAACAGCAGCTGCAAGCGGCGAGAGCCAGCTGGGAGATTGAAGCCAAGAAAGCGATTGAGAAGGTTCGGGAGGAACAGGGAGCCAGAATTGCTGATTTGGAAGAGATAAATAAGCGTTCTGAGCTTAGAGTTGCCAAACTGGAACAAGTTTTACGAGAGCTTGATATTCGGCTGGACGAAGCGCGCAAAACAGGTGGAGGAGGGGCCACAGCAGTCGTGACTCAGAGGCAACAGCTTGCATCCGTGAGTAAGTTTGATGGGGACCCCAGGGGATATTTGGGGTTCAGGACTGAGGTGGACTATGCCCTGAGGATGCGAGGGAAGGACTTTGAGACTGATGCGGAGAAGGTGGCCTTTATTATTTCGCATTTGACGGGGTCAGCGAGAGAATGGGTACGCCCACTTTTGGCAAGTAACAACCCAGCGCTGGGGAACCTTCAGGATTTCTTGGATGCCATGGCGGCTCATTACACAAGTGACATTGATCAAGAGATAACTAAGCAGGAACTCATGAGCCTCAGGCAAGGGAAAGGGACTGTGAGAGATTATGTGGCGAAATTCACCCTTCTCTGCCATAAACTGGGATGGGAGATTTTAGCCCCTCAAACTGAAGCGCTTTTCCAGCAGGGGCTGAACCCGGAAATTCTGGATGAGATAAGCAGGGGGCCAAAGCCTAAAGACACGGATGCCTATATTAAACTGGCTCTGCAAGTGGGGGTTCGGCAGGAACTAAGGGCATGGGAAGGGCGGAGTGTGCCCGGCAGTAAGACATTCAATGCTTACAGGCAGACTTCCCATGGTGTTCAGCCGAATCAGGGCAACAAGCAGCACCTGCCCCCCGAAGAGCCAATGGAAATCGGACGTTTGGACATGAGGGAAGGCCTCAAGGAAAAGCCTCGCAGGGAGCTGCTGAGCAGGGGGGAGAAAGAGACGCGCAAATGCTTTGTGTGTGACAAGCCGGGGCATCTAGCTCGGAATTGTACGCAAAAGCGAGTGTGGCAAGGCATGGCGGCGGCTGCGGGGCAAGAGGCAAGAGGGGAAGCACAGGAGCAGGGAAACGCCAACGCCTGGTTGGAAACAAGAGTGGGGAAGACCAACCAGGCGGAACGCAAGGAAACCCCCCACAACGGCAGAGTGCAGTGGTCCCAAGGGAGCCCAGGCCGGGAATTGTGCTGATGGTACGGCTGGAATTGCCGAATGGGTATCCCCTTGAGGTAGAAGCGCTACTAGATTCGGGCAGCTCTGCCTCTTTCATGTCCGAAAGTTTCGCCAAAGCCCACCAGATCCATTTGTTGCCTCTGGACTTCCCGCTGGTGGTGACCACAATTGATGGGAGAGAGCTGCTGGGGGGCCAAGTGAGGTTTCAGACACCGCCCATGAGGATGAGCGTCTCGAGGCATCAGGAAGTGATGGCTTTCAATGTCACACACCTGTCGGGGGCGCCGATCATATTGGGCATGAGTTGGTTAGATCTTCACGATCCGGTCGTGGCCTGGCACCAGAGGTCGCTCACCTTTGGATCTTCGCATTGCACGGAGAATTGCCTGATGGAGGAGGGATCGTCGGAGACGGGAGGCAGGATCGCCACAGTACGGTTGGAAGAGTCCAGGGGAATTCCGCCACAGTACGAAGAATTCAGAGACGTGTTCAGTGAAAAGGAAGCTAACAAGCTGCCCCCCCATAGGCCGTATGATTGTCGAATTGAGTTGCTGCCGGGGGCAAAGTTGCCTGCAGGGAAGTTGTATTCCATGTCGGAGCAGGAGTTGCAGGAGCTGAAGGAATTCCTCACACTGAACTTGCAAAGGGGATTTATACGAGAATCCCAAGCCGTGGGCGGGAGCCCCATCTTTTTCGTGGACAAGAAAGGCACAGCGCAAAAGCGCCTTATATGTGACTACAGGATTTTGAATGCGCGAACGAAACCGACCACCTTTCCGATGCCCAAGATCGACGACTTGTTGGCGGCAGTGCGCAAAGGGAAAATTTTTACGAAGTTGGACTTACGAGGAGCTTACAACCTCATAAGAATCAGAGAAGGAGATGAGTGGAAAACAGCCATGTTTACCCCGTTTGGCACCTACGAATACACGGTGATGCCATTTGGCTTACAGGCCGGCTCCCACACATTCCAAGCCTTTATGCACCATGTGCTGGGGCCTTTGTTGTACCGGAGTTGTGTATGTTTTTTGGACGATATCTTGATTTATTCGGACAATGAGAAGCAGCATGAGCAGCATGTCAGACAGGTGTTGCAGAAATTGAAGCAGCATCATCTGTATGCGAAGCTGGAGAAATGCCAATTTCATGTCCAGCAAGTGGACTTTCTGGGGTACAGGGTGTCGGATAAAGGCCTGGCAATGGACGGGGAGAAGGTAAAGGCAGTGTTGGACTGGAAAACACCCAAGACCAGAAAAGATGTACAACGCTTCATTGGGTTCAGCAATTTCTACCGCAAGTTCATCAGGAATTTTGCGCAGCTCACTAGCCCGATAACCGACACGTTGAGTACTAAGAAGAAGTTTCAGTGGACTCCAGAGGCGCAGGAGGCTTTTGAGCAGTTACGCAAGGTATTCGCCTCAGAGGAACAGCTGTTGCACCTCAACACGGAGCGGCCCATACGCATGGAGACTGATGCGTCGGACAGAGCGGTAGGAGCGGTACTGCTGCAACAGGATGCAGCAGGCGATTGGCGACCCTGTGCGTTCTTCTCGAGAAAGCTCAGCAAATCGGAACGCAACTACACAATCTGGGACAAGGAGCTGTTGGCCATTGTAGCGGCGCTCAAAAAATGGAGGCATTTCCTTATCGGAGCCCGCCACCAGATCCAGATCTACACGGATCACAAGAATCTGGAGTACTGGAGAACAGCCAGAGTGCTCAACCAGAGACAACTCAGATGGGCGGAATTTTTTGCAGACTTTGATTTCAGGATCCATTATGTCCCGGGGGACAAGAATGCGAGGGCGGACGCCTTGTCTCGCAAGCCGCAGTACCTAGAGGACGAGGGAGTGCCGGAGGAGAGACATGTGATGCCACCCGGCCGATGGCAGTGCGCTGGAGCCAGGGATCAAGAGTCTCTCATACGACGTCTAACTAGGGAAGATGCGTTTGCGCAGCAGAAATTCAAAGACCTTCAACAAGGTACAGGGGTGGAAGACGGCTTCTTAGCCAAGGATGGGCTGTTGTTCTACAAGGGAGCATTATATGTCCCGGGGGATCAGTTGCGGGCGAAGGTTCTCAAGCAACTACACGATAGTCCTTCGGCAGGGCACCCGGGACAGAGAAAGACCTTGCAGTTGGTCACCAGGGATTTCTGGTGGCCAGGGGTGCAGGAGGACGTCAAAGACTACGTGCAAGCTTGTGATTTGTGTCAACGGGTCAAAAGTGACAATAGACCTCCTGCAGGACTGCTGCATCCCATGCCCACCCCGGGGAGGCCATGGGAGATGGTGTCTATTGACTTCCTCACCGATCTGCCGGCGTCTAAAGGCAAGACGGCAGTGCTGATCGTAGTGGATATGCTCACCAAGATGTGCCATCTTTGTGGCTTGTCCCAGGGCGGTGTCGGCAGAGGAGACTGCCAGGTTGTTTGTAGATCACGTCTTCAAGCTGCATGGAGTACCCTCGAGGTTTGTGAGCGACAGAGGCCGCCAATTTACGTCGCGGTTCTGGCGCAAGCTCATGGAGCTCCTGGGCGTGGAACTCAACTTGTCGACGGCCAGGCACCCGCAAACGAATGGACAGGCAGAGAGGGCCAACGCTATTCTGCAGCAGTACCTACGTTGCTACGTTAGCCAACGACAGACGGACTGGCCAAAGTTCCTAGCCTTAGCGGAATTTGCCTATAATAACTCAGTTAATGTTTCCACAGGGATGACACCCTTTCTTGCGAACTATGGAGGACATCCGAAGTCGTTCCCGAGGGGAGAGGATCGGGGTCCGAGCGTGCCAGCGGCAGAAAATTTTGCGGAGGAGATGCTCCACCTGCACGAGCAACTCAAGAACACGCTCGACAGGGCCAAAGAAGCTTATAAGAGGGCTTCGGATCAGCATCGGAGGGAGGGGGAGGTCATCAGGGTGGGGGACAGGGTATGGTTGTCATCCAGGGGGCTGCCCACCAGAAGCAGGTGCAAGAAGTTAGAGCACAGACGTTTGGGACCCTTCGAGGTAGTGGGCCAGGTCAATCCCATAGCCTTCAAGCTGAGGTTGCCCGAAGACATGAGAATTCACCCCGTGTTTCACAGAGCGCTGTTAACTCCGTACAGGGAAGGGCACCCGTATCAGGGGGAAGGGGGGGTGACAATAGGGCATTCAGTGGAGGAGGTGGGGACAGGCAATGAGGCCACTGAGATCCTCGATTCCAGGTGGAGGGAAGGGCAGGTGGAGTACTTGGTGGCTTGGGAAGGGGAGGACCCCGAGAGCAACACATGGATGCGCCATGATAACATTCAGGAGGAGTATCTCAAGGCTGAATTCCATGCGTTATTCCCACAAAAGCCGGCCCCACCGGGGTATGAATGTTGGCAGGGTCATCAGGAGGAGGGGCTGGGGGACCAAGGGTACAGCAGAGGGGAGGAGACAGAGGAACCCCATTCGGAATGGTCAGAGGAGGAGGTTGACGAGGTAGTGTCATTCGCACCTTTTACGACGGAACAGTGGAAGACGGTTTTTGAGTCGGATGACAATGAGGATACGGACTTCCTGGGGTTTGTCACTCCACCGCGCACGCAACAGTGGCAGCATGGGAGCGGGGAGGTGGAGACTGTTAGCACGACTATACACCCTCCGTTGGAGTCCAGGGAATCCGGGGAGGAAGGGGGCCTGGAGGAGGGAGTGGATGTCACGGAGACAAGCCTGGATCGGGAAGGGAGTGTGGGGGGAGGAACAGTGAGGGAAACGGGCTATCGAGAACCGACCCCATTAATCTCCACAGATACGTCCGATGACGACAGCCCTTTCTTAGAACTATCGCCAGAAGAAAGGGGGTGTGCGGATGTCAGTAATAAACAGGGGGGGGGAGCAAAAGAGAGCGGAAGAAGTTTTCTCGTCACTTCCGGAACACCCGGAGATTATTGTGTTGGAAAAAGCGGGAACCGGAAGGAAGTAGTTGAGATGTTTGTAACCGAAGTATGCAGACACGCTTTGTAGCTCTGTAAATAATTAGTGCAATAAAATGCTTTGAAAACCGAGATACGTCCCGGCTGCTGCCTCAGAGCAAATCCAAAGGCAAGGTTGCCATGACAGCTAGTTCATATATTTGCATATAAAATAAAATGCAAAGTTGTGATGCTTCAGAACATTGCATAATCTCCAAATGGTAGATATTTCATTGTGTAGTTGCTGTACAGAGTCCACACATTGAAGGGTGTGTTTCTATTTTGTAGATGGATCACTGAGCTGCATTATATCGGGACACATTTTGTTTCATTCCTGAGTAGTTTTTTAGTTTAGGAGCTCCACTGCATATCCTCACTATTCTCACATAATGATTTGATTCTCTTGCGCAACAAACCTACTTTTTTTAAAAGGATATTTACTGTTATGAAAAGGGATGAGAAATGACTGGAAAGTGTGGGATAACAGGAAAGTTGAGCTGTGTTGTTATACGCCGGGCCACTTTTGTGGCACAAATGAACAGCTTGTCTAGGAAAGCTGCCTGACTCTCCACTAAAAGCAGTGTTGGCTCAAAGCATTTTCTGGCCAACTACTTATAAAGCCCATAACTTTTGCTGCTGCTGGCAAATCTCCAAACAATTCCCTTAAATCTCTGCAGATAGCTGAGCCAAGCCTGGCAGGGCAGTGGCCACAAGCAAGAGCTTTGAGGGAGGCACTTCTGCTCACCCTCCTCCAGGGAAGGCTGGGAACATTATTTGTTGTAGAGGCTGATGTGATTCTAACTTTCCCTCTTTCCTGAATATCCAAAAGGGCCAAGGATGTTTGCCATGCTTCCTATTTTTGTATTATTTTAGAAAAATAACTGCATTTCCTTAATTTTCTAATGTTGATGTGTTCTGGCTTGCTTCCATACAACTACCTCTACTACAGCATCTGCATTATCGGAGCTATGTCAATGGTTGAGACTGTGGAGAAACTATTTTGTCATTCACATGCCATTCACTTGCCAATTTCTGCCCATCTCCTTTGCTTCTTTCTAGGGAGGCCATCAGTTTGGTGAGCCCAGTGTTACCTTAACAGCCTTTGTCTTGGTGGCATTGCTGGAGTCCAGAGAGATGTGCAACAGTCAAGTCAACGTAAGTGTTTCTATGTGGAACACCTCCCTTTATGCAACCACGCCCACACACATCTTTCTTCACGTTCTCCAGTTTCTACTACTTGCTTCATGACTGTAACTCCAACCTCAGCATTGATAGCCTTCAGGGCTGACCTAAAATCTAGGAGTCTTCCAAACTAGGCATTTGGAGTGGAATTGCCACTTTCTTCCCTCCCTTTCTGTGCGGCTTCAACATAGCACTGTCATCCAATCATTGTCATTGTGAATTTTCCCTGTAGTCCTTGCATCCTTTCTTGGACTGCTGTGAGTCCACCTTTTATGCAGAAGCATGAAAGAGTGGGGTAATCTCCACAGGTGTAGGTGCCTTTTAGGGTTTTGTTTTTTTTTAAGATGCGGGTTTTGACATGGGCAGTGACATATCAGCCAGACAGACACTGCTCAGCTCAGCACATTTCCCACTACCCAGTATATTTCTTTTTAATAACATTTTGATCAGTGCTAACATAATTCTCTGGATAGATAGATGATAGACAGATATAGATATATATTTCAAATATTGAAATACTAGCAAAAAACTACATAATAAAAGTAGAGCTAATGAATGTGTGCTTTTAAAAGATAATACAGTACAGTTTTGCATAAGGCTGATATTTAGCAAAATTCTGAGAAAGACATGTTGCAAGAGACCTTTTATTTTAGCCTGAAGAAGAGGGGACTGAGAAGTGATATGATAGCCCTCTTCAAATATCTGAAGGGCTGTCACATGGAATTGGAGCAAGATTGTTTTCTGCTGCTGCTTCCTGCACAACTACACCCCCTTCACATCCATTTCAGCCTAGGACGGTTGCAAGGATCACAGCAGTACAGGATTCAGGTGTATATTAAATTCACAACGCACAAACACACAGTAAGCCACTGCTGCAGACAAAGGCCAAATCAATGGAATCAAATGGCAAGAAAGGAGATTCTGACATCCTTAGGAAGAACTTTCTGGTGGTCAGATCTGCTTGACAGTGGAACAGACTCTCACAGAAGGTGGAAGGCTTTCCTTTAATTGAGGTGTCTAAAGACGGGTTGGATGGCCACCTCTCAGGAATTCTTTAGCTGTGATTCCTGCATCTTAAGGGGTTGGACTAAATGACCCTTGGGGTCCCTTCCAAAATGAGTAGGCTGTGTTAAGGTGATGAACAAATGGTGGCAGAGATGTGGTGACAGAGAGAGCACCTGCTGAAACTTCACCGTAATGAGCTTCCACACCAGCTGTGACTGTAGGTGTGTAATTGATTAATTTTACCTTAACAGATCTTCTGCGGTAAGAGGCAATCAAGCTTAAATGTTGTTATTGGGCTTGCATTTTGATAGTGGCAAAGTGGATGGTGCAGGAAATTAGTGTGCATAAGCAGCACCAATTCCACAATAAAACTCCCTCTGAAAGCATCCAACATTTAGAGGATGAGAGACTGTCTTTGGTTATTCCTGTTCGGGGTGTGGAGTGTCTCCAAGTCAGAGGGGAGAGTGACAGAAGGGGAGGCATCTTCTTTTGGTGTTCCTCCTTTAACTCTGATCCAAGAAACTCCTCTGCTACCTGGCTGTGCATACCATGCTAGAATTACTATTTGATGTCAAAAGAAAATCGGGAAATTGCTCCCCAAACAATTGTAACACATAACTTTTTTTGCTGTTTTTTTATCCAGAGTTTAGAGAGTAGTATCACCAAAGCCAGTGAATATTTATCCAAAAGGTATGATTCGCTGACATACCCTTATGCTGTGGCCCTCACTTCCTATGCATTAGCCTTGGCTGGAAAACTGGAAGATGAAACAGTGCTTATGAAAGCATCAACTGGTAAGTGTGTTGGCAGTTCACTGAATGCGAGAAAACGTAGCCATAACTTTTAAGATGAGCAGTTTATGTAATAATAATAATAATAATAATAATAATAATAATAATAATAATAATTTATTCCCCACCCATGTGGCTGGGCTTCCCCAGCCACTCTGGGCGGCTTCCAACAAAATATTAAAATACAATAATCCATCCAACATTAAAAGCTTCCCTAAACAGGGCTGCCTTCAGATGTCTTCTAAAAGTCTGGTAGTTATTGTTCTCTTTGACATCTGGTGGGAGGGCATTCCACAGGGCAGGTGCCACTACCGAGAAGGCCCTCTGCCTGGTTCCCTGTAACTTGGCTTCTCGCAATGAGGGAACCGCCAGAAGGCCCTCGGGCACTGGAACTCAGTGTCCAGGTAGAACAATGGGGACGGAGACGCTCCTTCAGGTATACTGGACTGAGGCCATTTAAGGCTTTAAAGGTCAGCACCAACACTTTGAATTGTGCTCAGAAACGTTCTGGGAGCCAATGTAGGTCTTTCAAGACTGGTGTTATGTGGTCTCGGCGGCCGCTCCCAGTCACCAGTCTAGCTGCCGCATTCTGGATTAGTTGTAGTTTCCGGGTCACCTTCAAAGATAGCCCCACATAGAGTTCATTGCAGTAGTCCAAGCGAGAGATAACCAGAACATGCACCAGAGCATGAATCACATGTGTTGGGTTCTGCTCAACTTTGGAGGGAGGACGGCCAGCTTGCGTGTGTGATGTCACACAGTGGGAGGAGCCCTGATGGGGCTGGTCACACCCCCTGGAAGGCCTTCCAAGGAGTGCATTGCATCACCTGCCCCCAGCCAATTAGGAGACCCTGTTGGTCTCCTCCCACCCCTAGGGTGATGATTGCCCTCTGAGGTCTCCTGGGTTCTGCACCCACCAGGCATGATTCAGAGTGCTTCCCTCCCACAATAGCTTTTGATTCCCACTTCAGCCATCAGGCAGCTGATGTAGGTCTTCACTCACCCCTTCTTCCTTGGCATGTGGGGGAAGCCATTTTGTGGTTTGCCTCAGGTGCCAAAATGTATTGGGCCAACCCTTCCCTGCCTCTCTGCCTTCCCCACTGACTATTGGGGAGGAAGAGGAAGAGAGCCAGAGAGTGGTCGGGGGGGGGGGGTAGAGGCACATGCAGAGGGCTTTCTGCCGGACACCAGTAGCTGACAGGTGGTTTCACCCAGAACAGTGTAAGAGGGGAGGGGGAAAAGGGGAGGGGGGCTCCCGGATGAGCAGCAGTGAGAGGGGTGGCAAACTCAGTGACTGCCCCAGGTGGCAAAATATCTCTTAAAGGCAGGCACCTATACTTTTGCTTATGTAACTAACATACCAAGAATACTGCTATGGCATTTGATATATAAATCATCAAATGTCAGTGCACTTCACCGGTTGTCCAATTGCAGTGACTTTTTAAGCCAGTGGAATGCTCATGACCCTTCAGTGACATGATAGACATTCAGCCCATGGCATAAAGCAAGTCAGGTGGCATTCTGCTTAGTGGAAAGTGGAATCGTGGGCTCATAGCTCTTCTCTCCTGCTGTTTAGATGGAAATCGGTGGGAAGATCCCAGTTATGGGACTATTAGCATTGAAAGTACCTCCTACGCCCTGCTTGCCTTACTGGCAATGAAGAAGTATAATCGTGTGGATACTGTCGCCAAATGGTTGATAGCACAGAAATTTTATGGAGGGACTTACGGACATACCCAGGTGAGGGTCTCCTTTTTGCCTTTTGCCTATGACTTTATGAAGTGGCTTCTGAAGAGCACGTTCTGCCTAAAACTTGATAGTACCCTGCAGAAAACTGTCTGAGGGGAACTGACCAAGGGCCCGTCTGCACGAGTGTTTGTCCCATGATTTCTCGGCATGGGTCTCAGAGGTTTTTCTTTTGTCCTGCCCCTTTCTCTGGGAAAACCTGCTGTTTGCTGCTGAATTGGAGCAAACATCAGTTGAGTTTTATGTGGATTGATGGTTCTTTCAATTCAGCGGTAAAACTGTGGGTTTTCCAGGAAAAGTAGCAGGACAGAAAAAGGCCTCTCAGACCCAGACCTGACTATACAAAATTAGACCCTGCAGCCCAGTTAGAATCTAGAAAATACATGCTGAGCAGTCTCTTGGAATTAAAGTGCAGATTACAATGGCTCTCAAAGTGAACCAATCACAGTGGGATCAGGCGTTAAACAGGGATGTGTTATCGCCCCAACTCTATTTATTATTTTCATTGCCATGATCCTACACTTTGTCAAAGGGAATCTCTCCACTGGGGTAGAAATCATTTGCACATTCAGATCATGAGACCTCCCCCATAGATAAAAACACATTTGACTCAAATTTTGGTTTTGGTTTTTTGGCAGAATTTAGGCCACAGCTTTATTGATTACAGATAAGTGAGTGGTTGCATGGGCTCTGGTTTGACTAGCTCCCAATGCCCATGGTAGGTAGCGCTGACCCAGGGTGCACCATAGGTCAGCCAAGGGTAAACACGTGGGGAAGGTAAAAAGCCCGAGAGCAGACTTTGTCCACTCCTCAGATGCTCCCCGGGACTCAGGCACAGGCACAACCCCCTACCAGGGGTTGACCAAACCAATTAGAGTCCTTGGATTCCTTTAACAGAATACCCTTCATGTAGGGATCGGCACAGCTCTGCATCCCTAACAACCTTGAACCAGTGCCTATCCGCCACACGAGCACCTGCAGCTCGCCACCAACCACTCAGTCCTGCAACCAAGCCCTTATCCCCGCTGACACTTCTTCCAGCCACACATCATTCCCAACCACAGACAGATGGACCCCATCCTGCCTGGACAGAGAAGCATCACGAGAGGTAATGCCTGGGTGACAGATCACTGTCCCGCCCAAGGCAAGAACCTTCTTGGCCACTGCACTCTGGACACGCCTCCTGGCCCTCTCAGTGGCAGCTGGGCAGTGGCTTCCACACCACACATGTGCTGCAACAGCTGCAACCACAATATTTTGAGTCCCGGAAGAGTTGCCGTCAACTCCTCCAAGTCCTCCTGCATGCAGGTGCACAAGCTCAAACCGGGAGCTTCCGGCAGATCATTTTCGTCCAGCTGCACCACCACTGCTGTGGGAGTGCCTTCTACGACACCTTTGACTGCAGAGTTTGGAGAAGCTCCTCCCAATGCATTCCTTGTCTGGACACCCAGGAGAAGCTCACGTGGTCGGGGAGTTCGAGCCGGTGTCCAAGTCGAGACTCCGCTGCCCGCCGGCTGGCCCAGTGAATGATGTTGTGGCCGACTATCCAAACATGCAGGGCAGGCAGACCTAGGAATGAGACAAAACAACATTAATAGCTGCACCTCAACGCCACTTCCTGACGTAACCCCTGTAAGCATCGGATTTCCAGCAGCCCAGATCCTTAATCCTGTCAGCCAACAGGCCACAGTGCGCGGCCGTAGTGGCGGCACCAGTGAGAAAGGTGTAAGGTGCATAATCACTGGCCTGACAGGCCACAGGCTGTGATGGCTTTACGCATCACTGCAGCAAACTGATGCCGAGCCAATGGGGCCCCATTTTCATGAATCAGGAAGGGGCCATCCCCAGGAGGGTGAAGTGACAATTATTTTTTGGCATCCTTAACTGGACATGGGCCGAGCTCTCCAGCGGCAGGCAGCCTCATCAAGGCGCCTCTGCCCAACAGGTCTGTCTGGAATTCCTGATAGTGATGATGAGCTCCCTTTCGGACAGCAAGACATCCTGCAATAACAAGCCCCTTGAGGCCCATCCCCATACTGGCTCCAGCACCACTTTGCCCACATGCAGTGCACCAAAAAATGCTATAGAATAAGCTGCCAAAAAGAGTCTTGCCTCATAACGTGACCAACAGACAAGTCTTAACTTGCTGCAAATCTGGCATAACAGGTCAAAAGTTACTGGCCTCCTACCTGATGCTTTGGGCGGCTGAAGTTTACTCCAGCCCCCAAGTGCCTTGCGCACTACAAACTTTGCACATGGGTCCTTAGCATACAAGGATTTGCAAAAGAAGGAAATGGCTGAGGTCTGAATCCTAATGGACTTAACAGCCCGACCCAATTGCCAGAGGTGTGCCAGATACTGCAACACCTGATCTGTTGACAGTATCAAATTACAATCAATCGCCAACTGCTGTGAGAGAAAAGCTAAGAAATCAGTCCAGGCCTTCTTATAAGACTGCAATGTAGAAGGGGAAACTGAAGCTACTACTCCCTGAAGGACTAGCTGCTGCCAAGGTTCCAAAGATGAACCGGGAAACATTCCAGAAGCTGGCAGTCCTCCTTTAAGAAGTAATACTGTTTGTTGCCCATAAGCACCCATGTACAAATTCAAATGCTATTGTAAGGTCACAGACCCAATGATTTCCATGTCGTGTTTCTAGGAAGGCCCCATTAGACCAAGACCCCCAGATACATGCAACCAGATGGTTTAAAGAACCATGTGCATCCACATGTGAGTGTTAGCCACAATTTGGGTATGCATCTGTTGCATGACCTATGATGCTATAATTCTATGAAATGCCACTGCCTCACCTATAGCATATCCATGTAGTAAATGTTTAGAACATAAAGTGTAAAGTTGCTTTTATCATGCTGCAATTCCTTGGTATCTTCTGTCATTGGACCATCATCTCCTTCATGCTAAGAACCCAATCTGGACATTCACCTCCAAGGTGGCATTTTAATCTGACTCTGTTTTCCTCCTACCATTCCAGTCAATCATCATGGTGTTCCAAGCTCTTGCCCAATATGAGATCGATAAGCCGCCTTCTGAGGAAAACAGGTTGGATGTTTCTCTCATCTTACCACGACGTTCTCATCCAGTTACTTTTTCAATTAATAATCAAAACTCTCTGGTTGCCAGGACAGCAGAGGTATGCTCTTTCATTGTGCAATCTTATGCATTTACTCTTTGATTGGATTCCTAACCTATTCTTTTAAGAGGGATCTTGGCAAGGCTCAGTGATGTAACCAACTGTGAAAGCCAAAATTATTATTTATAGTGCCAGTTGAAAGCTTAATCTCACCCATTAAGATGCTGCCTGTTTCCATTGTGCTCCTTGAATAGACCTTTTAAACTTCTCCAGAGTTGCATCCACAAATAGGACCTAACAGAAATCTAAGATCCTGTTCATAAATACACCAGGGTAGCATTATAATCTCAATATCAATCTTCCCACATAGGTGAATGTTTATTTGCTTATAAAAGCCTTTGCGCTCCAGACATTATCAACAATCCTTGGCTGAATCTGCATTTCATGATGGACTGTAAAAGTAAAGTTGCCTCTGGACACTTCCAGTCTGTCACTATTGGGCATGTGGAATCCAAGAGTATACTGAGGATTTAAACTGCTCTGTCACCCTGGCACAACAAATCCACTTTTAAAAATTGACAATTTGCAGTTAGGAGAGTGGGGGGGCACTTTGCAAATTGCGGGATGAGTGAATGATTAACAGGAAGATGTTTAAACACTGCATAAGCAAATCAGGACGCATTCACACTGAATGTCGTTTTTGCTTAATGTCCCCACGAAAAAAAAACAAAAAACGAATGCTCTATAAAGACTGACTGTAGTTTCATCCCTCTGTAAACTTCGAGCAAGCAAATCAGGATGAATGCTCAATAAATAGGTTGTCTGGAGGAGCCCCCTATAAATTATAAGGCTCATGTTGTATGAAATGCAGTTCTTGAATTGTTCCCAAAGGCAGGGGGTGGAGGTGGGATTGGGGCAGGGGGCTAGTTCAGAAGCTCACCTGGTAAACTGCTCTGAGCTCTACATACTGTACAAGCCATTCAGTCTTATGGTTACAAAGGCACTATGATTGTTGTCTGATATGAAACTGCCAGTAAAAGGCACAAATTTCATCCCACTTCTTGCAGTTGGTGGCAATAGCTTCTGATTATGACAGCAACCTGGTTTTCCAGGGCAGTGAAATAATTATTCCCCATGGTTCCAGATTTACGCTGGGAATGAAGGAAGTCAATTTGTAGATATGTCTATGGGACATACGTAAAATGAAAATGAAATTGATGCAACTATGGTTGCTCCCCTTCGAAAGTCTGAGAATCTCCTTCCAAAAGTAGCCAAGAATCTGCCTTAGGTCACAGAACTATTCTCAGCAACTCTTAGCACCCTAATCCAGACTCTGGTTGCTTTTCAGACCAAGTGGAATGAAGATTTCATTGTGAAAGCAACAGGCAAAGGGGAAGCAACTATGACTGTCATGACAGTTTATAACGCAAAGCTACAGGAGGAAGCAGCTCCATGCAGGAATTTCGACCTGCAAGTTGCTGTTGATGAAGTCCAGCTGAGTAAGTCTAAGTGGTGGATGTAGATTTGCCAGAAGGACTTGATTTAATCAAAATGGACTTGGTTTTTCTGCTCACAGTTTAAATTAATTGAGCTATGGTGCACTTCTCAAAAATATGCAGAAAGTCTATTTTAAATATATGTGGGTGATCTACAAGGGGCTTATTCACATCAGTATTCCAATCAGTTTATTTTCATTTCTGCATGGTTCCTCTGTGCTCTGGAACAAAACTTCATGTGGTTCCCAAATATAGGTGCTTCCCCACAGAATTGTGGGTGAAGATTTTATAACATCAATACCAGGAAAGATTCTAGAGCAGATCATTAAGCAAACGGTCTGTGAGCACCTAGAAAGGAACGCTGTGATCACTAAAAGTCAGCATGGGTTTCTGAAAAATAAGTCATGTCAGACCAATCTGATCTCATTTTTTGACAGAATTACAAGCCTGGTAGATGAAGGGAACGCTGTGGATGTAGCCTATCTTGATTTCAGCAAGGCCTTTGACAAGGTGCCCCATGATATTCTCGTAAAGAAGCTGGTAAAATGTGGGCTAGACAATGCTACCATTCAGTGGATTTGTAACTGGCTGACTGACCGAACCCAAAGGGTACTCATTAATGGCTCCTCTTCATCCTGGAGAGAAGTGACTAGTGGGGTGCCACAGGGTTCTGTCTTGGGCCCAGTCTTATTCAACATCTTCATCAATGACTTGGATGATGGGCTTGAGGGTATCCTGATCAAGTTTGCAGATGACACCAAATTAGGAGGGGTGGCTAATACCCCAGAGGACAGGATCACACTTCAAAATGACCTTAACAGACTAGAGAACTGGGCCAAAGCAAACAAGATGAATTTTAACAGGGAGAAATGTAAAGTACTACACTTGGGCAAAAAAAAATGAAAGACACAAATACAGGATGGGTGACACCTGGCTTGAGAGCAGTACATGTGAAAAGGATCTAGGAGTCTTGGTAGACCATAAACTTGACATGAGTCAACAGTGTGATGCAGCAGCTAAAAAAGCCAATGCAATTCTGGGCTGCATCAATAGGAGTATAGCATCTAGATCAAGGGTAGTAATAGTACCACTATATTCTGCTCTGGTCAGACCTCACCTGGAATACTGTGTCCAGTTCTGGGCACCACAGTTCAAGAAGGATACTGACAAGCTGGAACGTGTCCAGAGGAGGGCAACCAAAATGGTCAAAGGCCTGGAAACGATGCCTTATGAGGAACGGCTTAGGGAGCTGGGTATGTTTAGCCTGGAGAAGAGAAGGTTAAGGGGCGATATGATAGCCATGTTCAAATATATAAAAGGATGTCATATAGAGGAGGGTGAAAGGTTGTTTTCTGCTGCTCCAGAGAAGCGGACACGGGGCAATGGATTCAAACTACAAGAAAGAAGATTCCACCTAAACATTAGGAAGAACTTCCTGACAGTAAGAGCTGTTCGACAGTGGAATTTGCTGCCAAGGAGTGTGGTGGAGTCTCCTTCTTTGGAGGTCTTTAAGCAGAGGCTTGACAGCCATCTGTCAGGAATGCTTTGATGGTGTTTCCTGCTTGGCAGGGGGTTGGACTGGATGGCCCTTGTGGTCTCTTCCAACTCGATGATTCTATGATTCTATGATAACTGTTCCTTTGTACATTTGCACCTCTTCATCTGTTTGTAAACTTGAGACCAGAACATGGCAGTGGAAGCTGCTGAGGAGGCTTGAGGGTTGGAACACCAGCAGCTGCAGTGTGGTGACAGATGTAGGAGGGGGGAGCAGGGTGCTAAACCCACACCATGTACCATATAAGTTTTTAAAATAAATACTTAAATATGAGACTAATTGTTTCACCTTTGGTCAAACAATTTTTAGGTGAGAAGCAGATGAAGGGGGCCCTGAGAGCAGTAAAGATCAAAATCTGCACAAGGTGAGAACGACCAGCTCTATTTATGCACACTTTTCTATACTGCTAAATTGAGGGGGAAAATCTTCTCAAAATAGTGTGTATAAAATGAAATGTAAAAGTATAAAAGGCAAAGATCAGAATAACATAAAAATGTGTCACATGTGAGAGTATGCTTTCTATAAATGAAAAATTTTTAAGCTGCATACATAGCCTTCTTCTTGCCAGGATTCAAGCTCAGTTTGTTAGCCTTCATCCAATCCAGCTACTGCATCTCTTCCAGACATCAGTCCAGGGCTTGCTTGGCCATTAAGGTATTTTAGAGACTCACAGAAGTGTGTCAACAGCGTATTGATGGCAGCATGTTCCACATCTCCAAATGACCACTCCCAACACCTTCATATAGACATTTAAAAGCATTGGGGACAAAAATTGTGCCCTTCAGCATGCCATAGCATAAGTGCATAGTGCTCCAGGACCCCACCCTGCAAGTAAGATTGAGGCCACTGCAAAACTGCCTCTGATATCCATTTCACGGAGCTGGGCCGCATAGATAACCCTGAGTACATGGGTGTAGCCAACAGGGGGCAACTGCCCCCTAATCAAGTAAATAAATAAATAAATAAATAATACTTAACTAACTGACCAGTCATGTCACAGTTAGCTCTGTTCTGCCCCCCACCAGCATGGATCCATGAAGGGGGCCCTGAGAGCAGTCAAGATCATGGATCCTGCATGAGTAATAAGTGAAGTGTCATAGTCCTACTGTAAGAGTTATTTCAGTATTTTCAGAAAGTACCTCCTGTTTCAGAACTTGCATATCAAGACCCCGTGGCCACCCTGTACTGCCAAATGTAAATAAGTAGACACCACACAGGATATTGGTTTGGGATCAAATAAGCCCACAACCTTATTGGTTACAGATGTGAAGTTTGGCCATAGGCCTTCTGGTAAGCAACTGTGTAATGTCACTCCTGCTCATCCGTTGGGAGTGTTTCTAAGGGTGAAGCTGGTTGTGGTGGGGATGCCTTATGACCTATGTCAAATCAGGGTGTCCCTCAAGCAGTCCCCGTTGGAGGAGTGGTATGGCCCTAGCCCCCGGCTAGGCACCAGACAGGAGCCACTCCTTCTGGATCCTTTTAACAGGATACCCTTACCCGTGGAGAGGCAGGTGGAGATTACAACCTCCCCTCCAAACAAGACTAGGCTTATCCAATACCTATCCGCCTTACAAAATTGTGATGATTGCTACGAGGTAGGCAAAAACTGAAATGGCGGTTGCCAGTTAGCCAAGTGGGAAAAATTCCTGCCTGGCCCCTAAAAAACTTAGGTGACTGACATTGTCCATAGCAAGAACCGGCGCAGCGAAGGGGAGGCCAGGATGACCGGGCATTTAAACTTCCCCTGGGTGTGGTGCCAAGGACCATCATTGGTCTGTTGGTCCTGTGCCCAGGGGAACGGCCACTGCCTCGGTCCTGTATACCTGAAGGAGCGTCTCCACCCCCATCGTTCAGCCCGGACACTGAGATCCAGTGCCGAGGGCCTTCTGGCGGTTCCCTCACGGCGAGAAGCAAAGCTACAGAGAACCAGGCAGAGGGCCTTCTCGGTAGTGGCGCCCGCCCTGTGGAACGCCCTCCCATCAGAGGTCAAAGAGATAAACAACTACATGACATTTAGAAAATACCTGAAGGCAGCCCTGTTTAAGGAAGTTTTTAATCTGTGACATTTTAATGTATTTTAATATTTGTTGGAAGCAGCCTAGGGTGGCTGGGGAACAAGTAATAAATTATTATTATATATTATTATACCTCCCGCTGCCATTGGCCCAACTGGCAGCAGGGATACGGTCCAGCTGGTGATACACCAGTTTACCAGGGAGGCCCAGGGCTTGCCTGCAAAGCTGCCCACCCACAAAGGTGGCGAACGGGCTTATTAGTAGGTCTGCATGGCAGTTGAGTGCAACCAGCTCTTGGCCTCACATTGGCAAGAAGGAACATATCTGAAGTGGAAGAGCAATATTTGAAGGTCAGAGGTTTCAGCTGAAGATGCTAAATAGTCACATTCATTTATAAGTGAAGGTGAAGACAAACCAGAGAGTTAGGATTTTAAAAGCAGCCCAAACAGATTCTGTGCCCACAATATCACCCCAGGTTCATTATTCACACCATGCAATACACACCACCAAAAGCATTGCAGACTCCTCAGCCAGGCTCCTCCGCTTGTGCAATGAGGCATTTGCCATTTTTTCCTCAAGTGGAACGTGCTTGCTTATTCATATCCACCCATCCTGCATTTTACCAAATCTGCTCTGGGGATGGTGGGAGGTGTGTTGGTGCTCATCAAAGGTGGCCAACAATAATCTACCAGGCCTGGCTTTTCACGTTTCAAGATGAACCACTCAGAAAATCTACAGCACTTATTTCTCCTCTTTTTCTAGTGCTTGCAAATAGAGAGATAAGCAAATCTTTCTTTAAAAAGCAGCAGAGATACAACTCAATGGCATCTGCTGTTCTTCCATGTTGTATCTGTCTTCAGCCTAAAATGAATTTTGTGGAGTCAAAGACCTCACCCCCTAACCAAAACTCTGGAATGGATCATTTTAAAAAGTCTTAAAGGACTTGATATTTTGATCATCTGCCAATACAACCCAGACCAAAACACAAAACTCAGAAACAAACTAGATATGTTGAAATGCACTCCTGTGTTTAACAGGCACTTTAAAAAAAATGCAAATAGCACCCACTTTGGGGGCATGGGGGCTGATAATGATTGGGATCACAGAGAGGCTTCCCTCCTGATGCAAACTGCAGGTTGAGGGAGCTGATTTTCATCAGGACGACAGCAGAATATAGAAGGATTAAGCTCTCTCCTCCATCTCCATCTCTGTCTCCTACAGTCCCACTCCCTCCCTTATGCAAGTACGAGTTACCTTTTTTATATAAAGAGTACATTAACTGCATGAATGCAATCAACATCATCTGTAGTTTGGTCCTGGGGCAACTGAAAAATCGGATACATGGTGACTCTTCTCCCCCACTCTCAGCGCCACTTTTGTGAGCCAGCCTAGAACTTGCTTATTGTAATAGTAGTGATATGAGAAGCTGTTGGAATGGAAACCAATTTGATTTTTGAGCTATGAAATACATTTCACCCTCTATCGCTGATTATAGGTATCTTGGTGACATTGATGCCACAAATACCATAATAGATGTCTCTATGCTCACTGGCTTTGTAGCTGACTCTGAAGATCTTAAGCGGGTAAGTGAGCCCTATTTATGCTGGAAGCAGCTGCTTAAATTGTCATGTTAAGAATACGAAATCCACTGTAGTCAGTTTAAAACCTTAGATCATTGGAATTAGATCTGCAGGCTTACCATAAATGCCACCAGCTCTGTTGTGACATAGCTGTTTACTGGGCAACACAAAGAATGGCATCCCAGCCAGTCCCTTATGGCAGTGGTTTTCAAACAGTGTGCCATAGCACCCTTGGGTGCCTTGAATGATGGTCAGGGTGCCGTGGGCAACACTGGCCTCAGTCCCTCTTTCCTTCCCTCTGATGCCCTCTCTTTTCTCTGCCTCCTAAACGCTTGCACAGCTGTTTGTTGCAGCAGCCCTGGCTACAAGCTCCCCAGGCAAAGGGTGCCTCTGGGGCTGGCCAGGGGGTGCTTCCCAGGCCCCTGTTGGGCAGCGTGAGGAGGCACCTCTCTTTGGGGCAGGGAAAGCAGCTCAGAGACCAGACTGCCCAGAGTACTCCCAAGGAGAAGGGAGAAGAGAAGAGGCTGAGGGAACACTCCACAAGGGAGGGTGTTGGAAAAGGGTGAGGGGCTGCCGGCTTTGCAGGCAAGGGGTAACATAACTGGGCTCCTGAGCCCCTCAGGGGTGCTGCAGAAAGAATGTAGTTGGTTAAGGGAGCCGTGGACTCAAAAAGGTTGAAAGCCTCTGCCTTATGAGCATAAATGGTATGTAGCAGTGGACTCTGCCACAACTGCCATTGTGCTGTTTCCACTGTCAAAGACTGACTACCACCATTCACAAAACAAAGTGAGGCAGCTGCACTTGGGTGCAGTTGAGGCCGGCACAGTAAAAGGCAAGCAGTCCTGTCTGGCAATGGGACAGAAGGTCTCCTGCAGAAGACTTATTGGAATAAACAGGAGTTGTATTAAAATGTCTTGGGCTGAAGCTGCAGCATTTGCCCCACAACTAGCACTTCTCTGGGAAGGTGGAAGTGAAGGTTTACAACATAAGCAGTTGATCTCAGCCGTGTTGCAGGAAATTGTGAAAAACTGGAAAATAGCAGGTAGGCTTCTGTTTGAGCTCCACAGGGTATGGAACAATGCAAATGACAGGAAAAAATGACTTGTATCATGACAAAGGAAAGACAAAGCCCAGTGTACTGCTTTGCCATCTGGGCTCCCTTTATGGAGCTGCATAGGTCACATTATTTTCTCAAGATGTGGGACAATGGTTGGAGGTTGCCTTCTTATGATAAATAGTAGGGAAATTGATGTTGTCTCTCTTGAATAACAATTGCTTGTGTGCCTATGTGTATCTTTAATACATGTATCTGAGGTGGGTGGAATGGTTTCCCAGTTCACTTACCTTATTTCTGCTATTTAATCATTTGTATACATTTGAGAAAACCAATGAAACATTATTATTTTCTTAAGTGTCATGGGCCAGACCCTGCCAATTGTGGCTTGTGTTAAACCCCTATCATGACAGACATTGCGCCCCCAGCTTTGCAAAGAGACAAAAAAAAAAATTTTGTACAAATATGAACAGCAAGGCCACAGGTGCCATACTTAACAAATTTACATAGATCAGTAGATAGACTCAGTATGGTACTGGTCCTGAACCATGTTTATTTTGTTTTCTCTCTGTGCTTAGCTCTCTGAAGGTGTGGATAAATACATCACCAAGTTCGAAATTGACAATGTCAAGTCTGAAAGAGGGAACCTCATCCTCTACTTGCACAAGGTAAAGAGTCATGGAGAAGGGAGATCTGGTGCAAGAAGGCTCTATGTCCCGTTTTGCCTTCTTTCTGTCACAGGCAGCACTGTTGCCATTCTTCTGCAGTTTCCTTTCTGCCAGAAAATACCTTATTTGTCTCATTGTCTGATGTTGTGAAATTATGTAAATTATGTTGTCTCTGCTTTATTCCAATCCACCGTAGAGGAAACACAATGCAAATGGCAGGGGCAGGGTTAAAATTAATCAATTGCGTAACATTTGCAGCCTAAAAGCAAGAACAACAGCAAATGCCAATCGTATTCACTGCATTTATTTTTATTCCGGACATTGGGATGAATAAGTAAACACCAGCAAGTTCCTCTGGCATTTCCACGGATATGTAGGTGTTAAACTTTAAAGCAAGATCTATGTGGGTCAAAAAGAACTAGATGCATGCCTCTTCTTGAGCTGTTTCAAGGACCATTTTATAAGTGCTTTTTAGCCACATTAGGCCATATATGTGTATGATAATGTGGAAGGTAATGTTCCATTGTGCATTGCATTGTTCTACGTCATTGAGCATGGGTTGCCAGTTCAATCCATGTGAGCATCCATGCATGCATCCATGGAAGCCTTCCTTGGTGTCTGAGGGGTCCTGTCCACCTGGCTTGAAAGGAACCTTCTCTTGCAGCCAACGGAAGGCTACTTTCAAGCCTAGTTGCTGGCAGGGCCAGAAAGAGTGTGTGAGCAGCTGAGGTGTGGACAAATATACCACAGACCTAAAAAGACTGGCAACCCTTGTCATAGGGTCTATGAGGTGAGAAGGACACAAACTAGAAGTGATGCTAATGGTGTGGATAAAATTAATGTGCACATTTTTGTCATGTAAATATCAGCTGTGGGGTAGCGTTAAATGCCCCAGGATCTTGCCAGATGGGAATGAGGAAGTTAACTTTCTATTCCTGCACTGTTATTGGGGGGGGGGTAACCCTCTCCAAAGCTGCTTTTGCATCTCAGGGGAAGCATCCATTGGCACCAAAGCTCGATGACTAAGCTCTTGTCTTGAGTGACAAAATGTCCGGTTACCAGAACGATGTCTGAGCATTGAACCACTGGTATATCACAAGTGGACTCTTTATTACTGCGTTTGCAATTGTTGAAGATAAAATCTATTTTGGAAAGAGAAGAAATGAGCACTGAACCACTTATATATTGCAAGTGAACACTTTATTTACTGTGTTTGCAGTTGTTTAAGATAAAACCTACTTTGAAACCCCTATACAGTGGTACCTCGGTTTACGAACTTAATCCGTTCCAGAAGTCTGCTCTTAAACCGAAACCATTCTTAAACCGAGGCACGCTTTCCCTAATGAGGCCTCCTGCCGCCGGTGCCCTTCCACCATTCAGATTCCATTCTTAGACCGAGGTAAAGTTCACAAATCGGGACACTACTTCCAGTTTTGTGGAGTTTGTAAACCGAATTGTTCGTAAACAGGGCTGTTATTAAACCAAGGTACCACTGTAGTCAGCAGATGGTAAAGTCTTCAGAAGCCCCTTTCAGAGTGCCATCTTGTCCAGTGATTTGAATAGGGGTTCTGTTGGCACTGCCAGTCAGCTGATGAGAATTGCCTGAGAAACCCCATTTAGCTGCACCAGGTTTTAAAGGGGAAGGAGCAGAGCATCCCATAAGTGCAGAAGCCACTCTTCTCCCACCAAAAGGGACTTAGTAATGAAACCATTTTCATAACTCTGCCTACAGTGCAAAGTGTGTATTACTAAATAGTTTCCATTTACCAAAGGAAAATAGCATTAATAAGTCCAACACTCCTTTCTCCAGTGAAAGACTGGCACTCAAAAGATTTATTCTCTCTTAATGGTATTCAACACCCCACAAATTAAACTTAATATATAAGTTGGGATCAGACAAATTTTGGAGATGTTGGTTGAGTAAAGCAGATAGACAGACAGGCAGACAGACAGCATCTTTTGGACCTGCTCTCAAATACAAACTTTTTGGAAATCCGTACAGGCTAATATTTCTAACATGTTAGGATATCACATACCCCTAGAACCTAAAGTACTGCTGCATGCTGTCTGGTGGATGTTATCCTGGAAAATGACCAATGTTATAACTGCTGTGAAGATTATGATAGTTAAAAACTGGGGCAGCAGGGAGTATATTTCCTACTGTATGTGAATGGCTAAAAAACATCTTATTGTAAAAGAATGTATACATACAAACCTAATAGGTTAATGGGGGAAATTCCATTATGTTTTGGAATAATAAGTTTTGTGATAAGGTTCAACCTTTTGCTGCTTTCATTTTTTTTTTTATAAAGAGTTTATTGGTATTTTCCATAACAAATAATACCATCACCCACCCACATTTATACAAAACAAAAACAGACATAACCACGATTCTCCTTCTTTTTTACACACATACAGAAAAAATCTAGTTTCGAATCTTTACAGTTGACTTCCCCTGCCTTTTCTCCTTCGGTTCCCAAGCCAAATTCTATTTTAATAACTTCATCTCTCAAAAAATTGAATTCATTTCAAAAAGAAATTCAAATCTAAACAATCATCTTAAATGAATAAATCATCTTAATCCATAATACTTAATAAAATAACTTTATATCTTAACAAATTCTTCTTATATCAGATCTAAGCTATTCTTCTTTCCCTTAAACTGCTGCTAATAACAAAAAGGTTCAAAATATCCCTTTTCTTATTAAAAATTAAAATAAAACTTAATGTCTTAACCCTCCGATTTCAGATTACCATAACAAAGCATTAATATTCTGCACTTAACACACTTCACCCTATCCCCCCTCTATCCAATGTCCTTCTCCATCTTTCACCGGAACCACTCCTCAAATTGTCCTCTTTTCTTGTACGTCCACAGAACAAGACACAGTCCCCAACAGTCCTTGCATCGAGCATCAGGATACACTGTTCATCTTCCTTCGGCTTCTCCCATTCAATGCTGCATTCTTCTTCTATTTGTAAATATCTTAATTTCTTGCCCTTCGCTCCCGAGCTCTCACCTCGGGGGCTGGATATAACATTCCTCGCCGTCCCCGGGCTGCCACCACCGAAGGACGTTTCTTTTTCCGGGAATCGCCATGCCGTCTCTCTCAGTTTTTCCATCATCTCCTTCAGCTCTTTGCCAAGGCTCTCTTCCATGGTATCGAATATCTGAAAGGTCTCCTCTGTGGGAAGTAGATTTTTCTTCATATCCCCACTCAAAACCTTCAATTTCTGATTAAGCAGTTCCTGTTTCAATATAATAATCCTTTCTTCATCAGTTAGTCCAGAGTTCAAAACAATTTCAAAAACAAAGCCCAACATGGTGAGGACGGGCATAGGTATCAAATTTCAGTTTCTATTTCATCCATCTTATAGCAGTAATTTTCCACTTCGGTTCAGGGTTTTTGCAGCCATTTTCTCTGAAACCGGGACGCAAAGACCAAAACTTTCAAAAGGAATATTCTCCATCCTCTTCCTCCCCAAAGGGAGATCTATAAAGTCTCACTTATGAAAAAATCTTTACAATGTAGCCATCCAGTAGCAACAGTATCCCAGACCGTTATTTTCTTGCCAGCGAAGGGAAAGAGGCAGACTTCCTTTATCTAAAGCCTCCCGGATTGTTAAGTCTTTAAGCTCAGCAGTTAATCCAATCAAGTACTCACGACCTCCGGGCTTCTTTTCCTTTCATCTCTCAGGGAGAACGTCGTCACTCGTCACGGCCAGTACTCGCCGCTTTTCCGCCCGGTTGGGGCATTTCCCCTAATGGCCCGGCTCCGCGCTCCCTTCACCCCCACTCCCCCTTTACAGGGGGAACGAGGAAAGGGTGCGTAGCCTAGCGGGCCCGCCGGGGAGCCCGAGGCGCGGGACGCTCTTCCCGCGCCTCACCGGAGCCCCGCATAGCAGTGGCGGGGCTCCAACCCCCGGGCTGGATGGGTCGCCTCGCTGCCGAGGCAACCCACGACCGCCCGTGATGGCGACCTCGCCGGAAGTGCTTTTGCTGCTTTCAACCTGCTGTAATGTCATGAGTCTTTATCCATAGATGTCCGTATTTACCCTGTTAGAGCTAATAAAAACAATGTTTAATGTCTATTCTCTCTTTTCTCCTCCAATCCCAGGTCTCTCACACAGAATATGAATGTCTGCAATTCAAAGTTTACCAGTATTTTGAAGTTGGTCTCATTCAACCAGCAGCAGTCAAGGTCTACACATACTATGCCTTAGGTAATGGCAGCCACAGGTTATGCTATAAATCACGCCAGGAAGCAACCATGGGGAGCAATGGATAAATGAAATAAATAATATGAATGTGCCCCCCATAGACAGGCCAAATAGCATAAGGTCTTATTAATATGTTGTGTGCACACTATGAAATTAATCACACACATATACGTCTTTTGTGGCCCCTACACTATAAGTGCAGAATTATGAAATGAATCCCATAATAACACTGAAAGGCAGTGGACCATGGATAAGAATGTACTGAAGTGTGGCTAATTGTGCTAATTAAGGGCTTATCCATGCTTACCTTTTGTGCCACGCTTTTTTGACACATGTCCATGCTGGGGCAATCCAGTCAGATGGGTGGCATAATAATAACAACAACAACAACAACAACAATAATGCCATGTTTCAGCACGTTTCACAAAAACCCACTCTTTAACGCTGAATCAGAACAAATGGCAATTCCAGTTTCCCACAGTAAAGAGTGGGTTTTTGTATGGAAAGTGCCAGGGTGGAAAACGTAGCGCTCGGATATGGCACTTTAAAGCACAGACCTGGCACAAAAGGAATCCCAGGGAGGTCCAGCTGGTGCCTTCAGTATACACCTTTAGGCACCAGGCAAAAATGTTCCTCTCTCCAGGCCTTTGGCTGATTGACATCTGAAACCCTTTTAAAATGTGCCATGAAAGGGAGGATTATTGCGTTGGTTTTGTTTATGTTACGTATTTTTTGTATTGTGATTTTATGTTGTGAACCGCTCTAAGATCTACGGTATAGGACAGTATACAAATTTACCATATTTTTCTATGTATAAGAAGGTGTTTTTGCTGAATTTCGTCAAAAATTGGAGGGTATCTTATACACAGGAAAATATGGTAATAAATAAATAAATATCTGGATGAGCCCTATGCTTTGCTACAGTGTACAAAGGATGGCGTGCTCTGATCCATAGGGTCACAAAGAATCGGACACGACTAAATGACTAAACAACAACAACAAAGGGTGGATTTACTAACCGAGGGGAAAGGGAACAATAATACAGCGGCACCTCACTTTTTGAATGTAATCCGTTCTGGAAGACCATTTGAGTTCTGAAACGTTTGAAAACCAAAAACTCAACCGCCGACAGCTAGGCCTCGGGATCTTGTATGTTCGACTTCTGGGGTGTGTTCGAAAACTGAAGCATTTACTTCCAGGTTTATGGTGTTCGTAAACCAAAATGTTTGTCAACAGAGACTAGTTTCATTTATAAGGAAACCAAAAGAGTTTTAAGTGTATTAAATAATATTCAATGTGCCCATGTTACGTCTGGATTTTGTACTATGCCTAAGCACATGTGCTCAGAAGCAAATGTGTTCAGTAACTCTGATGCCCCTAATTACTAGATGCTGCCCACTTTATTGCAGGGCCTGACCACTTGTTTATGCTGCAAAATAAAGATGTTTTTAGTCCCCATACCTCAGTTTGGGGCATGGTGCTCTGCTGCCCCCAAATACAGAATTTGGCCATCCCTCGTGCCATGAATGCTGGAATTCAACTCTTAAAAACATGGGCCTACAGGGCAGTGAAACTAGCTTTCTTCATGGGTTTTCATTGCATAAAGTCAGGCTCATGTCATTTAATATGAATATTCTCCTTGGGAGAAATGGGTCTGCCCTTAATCTGTGCACTTCTCAAGGGGTTCCTTTTGGGATTTCTTCATAAGGAATTGATTTAGTGAACTACACAGGTATCTCAGTGTGACATTTCTCCTTTCAGATGACCAATGCACCAAGTTCTATCACCCATCCAAAGCCACTGGCCTTCTCAATAAAATATGCCATGGTGATGTTTGCCGGTGTGCAGAAGGTAAGCAGGGAGGGCAGGTGAAGAGGTGCTGTTTTGCTCACCCTAAGGGGGGGGAGGGGCTGGACCTTGGCGTAATGTGGAATTTGTTGTTTCTGATTTTGTAACACTTACTTTGGTGTGCATTTGTTGGGGCTCCTTCATTTTTAACTTTGCTGGTTATGAACAATACAGCCAGGATGTCAAGTGGCTTACTCAAGCCCCATCAAATCATCCCATTGCACCAGGCAAGTGCTAGTACTTTGAGGTCTGTGTGCTTGCTGTGCTCTACTCAGAGCTTGGAAGGTTCGTTTTTAACAGGAACTAGTTCAATTCACTTTTGTCTGTTTAGAACAGGGGTTGGCAAGGTTTACCTTGCCTGGGCTGGTCCACTCCAGCGGAGGTCCCTCCGTGGGCTGGATGGCGTGTGCTGTGAAAGTGGTTTAGCGGAGCGTGCGGGGACTCATCAAGGGGGCAGCTCAGTTGGGGGGCAGCTCATGGGCCAGTTAAACGACCCCTGTGGACCGCTTGGACCCCTGGTTTAGAAAATGAAAATATTCAGATCACAGTTTGGGGGGGGCGACCCCAGCAATCAGAATGTTACAAGCTTTTGTCCTGAATTAGATAATATATATTTAAGATGACTAAGAAAACATCAAAACACACACACACAATTTATTTTTCACAGTTATGATCCTTAGGTGAAAGGTCCAAAATGTCTTAAAAGTTTTTTTTTTAATGTAATAGAATACTGGGCTCATCCAGACTTCCTTTTCAGTCATGTTTTTAGGGACAGGTCTGTACATTAAAACTTCATTCCCAAAAACCATTTTTTTGCCCTGGCACTTTACCTGTGTAAACCTGTTTTTTACTGCTGAATCCATGGAACCCCCAAATGGCAATTTGTTCCTATTCAGCATTAAAGACCCAGTTTTCCTTGGGAAAGTGACGGGGGGGCGGGGGGAGCGCTTGGACACCAAATTTCAAAGCATGAACCTGTGTGTACAAAATATGGGACAAAAGTATGAAAGAGCCCAAACCTGATGAACTAGAAATTGTTCAGAGTTCTACCCCAAAAAATACTTAATTCACATTCAGTACACCCAGCAATTATGGAAAATACTTTCAGGTACAGTGGTGCCCCGCTAGACGAAAATAATTCGTTCTGCGAAAATTTTCGTCTAGCGGGTTTTTCGTCTAGCGAAGCGGCAATGACAGCCGCGCTTTCGCTAGACGAAAGGGGAAAAAAAGATGAAAAATTTTCGTCTTGCGAGGCAGCCCCATAGACAAATTCGTCTTGCGGGGCAGCCTCCCACTAGACGAATGCCTTCGTCTAGCGAGTTTTTCGTCTTGCGAGGCATTCGTCTAGCGGGACACCACTGTATAGCTCAAAGATTTTTGAATTGACTTCATTAAACCAAATCAGTTCATTTCAAGCACTGGGTCTACTGCTCCATCGGGGAGGACTCAAATCAATATGTTCAAATGGCAAAAAATGAGATTCTGACTAAACATTAGGAAGAACTTCCTGATAATAAAAGCTGTTCAATAGTGGAACAGACTTCCTTGGTGGCAGGCTGCCTTTCATTGGAAGTTTCTTGGCAGAGGCTGAATGACCATCTGCCAGGGCTTCTTTAGTTATGATTCCTGCATTTGAGGATCTTGGGGATCCTTGAGATCCCTTCCAACTCTCTAATTCTACGATTTTATACCGTTGGTCAGGCCATCCAGCTACCTTGAAAGGAACATCCAGGCTAATGCAACTCATGTAAATCACTGTGATCTGAGCTATAAAATTGTCCAGTAATGATCACTGAAGGTTGAAGAGCCAGTAAATTCCAGATTCTGCCAGGCTGCACTGCTGATCCATCCAATTCTGCCCTGAAATCATTACCTGGCACTCCCAGTTATCTGTCTAGTGCATCTAAATGCCCCCAAAGACAACATGGGGGTCCCAGGGAGATTTTTTCCTGGCCTCATCATTTCTTTCTTTCCCAAAGAACACTGCTACCTACACAGGACAGACTCCTCCAGCGTGGATCAACGGATCCAGGAAGCTTGCATGGCACAAGTGGATTACGGTAACTGCAGTTTAGATTGATGAATCCTGTAAATGAGGAAGGGGCTGTTCGTGCCATTAATTCTAGTACCTATAATCTGCCTCTTAGAATGATCACCTCTCATTGCCACATGGCACAATTTAGTACTTCTGCACATATGCAAACAGTGTGAACCTAGAAGTAACCCATTCCACTACTTCCGGGGTTGGGCTGGTCTCAAGCAGAGGGTGATGTAAGCCGGAGGCGATGTTACCTGAGGATCCACTGTATATGATTATGGCAGGAGATTTCAACATGGTATTAGATAAACGATTGGATAAATCCAATCTTATCCCAGAGGACAGATATAATAACATTACAGGATTAGCTAAAGTTATGAAAAGGAAATATATGAAAGACATTTGGAGAGTGATGAGGGGAAGAGAGAAGAAATTTTCTTTCTTCTCACTAATGCATAAGACCTATTTAAGGATTGATTATATTCAACTATAAGAAAGAAGATTCCACCTAAACATTAGGAAGAACTTCCTGACAGTAAGAGCTGTTCGACAGTGGAATTTGCTGCCAAGGAGTGTGGTGGAGTCTCCTTCTTTGGAGGTCTTTAAGCCGAGGCTTGACAGCCATCTGTCAGGAATGCTTTGATGGTGTTTCCTGCTTGGCAGGGGGTTGGACTGGATGGCCCTTGTGGTCTCTTCCAACTCTATGATTCTATAATCTTCATTTCAAAAAACTTAATATCTAAAATAACAAATTAAAAAAATGGAATAATAAAGGTAACCAACCACACATTGGTTAATATCGAAACAAAATAGGAAGTGTGCATGCACACGAAAGCTCATACCAAGAACAAACTCAGTTGGTCTCTAAGGTGCTACTGGAAAGAATTTCCTATTTTGTTTTGACTATGGCAGACCAACACGGCTACCCACCTGTAATTGGTTAATATGTTATTAAAAATAAAGAAAGATTATAAGGAAGCCAGAAGATGGAGGTTAGGTATGAGGATCTTCAATAATAGAATTATTAGACATATGGCAGATTAATGAGAAGGGGCAAAGTACTCAAGCAAAAATATGGGATACAATGAAAGCAGTGATGAGGGGAATTAGTATTAGGGAATCTAGTAAATTGCAAACAACAAGAAGAAGACATGAAAAAAGTTAGAGGAAGAAATTAGGTCATTGGAAAATCAATATATTAATGATAAAGGTAAAAGAAGTTTGCAAAATTACAGGCAAAAAGGAAGGCGTTAGAAAATAAAGATATGGAAAAAGTGCAGAGAGATTTGATATTCTTGAAAAAAGAATTTTTTGAACATAGTAATAAAAAATCGAAATTGCTGGCTAGAGCCATTCAGTCAAAAAAGTAAAGAATTCAATTATCCTAATAAAAGATAAAACTGGTAATATTAACAATTTGATGAAAGATAAGTTGAGAGTATTTCAGGAGTTTTAGCAAGAGTTATATTTAGCAGGTAACAATTCTATGGGGAAGATGAAAGAATATATTGAGACACACTGGAAGATGAAGCTAGAAAGTATGGATAGAGAGGTTATGGAACAACCAATTTCAGAAAAAGAAATGGAGGAAGTTATAGGAAAACTAAAAGTATTACATAATTCAGTAATAGATGGTGAGAGGATCCCACCATCAAGTGAACAATCAATAATTATCTTAATTCCAAAACTAGGAAAAGATTTGAATGACCCAGGAGCATATGGGCTGATTTCCCTAATAAATCAAGATACTAAAATATTGACCGCAATAATGGCAAAAAGATGAATAATTTTATGTATAAATCTATAAATAAAAACCGATGTGGCTTTGTAGCAGGAAGACAGATGTCTAGTTTAATAGAAAGAGTGTTGAATAAAATAGATATAATAAGAAGAAATAAATTGAAAGCTGGTACAGTATAGTAGCATTGGATTTTTTTAAGGCTTTTGACTGTGTAGAATTGCCAGCATTAAAAAAATGATTATAGGAAGCCTAAGATTTGAAGAACGATTTAAGGGATTAATAAATCAATTATATTTGAGGAACAATGCATATGTCATAGTGAATGATGGTATAACAAAACAAATAACACTAGTTCGAGGTACAAGACAAGGATTCCCCAATTTTATTTGTATTAGTTACAGGTAGGTAGCTGTGTTGGTCTGCCATAGTCAAAACAAAATAAAAAAGTTTTTATTTGTATTAGGCATTGAAACTCTGGCCAATGTAGTTAGAAAAGATGGAACTATAAAAGGAATAAGTAATAATGGAAAAGAGAAAATAGGCTTATTTACAGATGCCACCTTGCTAACAATTGAAAATCCCTTGGAAAATTGAAGAAATAACAGGATTGCATATTAATTGGTCCAAATCAGAAATGATTATATTTAACTATGATGAAGATGAAAAATGATTTTTAAGGAAATAAAAATAGATATAAAATTAAGAAATGTAATAAAGTACTTGGGTATAACTATAAGAGGAAATTTAGAAAATTTAGAACAAGAGAACAAAAAGGGAAATTAAAGAAAAGCTGGGGGAATATAACAAAATTAAGCTTTCACGGTTTAGAAGAACAGTGATAATTCAAATGAAAATTTTGTCTAGAATAACTTTTTTTTAATGTTACCAATTATGATATTGGAGACACAGATAAAGGGCTGGCAAAGTATGATTAATAAATTTTGTAATGGGGATAAGAAACCTAGAATTAATAAAAAAGATGGTATAAACCCCAGAAAACAGGTGGACTGGGTCTCTCCAACATAAAGTTATATTATATAGCAAATCAGTTAAGATATATCATAGATTGGATAACAGAACAAGGAGAGTTAGAATGGTTAGACAGGAAATGAAGGAGAAGTTATTGAATAATTTTTTGTCAAACCAAATAGACAATGGTGATAGAATATTGAAAATCCCTTATTAAGAAATATCATTGAGATATGGGCGAAATATAAAGGAAAATTGATACCACCAAATTCACCACTAACTCCAGTGGTGGTGATAGAATATTTCCCAGTAAACTGAAAAAAGGAAATTGAAAAAGAAGCGAAAGAGAAGAAAATATTTGAAAGAAAGGAATGGGTGAAGAAAATGAGAAGCAAAGAACAAATAAGAGAAGCTCTAACAGGAAGTAAAATAACTTGGTTTAACTGTATACAACTGGAGCAATGGACAAAGAAGTAGTTAAGGGAAAACAAGAACTGCAAAAAAAATACAAAATTTGAAGAAAAAAAAGATTATAGAAAAGGGGAGATAAAGAAGAAAGCAGTTTTAAAAGGGAAACCAGTGAAATTTATAAAATATTAGTAGAAATGGAGGATCAACAAGATCAATTAAAAGAGGTGTGGGAAAAGGAGACAACAGGGCAGATAAATAGTCAAAGCTAAGGGAAATATGGGAGAAACATACTTTGAAAATGTTGTCTATAAGGATAAAAGAAAATTATTATAAATTAGTTTGGAGATGCTATTTAACACCAGTCAGATTAAATCAGATAAACAAGGAGTATTTGGTGTTATGTTGGAGAGGGTGCCAGGAGACTGGGACTTATGTTCACATGTGGTGGGAGTGTAAATGTGTATAATTTTGGGGGCAAAGGGTGTTGAAGGAGATAACAGAAATCACTGGGTTAAAGCTGACTGAAAGTCCAGAGGTAGCACTGTTATCAATTTAATAGTCTGGAAGCTATGAAGGACTTGCTCACAAATTTATTGTCAGCTGCACAAGCTAGGAAGTGGAAGAGGCAAGGTGAATATAAAATGGAAGAATGGTATAAAGAGGTGTAGGATATAGCTATTAATGATAAATTAACATGTGCTATTAAGGTAAGACAGGGAATATGCAGGAGATATGATTCTGAGGAGCTCTGGAAGGTGTTTGTAGAATTTGTACTGTTAAAACAGAAAGGGGTCAAACCATCACAAGGTGTTGAAATTTTGGGAGGTTGGATAGTTACAATGGAATTGTCTCAGGGGTGGGGTGCACATATTTATTTATTTATTTATTTATTATTGCTGTACTGTGTCAAAATAAAAAATAAAATTATAAATAAATAAATATGTCAAAATGGGGTGAGATTTTCAGTCTGTTTAATGAGCAGAAGCCTCAGCAGCAGTCAAAAGAGCCAACTCTAGGGGCAAAGGGCCTTCCAAAAAGAAAAAAAAACATTTGAGGTGGGCAGGCCCCCCTAAAGTTGATGGGTTTTGCCGTTCTAATGGTTTGTGTGTGTGTGTGTGTGTGTGTGTGTGTGCGCGCGCCATGTCATGTCATGTGATTAATTATGCGGGGTGGGGCTTACCTCCCCTCCCCAGTATTCAAGTTGGCACCCCTGGCAGCACTGATGGTTAAACAACAGTGGTAGGTTGGTCTCACTGCTTTCAGAGGAGGTTACTTTCAGATATATTTGCATATATACTTGCCTGGGAATAAATCTCATTTAATTCAAACGACATGGTTAGGATTGTGCTGTAAGTGTCATTGCACCTTAAGGAGCTGAGGCCTGTACAGAGGAAAACAGGCAACCCTCTCTGTGTCTAAAACCTTTTCTCTGTCTTTGAAGTATATAAAACCAGACTAATGAAAATAGAAGAAACCAACAGTTATGACAACTACATCATGACCATTCTTGAAGTTATTAAAGCAGGTAAAATTTCCCTACTATAGGAGGTGGGGGAGCGGAACCCTTGACTACAAAAGCAAAAGAACATTTCCTTTTAATAACCGTTTGAGCTAATGCCTTAAGTTAGTCGATGATTTTTGAAACTGTGCTGTAAGGAACTTTTGTGTTTCTTGGAAGTTCATTGGGGGCAGGCAAGGTGAATAATGGCAGGTAAGCTTCGCTGGACCACATCTTGCCCATCACTGCCTATCCCAGCCCCTGCCCCCTTGGCCCCACTATTCACAGAGTACTTTCAGATGGGTGTTTATTGTGGGATGGGTGCTCCTCATGCATGCACATTTTTCAGTCTCCACACATTTTTTGCATCAAAATGCCAGCCAGTATTTATCCTGTCTTCATTTAATCCAGATTCGCCGTTTGTGAGGGAAATCTAGTTAGTTGGTTGTTGGTTTTTAATTGTTGGCAGCAACTTGTTTGTGCTAGCAAGCCATCATAGGGAAGTGCTCACAGACCTGGCCAGAGAGTTGAGTGTACTCTAGGACATACTCTCGGAACAACCCAAAAAGTACAAGTCTGGCATCTATGGAAAATTCCAAATAATGGGGAGGCTCATCGTAGCTCCGTGTCAGAGCACCTGCAATCCCAGCAGCAGCATCTGCTGGTAGGGCTGGGAGATACCCTTGTCTGAAAGCAGTTAAAGCTCACCAAAGCCCTGATTCAAATATTTCTCTTTGTGTTTTAACGGATTCCTCTAGGAAGTGACACCAATCCACAATCTAAGCCCCGGAGGTTCATCAGCCACATGAAATGCAAGGATTCTCTGCACCTGGAGGAGAACAAGGACTATCTGATCTGGGGTCACAGAAGCGACATGTGGCCCATCAAAACTGAGTATGTGTTTCATTTTGTGTGTCACATTCTCCTTGCACATCTCCACAAAAGGACCAGACATGAAAATACAGAGAGCAGTAGAGTTCTGGGGCTGATGGAGCAAAGGGCAGGTCAGCTAGCAGCTGGTGGAGGGGAGGTGGAAGCAGAGTTCACAGTTAGCAGAACACCCCAGACTATGGCCAGAGTGCATCCTTCAGCAACAGATCTAGACATCCTGGGAGGGGCGGCGGATCCTCCTCCTCCTCCTCCTCCTCCTCCTCCTCCTCCTCCTCCTGCTGCTGCTGCTGCTGTTGCCCCCGCTGCCCCCTCCTCCATCTGCTTCTGCACTGTGCACACCCTTTGCTCCCTGACTTCTCCCCGTATCTGGTTCATATCAGATACACACATGGTTTACTGGTATTGTGAATGAACAAGACCTCTCCCTTGTATGTGTTGGAGTGGTTCAGGGGCACCAAACAGTAAAACTGGGGGGAATGTTTTAAAGGAATTGCAATGAATTACATGCAACAGGTCTGGGATGAATCCGTTTGTGCAAATTGCAGCAAATACCGAATGTGAAGTGTCTCCACTCTCAAGGAAAGGTTATTTGGAAGATCAGTGGGCCCAGCTGCCCTGCCTCAACACCAATTTTCTCTGGGAACTTGCTTGGGGAAAGCTTTTTATTCCACACCCCCACTTCTTCTTGAGAGTTATGGGGTTTGGGGGCTGGTTACACCAATGCAGATTTCAAGAAGGAAGACAAGTAGAGAGTGAGTGATTACAATGTGAGAGTAGGAGAATGGGTTCAAGCTCTGGGGCTATGGGAAGGACTGGGGCTGCTATTGCTGAGTCACTGCACCCTTTTGCTCTTATGGGGCAGGCTTAAAGGTAAAGGGACCCCTGACCATTAGATCCAGTCGTGTCTGACTCTGAGGTTGCGGCGCTCATCTAGCGTTAATGGCTGAGGGAGCCGGCGTACAGCTTACGGGTCATGTGGCCAGGTTTAGAGGACCTTTTTATTCTCTTTGGTGCCCACAGCAGCAAACAAGACAAAACAATAAAAACACCTTAGAAATAATTCCATTACAGATGCAGACTGGGAAAGATCTTAGCTTAGCTTGATGGAAGCCTTCAAGTAGGCACCAAAAAGACACAGTACCTGTCTAATATTCAAGGGGAGGGAATCCCAAAGCATTGGGGCTAACAACACTAGAAGCTCAGTTACAACATTGTGTGGAATGGACCTCCTGATAAGACAGTACAGTATCAGCAGGAGGCCCTCACCTGCACAGTGGTAGTGATCAACTGGATGAGACTATCTTTCAGGTGTCCAAGCTCTGTCAGGTTTTATACACCAAAACCAGCACCTTGAACGTAGCCTAGTAGCTAATCAGCTGCCATATAAGTTGCATTTCATGGTCCAACAGGAAGCATGCATTGCACGTATCAGTATGATGCTGTTCACACCAGGTGATATCTGTCGACTGTCTTGCAATATCCATGCTAACCATAAGCTAAGACTCAGAAGACTCAAATCTCCCCTCTTACTTTTCCAGGTTCAATTATTTTATTAGCAAGGACACCTGGATTGAGAGATGGCCAAACGAGGATGAATGTCAGGACGAGGACTACCAAAACCTGTGCAATGAATTTGCCGAGTTCTCCAGCAACATAGGAATTTATGGCTGTCAGACCTAGATTCAGAAGTGATATTTGCAATAAGTTGCTACATTGCATTAAGGTGCTTATATTAAGGTGGATTTCAGCCAATGTTCTGAAGATGACACCCTCCTCTTGCTCACCCAAATGTTCCAGTTTCCTATAGCTTTTACAATCATGTTTACCTAATAAAAACTTGATTTCTCACTGCCATGTCTTGTATGTACATTATTGGCTCACTGTTTATGTCCCACACCATCCCTTGCACTCAACAGAAGTTTTCAGGGAAGAGGAAAGACAGATTGATTGTAAAGCCAGTCTGTCTGCCTGTCTCTCTTTTTAAAGGCGGTGCTCGGTTGAAGACGACAGGTGCATTTCTGTTCCACTCACTTGCAGGCATACTTGTTCCCCTGTCAACAGCAGATGTCAGGTGGAACAGGAGACTAGTGGGTGGGCGTTACTCTTGAGCAGGGGCAGCCAACATGGTGCCCTTCAGGTGATCTGCCCTGATCAGCTCCAGCTAGCATGGCCAAAGCCAATGGGTGGTGGGAGTTCAGGATCTGAAGTGGGCACCCTGTTGGATACTCCTGCCCCAGGTTTGCTCGCTGGTCGAACCAGAGTCTCTTCTGGGTGCTGGGTTTTTTTATTAAAAATTTTCTTGGGTTACAGAAGTACATACACGAAATACGGCTACCCACCTGTAACTAGAAGTACATACAGTACATCATCTCTATTTTCATATCATAAAGTCCTCTTTACATATCAGTTATATTCAATGTGAAACTTTAATGTTGTATAGAGTACAAGGTTGAAGAGAAGAGAGGTGGTGGGGAGAGAGAAAGGGGTGCAGTAAATTTCCATTCTTTCTGTAGCTGGGGGTGGGGGGCTAGCCAGGTTTTTTGTTCCGGGTGAAGCCTCCAGAGGAACACCATGGAGGCTCCCAGCATGTGGGGGGGGGGTATGCAAATGTGCATGAGGTAGTGCCAAACTGACCTGGATGAAATAAAGCCTAGTTTCGCCCCCTGGTGTATATGTGGGGTTTTCTGTCAGCGTCACATGGATGGGTTCTTTTTCTATTCATTTACAGTGGTACCTCAGGTTACAGACGCTTCAGGTTACAGACTCCGCTAACCCAGAAATAACGCTTCAGGTTAAGAACTTTGCTTCAGGAGAAGAACAGAAATAGTGCTCTGGCAGAGCGGTGGCAGCGAGAGGCCCCATTAGCTAAAGTGGTGCTTCAGGTTAAGAACAGTTTCAGGCTAAGAACGGACCTCCGGAACGAATTAAGTTCTTAACCAGAGGTACCACTGTGTTACTTTTCATTGGCAGTGAGAGAGGTTGCGGGGGCAAAGCAAGTCTCTCTTGAAGCTGCAGTATATGTATGGGGTTGGTGTGGGGGGAGGGGGGAGGGGGAGAGAGAGCTGTAATTTCCTGGCGAAATTCTGTAAGCTTTGACAACACAATTTGGGGGGAGAGGTGGGGGTTGTCCTGTTTTTCCCCGCACTATGGTTCATCCAGACCACAATACACGTAATGTGGTATCATTGGAGGAGTGTTGCAGAACAACTGATAAAGTGGAATAAATATATCACTATTACTGTGGGCATAGCTGTCAACTTTTCCATTTTCTTGCGAGGAATCCTATTCGGAATAAGGGAATTTCCCTTTAAAAAGGGGGGGGGGAAGTTGACAGCTATGAACATGGGACAGAATACACTTCCCACAAAACAGCCACCTGGAGGAGCCCTTGGACCCTGGTTCTGATGGTCTGAGCCAGAAGAAGCTCCGAAGAACCAAAGGGAGAAGAATGGAAAGTGAATGGAAGAACCAGCAATGCAGGGAGCAGCTCACCTACCACCTGGGCGTGTATGATCATTTATCTCTGTCTCTATAACTGTTTGTGTTTGTGCTTAGAGTCTGTATTATAGTGTTATGTTATTAATATTTATCATAATAAACTGCCTTATCTTTTACCTGGTGGCCTGTTGGTTCTCCATCTGCCATGATCCAAAAGAACCTATGGCCTGCTCCTTGCTCTAACCACTACGCTAGGCAGCTGGCAATACACACCTGCTGAAAGGTTACATCACCTGACCTTCAGTGCAGAGGATACTTCAATGCAACCTCTGGGTAGAGGGCGGTGTATAAATTGAAATAATAATAATAGTAACAACAACAATAATAATAATAATGCCTCACTATTGAACTGAGGATCTGAGATCTAGAGTGAGAATGACCAATACCATCCCTGTGGTTCACACTGCAAGGGTGAAATCAGGAGTTGTGCACTGTACAAACTGTCTTCTGGTCAACTTATGTTGCTTGCATATACCCACCCACGAGCATTGGTGCCATATCCCTTTCTGCCTCCCCCCCCCCCGATCTCCGAGTGTCCTCCAGTGAGCATAGCTCTGGAAAAGGCACCCCCTTCTTCTCCAGGGTGCTCCAGCGACATAAACCAGCTTGGTTTATGTACACTAGCCTTCTGGCTTAACACAGCAAAAGGAAAGAGGCATCGTAGTTCTAAACTACTATTTATTTACAGAATATTTACAGACAACAGCATTACGGCTTCTGTTCTCTCCAGCTCCGAGAACAAAACAGAACAGCGTAAAAGTGAAAGTATAGTTTCACTCCGGAAGAGAGATAAGAGATAAGACAGACTTCCTTTCTCACGTTCCTCTCATTTCTCACGTGTGAAATATGCCAATCATAAAACCAGCATCGGGGAGCATGAAATCCTAACAATCCCTGGGTCCCCAAGCACTGACCAAATTCCCTATGAAGGGGCTAGGAACCCATAAATTTCAGTGCCAGGGCCATGCATGCTGCCTCCCCCCCCCCCATTTTGGGGGCAACCTGGTGCCTAGGGGAGATTTGCATTCCTCACACCCAAAAACATATTTTTTAAAACCCTCACTGAAGAAATTTGCAAAAATTGAGTTTCACTCACTAAAATGACATGTCCTATTCTCACATGCTAATTTAGGAGTTTTGAAATATGTCTACAGACCCTAATACAACACATACCTTAGACACAAGGGCCTGACATGCCATTTTCACATCCCCGTTCTAATTAAACCCAAGCATCTAGCACCCACAGATCTAAAACAATATTCTAAAGAGTGGAACTTGGATGTCCTGCATTAAAACTATTTGCTACAATGGCAGGATAATGCCCATGTGACGGACCCTTTAAGTTTGAGTTTCTTCTGGAGTTAGACAGCAGCATCCCAAGAGCTATGCATACGTCATGTGAAACATCTCCAGGGTCCTTCAGTGCTGATTTTTAAATGGATACCTCCTGGCTTCTTGTTGGCTCTTCCCAACAGATCGGCTGTTTCTGACTTTGACATTGTTCCGTTGTGCTTGGTGCTTTGATTCTGTGCCAATTGATTTTTGGTGCGAAGTTAGGAACATCAGGATACAGGTAAGCAGTGAGTGCCAAGACGTTTCTGTGGTGCCTCCTTTACTGCTATTTAACATTCGTACAGTAGCAACAACAAGCTCCGGGAAGCATTGTCTGTCCAGGTGGATGTGAGGTAAGAAGTTGAATTTCTTAGCCCAGCTACAAAAGGAGCATGGAAATCCTCTGATGCCGGTGTGTGTGTGTGTGTGTGTGTGTGTGTGTGTGGAGCAGAAATGCTATTGTGTACCTGTGAGCAATGTATGTGTGCAGGTCAATGGGAAAGGAAGGTCAGAATATTTCAGTTAAGTTTCACACTTCTAAATTTGTTGCCTCATCCCCCACTTTAAAACTGGTTCTACTTTTGGGGGCAAGATAAGCATGTGGGGTTTCTCAGACACAGTGTATCACAGTGTTGTGCATAAAAAAAAATCACTGGATCAAACAGCTAAGTTGTAGAGATCTAACACACACACATGCAGGTGAGAGGACCTGACACCTGAGCGTTACTCTCTCTTGTCTCCTCATGCTGCATCTCCCTGAGCATTTTTTTCACCAGCCAGGCTCACTGTCACTATGAAAGATAGACTGGAAGAAAAATGCTTGGGAGTTGGGACCACAGATGGTGGGGTCCAGGGCAGGTCAGTTTTATCTCATCCACACAGCCTTTTGGTGTCTCCTTCCACACTTTATATGGGAACACGACCAGTAGGAGTACAAAAAGGCTATATGGATAGGGTGAATTTTATATTGTTTTTAACAGCAGTTGGCAGTAGACCACAGGGGAAGGGCCATCGATCAGTGGGTTCCAGGTTCGTTCAATCCCAGGCTACCTCAGGTATATATGAAGTAAAATATGCAGAATGGCTTCTGTTAGAAGCTGCACAGAGTGTCTGGGCGGGGTATGAATAATAAAATTATTATTATTACAGCCACACTGCTACTATTCTGCCTAGTGCATTGTTTCATATTTAATATGGTTTTAAATTGTTGTTATATGTTTTAAGCTACTGAGAGAAGATAGTAGCATAGAACAGCAGCATATACATTCATTATATACAGTATATAAATATATAGAAAATATTTTACCGCACTTTTCCGTGTGTAAGTCTAGGATTTTTATTTTAAAATTAGGTTAGAAATTGGGGCTTGTCTTATACACTGGGCAATCTCCCCCCCCCCCATTTTCTTAATTTAGAGTCCCCCAAAATAGGGGGCGTCTTATACAGGGAAAATACAGTTGCAGGTAGGTAGCTGTTTTGGTCTGCCATAGTCAAAACAAAATAAAAAATGACTGTTAATATTTGACAGTTGATAAGTAACAATACTTATTATCTAGGATTATTTGGCTGTTGCCATGCAAAATAATAAGAATATAATAAATGCACATACAGTTCATTGCATATGAAATGACTAACATCCAAATCCCAATATTTGGAGATACAGGCTTTCTTCAGCGAGATATTAATAGTAGCTGTTCAGCTAAGCAATTGTTCTCCAACCTCCACTGCAGATTTAGAGGGGATGCAGGCAATGCGCAGAGGAGAAAGAGGAAGGGGAAGTTCCATTTCTGCAAAAGGAAGTCATGTATGGATATCACCCTAAAGCTTTTCATTTGTTACACAACAGTATTCAGTAATGGACTATATTTTCACAGCTAGCGCAATGGTACTTAGTATCTGACAGCATCTGCGAGCTGATAGTTTTTAAGATCAAACAACACTACAGCACTTTAGAAAGCATTAAAATTTCAGCTGTTGTGGTCAACTTTCAAATTCAAAATCCAAACCTCAAAATTTTCTATGTCAACTAATTCAGCATTTTCTTCCACCTCCAGATGGCCTTGCCTTGTGGTCATAGGTTATGTTATGATGAGAAGTAGAATCTGGCCCATTAGGGCAAGTAAGTCACTGCCCTGCGAGGCTCAGCCTACCCCCAGACAACCTCCATTTTCACCTACAACCAGTCCAGGGGTGGCCCTGCTGGTCAGCTTCCTTCATCTCAATCTCAGTTTTGCCCTTGAAAAACATCACAGAGAGGAGGGTGGGGACAAAAGTTGGATTCATTGCTCTTGATCCACCTTCTGTTGGACTCCCTGCTTTCCTCTTCGTCAGTCCCAATGGGTATCAGCCACCACTGATTTTGAGATCTTCTTGTTCATTCTAACTTGATGATTGGTTCTCTCTGCAGATCCCATGGACTGTGAGAATGGCACAGATGTTGCTGAGTTTGTCCTTCTGGGTTTTTCCTTCCAGCCTGAAGAGCAGCCCTTCTACTTCCTACTCTTTCTGCTGATGTATGGGGCAGGGCTTCTGGGCAATGTCATGATGGTCATTCTCATCTCTCTGGATGCCCGACTCCAGACTCCCATGTACTTCCTGCTGCGTAGCCTCTCCATGGTGGACATGGGCTTCATCTCAGTCACAGTGCCCCAGATGCTGGCTCACATCATCTCCACTTCCAAGACTATCCCTTTCTACTCCTGTATGGCTCAGTTCTTCTTCTTCTATGTTTTTGGTGTGACTGACCTTCTAATGGTGAGTGTCATGGCTCTGGATCGCTATGTTGCAATTTGCAATCCACTACACTATGCTACGGTAATGAACCAGAAGGTCTGTGGACACTTGGTAGCCGGCTGCTGGATTATTTCTACCCTCCACTCCATGCTCCATGCTGGCCTCCTCCTGCGTCTCAGTTACCGTGGAGACAACCACTTGGCCCACTTCTTCTGTGACCATGACCCTTTGCTACAGCTGTCCTGCTCAGACACCAGCATCAATGAAACAGCCATCTTCTTTGAAGGTGGACTTATCATTCTTGGACCCTTTGTCTTCATTATCCTCACTTATGTCCGCATTGTGGTGGCTGTCATGAGGTTGTCTTCCTCGGGAAGGCGCAAAGCTTTCTCCACCTGTGGCTCCCATCTCACTATGGTGGTGCTCCTGTATGGGGCCATCATTGGTGTCTACTTTCAACCTGCATCCAGTTACTCAGCTCAGAGAGGAGCAGTCTTTGCTATCATGTACACTGTAATCACCCCAATGTCCAACCCTTACGTCTACAGTCTAAGGAATAAAGATGTGAAAGGGGCCCTTAGACACCTCATGGGAAAGAGAGTCTTTTCTCAACAACAACAACAACAGTGAGAGTTAACATGTTCCTTCCATTCCCACCCCCTACAGATTATGCAGTCATATGACATTCTGTCACCACCAGTCTGCAGGCCCTTTTGAAGGTGCACTGTCGCTATCGCAGCTGGAACTCACTGTCAAGACCAGTCAACTGATGGGTGCTGACAGTGAGACCCACTTGCAAATGAACAGGTGGGAGCTCACTTTATGACCCCATTTTTCCTTAGGAGCTGCATCCTTACCTGCCCCATCATATATGACTTCAGGTGTGGTGCAGGTGGGCATGGTTTGAATGGAAGTGGCTTTGTGTGCCGTGTTGGAACCTGTCCTCAGCCTAAGTGCACTATGAATAGGGATGTTGGAAAACTCCAACTAAAACAGGAACAGGAACAGAAATTCCTGGTGTTTCCCTATTCTTCTCCTGTCTGGAATGGAATTCAGTGCAGCGAATTCAGTAGGTGTTTGCTATTGTTGTTGCTTTCAGTCCACGGATAATAGATCATTGGTGATGTTGTGTCCCCCCCCCCATTTACATTTCATTTCATTTGCATTTAAATGAATGGAATGGTATAATGTGATGACAACAATACATACACATTATACATAATGAATTGTGCAAATTATGTAAGCTTCATAATTTGGCTCACTGTCCATTGTGGCAAAATTATGTGTTTTGTAATTTCAGCACAGCAGACAGCGAGAGAAACGCTGACAGGGTGGAATGGAAAGATACTGCACCTGATTCTGAAGTAGATAGCTTAAATAAGTAAGCTATTGCCTTCCCCCTTGGGTTAGATAACCTTGAAATAGTCCAATGGAGTATTTCCTTCAGAGGAAGGGGAATTTACTAACTTACTTTTCTCTTAGAAAGCACATTTTCATATGCAGTTTTGACCAAGTCATACATTTTTGCAAACCACTTCTCCTAATATCATACTTTAATGTTATTTCCATAAATACCTTTTTTTAATACTTTCCACTAATATATGCATTTTTGTAAATGCTGTTTTGTTGGAGCATTGCATTGCAAAATTCAGATAAGTGAAAATTTCAAAAGATGGCTATGTAGTGGTTTTCATACTGTTTCAGAAATTTTGGATTTCTCTCTCATCCCTAATGGTGATGAATGGTACAACTAGATGGTAGGAGTTCAGTGAATAAGATCTCTCACATTTTAAAAAAATAATGGATAGCAGATGTGGGTTGGAGGGGGCTCCAAATTGGAACAGGACCATCTCTCTCTATACCATTAGGGATCTATCATTAGATCTCTCTCTATACCATTTTCCAGGGAAAGAATCCTTTTTCTCTGGGGAATTTCCCTGAGAACAAACACTGAGAGTCTCCCACTGTTGCACCCAGCTTGGTTCTGGGGCCAGATGTCCAAATGCATGATCTCATAATTATAATATAAAAAGCTACATAATAGTCAATTTGCAACTGTCTACCATGGTAGTCGACAGTGTTCTCGAAGCTACTAACATGAGTTTGGCCAAACTGCGGGAGGCAGTGAAGGATAGGCGTGCCTGGCGTGCTCTGGTCCATGGGGTCACGAAGAGTCGGACACGACTGAACGAGTGAACAACAACAACCATGGTAGTCTCTAAATCTGCTTGAAACTCTTTGCTCTCCCTTTTCCCTCTTGACACCTCCTTTTTCATCTGGCAAATGTATCTACATCTGTATTGTTCGTAATATATCTAGCGTTTTTTCTTTAAGCTTTCTTTTCACATTACTTGTTCCTTTTGTGACCTGGTTATGATCCCAGAGGTGTTTGTATGGTGCCTGAGGCAACATCAGGTGCCTTGGAGATAAATAAATGTATAGGATAATAAATATCAACATTAATTGTTTTCCCCTTTCCAGATGTTTTTTGTATTGTGCATTCATGATGATTTGTGATCATGATGGTAACTGGTTGTACTTGCAGATGTTCAGGGACAGACAGGCTACTGTGTTTTCAATTGGTGCAGGTCCTTAACTTCCTGCTGAAACCTTTTTTTGTTTATGCATACATGTTCAATGGTGTAATGTTGAGAGATCTCAAATATTTATTGTAAATGTTGACGTGTATGAAAAGGATGGTTGTAAATCAATTGAAAAACCAATAAATGTGTTCAAAAACAGAATAGCTGGAGTTTGCCCAACAAATGATTTCCAGGGAATGCATTGTGTTTGGTAAGTGGGACCTGCATATACTCTTGTGTCAATGGCATTCTGCATAATGTGCCCACTAAAAGCCACCAGTATGGAGGGACCCCAAACCTCATTATGGTCACCTTTTTGTATGTGTCTCTTATACTTATTTAAAATATGGGAGCTCACACACAAACAACCCCTTCATTAAGGGCCACCTGTAGCTCAAAATGTGAAATTATTGCTTTTTGAACATTGACTAGATCTGCTCCTTCACCCCCTTGTTTTGGTATGTATTTGATGTGCCCATATAGCCCAGGGCAAAAGAAAATAGGAAAACCTAGACAACATTGAGGTAACATTTTCATTTTATTGTGGCTCCTACATATATTTCCCACCTCAGGCAGGCAGGTAACAATATTCAGTGTGGGGAGGGGCAGCTTCCAATAAAGGTCTAGCAGACTATATATTTCCACACTTTACTTCGCGGCATGTTTTGTGATTTTAAATCTCTGCTGTGGCTCTCTCGCCAAAGAGCACTTGCCCCAAACCTGGATCTCGCCATCCAGGGAATTCTCCTTTTTATTATACAATATTTTATTCTTTATCAAAATACCATATATTTCCCTCCCAGCTCCCTGCTTTTTATGCTACAGCCAGCTCCTCCTCCACCAGGTCTTTAGCTTGCTCTCAACCACTTGTGCTGGGTCCCCCGCACTTTGGGGGCTAGGTGGTGTGTGTGAAATATTGAGGGGGCCTGGGACCCCTTGATTTTTTGGGGGGTGCTCAGCCCCCTGGCCCCCAGATGGTGCCCTTGCTCTGAACCATCCAAGCACACTCCCGTATCCATTTTTCCCCCCCTGGTGGCTCAAACCACAGCCAAAAAAGGAATGATTGGAAAGTGACCCTCTGGTATACTCTGTGACAACATGGCTACCTTTGGCACACTGACAAGCATTTATCTCAGAATTTTCCTGTGTAAAGATGGCTATTGGAATCTGGAGGGAAATTCACCTTTTAACATCATGTAAATGTGGTTGTAAACCATGTAGACTGTTCCATGAATCCCAGAAAACTCAGCTACAATGGATGGTGTGGTTCAAACATTGGTGTTGTTCAGCATGGTGACTTGGAAGAAGGGCACTCACTGTGTCCCCACCTTCCTGCATAGAGTTTTGCGAAATGCTCCTTTGACATCATCATTCCTCAGGCTGTATATAAAAGGGTTGAGCATAGGTATGACAATGGTATACATGATTGTGGCAACCCTTCCCTTTTCTGCTGAGTAGCGAGCAGTGGGCTGGAAATAGACCCCAATTACTGTGCCGTAAAAGAGGGTGACCACCAACAGGTGAGCTCCGCAGGTGGAGAATGCCTTGCGCCACCCAGACCCCGCAGGCAGCCTCAGGACTGTGACCAGGATAAGGGCATAGGAGATCACAATAAAGACAAAGGGGCTCAGCACCACTAAGGCCCCCTCAGTGAAGATCAACATCTCAATTAAGCTGGTATCCGTGCAGGACAGAGCCAGCACAGGCTGGTGATCACAGAAGAAGTGGGGGATCTCGTGGGAAGCACAGAACGAGAGGTGGGACATCAGGATTATGTGCAACAAAGAATGGAGGTGGGAGACAATCCAGGAGCCGGCCACAAACCCCACACACAGGCTTTGACTCATCATGATGGTGTACTGCAGGGGGTTACGGATGGCCACATAGCGATCATAAGCCATGGAGGCCAGAAGAAAGCTGTCGGTGACCCCAAAGGCAAAGAAGAAATACATTTGAGTCAGGCAGGCAGCATAAGAGATGCTCTTGGCTTCTGACACCAGGTTGACTAACATCTTGGGCACGGTGACGGAGGTGAAACAGGCATCCACCAGGGAAAGGTGCCCCACAAAGAAGTACATGGGGGTGTGCAAATGAGCATCACAAAGGATCAACAGGATGATCAGGAGGTTCCCTAGGATGCCCACTATGTACATCACCAGGAAGATGGCAAAGAGGAACTTCTGCTGTCCTGGTTGGGAGGACAGACCGATGAGAATGAAGTCAGAGTGAGTGGAATCGTTTGCACTGGCCATGTCTCTGAAGAGCCTGAAAGGGAATTAGATTAAAATTCATGAAGTCTCTGCAAGCAGTTCACCCAGTGCTAATGATGTATTTAAAGTCTTATTAGGCACATTCTCTACAAAAAGGGTTTCCTATGCCATGCACACTTTTGAAAGCATGAAAAACAAATCTGCCCTCTCCCTGCATGGCTCTGTACAACTATCCAGAGGGTGAAGCACAAGGGAAGCAAAGGAGGCTACTCCATCTCATCACTCCACTCACAGCCTGCAGGAACAGAGAGGACAGGTGAGCAGGCAGCTGCATCATGGAGAAAAAGCAGGGGGCTCAGGGGGCTCAGAAGATCAACAGTCTGGTGTGATGTGGGCCTTGACAGGTACCCCAGAATGCCAACTGTTGGTGCCAACCCTGTCTGTGAATATCCCTGCTTCCCTAAATGTAAATCACAGCTGTGATTCCACCGCATTGGTTAGGAGCAACAGGAAGCAGGAACAGGCTCATTATTTCATAAAACTATTGCAGAATGTGGCATGTAAAATTTGCCTCCTATATCTGTACGCCAGCTCCCTCGGCCAATAAAGCGAGATGAGCGCTGCAACCCCAGAGTCATCCGCGACTGGACCTAACGGTCAGGGGTCCCTTTACCTTTATCTGCACTATATGGGGGTAGAACCTTGCTTTTACAAAGTATGTTGCCCTATCTATGATTTCACATACTTCAATTGTCACTTTCCCTAGGACCATAATTACAAGGGGAGGGGAGGACACTCTGTCCCACATCCATTGGCCAAAGAAGTGAAAACCATCAATTACTATTCAAGCAGCAACCTCAGTAAGCAGGGGTGAATAAAATATGGGAAGTGGGAGGTAAGCACCACCCAGCTTAATCAACCACACACCATTTGAGTGACAGTGCCCATCAACGGCAGGCAGGCTTGGACCCCTCAAATATTTTAGGGGGGGGGGAAGGACCTTGGCCCCTGGAAGTTGGTTCCTATGCCAGTAAGGGAAGTTCAGCCTGGCCCCAGCTTCATTCCGGCCTTAAAGAACAGATCCCCTCCTCTGCCTTTTCCCTCGACTTCACCTGGTCTTTTTATTTCCTAAGCCTGGTGACAGGGCCACTTGGAGTGTGACATGCTCAGGCGGAATACTATTGAATGGAGGGAGAGGTGACATTTGGAGATGGGAACATAGATCAGGACCTACCAGCCACTATGACTTACTCTGCCACCTTCCCTCTCTTTCTCCCTTCAGATCTTCTTAAATCTCTCCTGTTTCAGGGAAGGTGTTGATGTAACCCTTGAGAGCAGAGTGTTTCCAAAACTTGGGCGTCCAGCTGTTTTTGAACTACAATTCCCATCTTCTCTTACCACTGGTCCTGCTAGCTAGGAATGATGGGAGTTGCAGTCCAAAAACAGCTGGAGACCCAAGTTTGGGAAACACCATTAAAGCAGAGCAGTGGGGGCTAGCTCTCAGTTTGGGAGCCTAATCTGGCCACCCAAGCAAATATTTCTGCCCCCCCCCTCAAGTTTGGTGGCAGCAGCAAAGGGGGAAAAAGATCATTTGAGGGCTGGACAAGGAATGATCACACTTCCTCCTTATGGATCTGTCCAGCTCACCTGGAGGAGCTAGTCTCTGTGTGTGCCTGTGTGTGACTTGCATGTTTGTGCATGCAAGTGTGTGTGTGAGGGTGTGGGGTGGGCAACCCACCACTGGCATACAAGCCCTGGAAAGATTTGTCACACCTGCTCTACAGGAACTATACTCAGCAGTGCTGCTGGGCTTAGGGTGGTGCAGGCGCCAAGCTGAGGAGGCAGAAAACAGCAGCAGCAACAACAACCAGAAGAAGAACTGCACCAAAAGGAATTATTGTGAAAATAAGAAATATGGGGGGGGGCACTCCAATTGTGGTCTTTGCTCAGAGTGCCATATTACCCAAATCTACCCCTGAACCCAGATACATGTAACCATCACCTATATTCTTCCTCCTCCACATTTGCATCTATGTTAACTTCCCTGCCTCCTCTCTTCCTTGTTTCTCCTTGCTCTTTTACCTGTTATTCCTTAAAGCCCCAAATGGTGCTTATTTATCTGTGTATCCACCCCCTTCTCCCTGGACCCTAAAGGAAGGGCTCATCCACACTTAGCTGTTGCCCTGCTCTTCCCAGGCACAGACCTGCACTTTAAAACTCCTGTGTCCAAGCACCCTGCTTTTCTTTTTCTTTTTCTTTTTCTTTTTCTTTTTCTTTTTCTCCATCGTTTTCCCATTGAAAACTCACTCTTTGGTGCTCAATCAGAGCAAACCTTAATTTAGGATCTCTGGAGCAAAGCAAAGGGGATCCGGACACAGAGCTTTAAAACACAGACTGTGCCTAGAAAGAGCAGAAGAAAGGTAAGGGTGGAAAAGTCTGCAGGCAGGTTGATCAATAGACAGCAGAGTAGGGAGGGAGAAAAATGAGAGAAATCCCTCCATCCCCTCTCCCTTCCTGGCTGTCTGAATCATGATTTTCCTGCTCCATGCCAGCTCTAAGCAAGAGGTAGCTTCATAGGAGTTGTGGAAGTTTATTTCATTGTAAGTTGAGAAGGATCTCAAGGGGAAAAGAATGGAGCTGTTCCTTGTTGCTGCTGCCATCCTTCAACCTGTTTCCAAAGATCCCCTTTCTCACACACAAAGATACAGCAGGAATTCTAAGTATAGTAACTCATATTTAAACCCCTGACCATGTTCCATGGAGGTTACTTGCCCAGCTGTGCTCAGCTGTCCAAAGATGGCTTCATCAAAGAGGGAGTTGGGAGCAGCAGAGAGTAACAAAGACCTGGATGAAAAGCCAAGTAACTACACAATAAATAGAAAAGTTGTGTTCTAATATGCAGCAATGAGAAGCACAAATTGAGGTGGGGTTATATTTATAGCTACCATAAAGCTCACTCAGGCAGCATCCCCATGAGCTCTGATTCTCTAGCAGACAGAGACACGGATCACTTGGGGGCCAACACATGGGGGAGAAAGAGAACAAACATTTATTTATTCTTCTTTAAAAACTTGGAAGTTCCCTGAGGTGACACCAAGCAGAGACCCAGCTCAATAGTTCAGAAAAGCCTCTCTTGCCTGATGTGTGAGCCTCACCATCAATCAAGGAGCACCCCAGTGCAGGGGCGTAGGAAGGGGTGGGTGGTGGGTGAGGTCTACCCTGGGTGTCATCCTTGAGGGGGTGACACAATGTCACACTGTGGGGGTTGGCACTTACCGCGGGGCCTGGCCTACAGCATGCTCAAGCCACGCGTCTCTCCTGGGAGTGACACGGGAGCTCGGGGCCCCGTGTTGCCCGAAACACCAGCATGGGGCTTGCATCCACCAGGCGGACTCCATGGGCAGCTCACTGTGCTGCCCCCCTGGGTGGATCACCACGCCGCTCCCCTGGGCAGATTTTCATGGCACCCCCATGGATGGATCGCCCTGCCCCCACCGCTCCAGGTGCCGGAGCAGCTAGCTATGCTCCTGCCCCCGTGCAGCCATCCAAGAAGCAGGCAGAGGGAAGCTACTGCAGTGATATTCCCATCTGCACTGGCAGTGGAAAATGGGCCAACACAGGGCGGACCGGATCCTGAGTCAGCCCTGCTGCCATCCATCCATGACAGTAGCAGAACCAATCTGGGTCTCTTTGTTGCTGCAGCCCAGCAAAGGGACATGTTGTCTTCCGCCCGCCCCTTTCTGCCTTGTCTGGCATGAGCTGTGGGTGTGGTGGCAGCTACACCATCCCATTCAACCCTGCGCTGCCAGCTAGGGATTTGGATTGCCACCTTAAACTGCTAGATAATACCATGTGGAGAGGGAAAGTTGGTAGACCTGAGGGTAAGAGCCACAGAGTAAGGTGATCACAGAGACCCCCACACATTTAAAGCACATTATGTCCCTGAAGAACCATGGGAACTGTAGTTTACACCTCGCAGTTTCCAGCACCCTTAACAAACTACAGACCCCCAGACTTCTTTGGGTGTTGAATGGAGTGGATCTGCCCAGAGCAGTGTTTTTATTCCTGCAGTTTAGATAACTTAACAGTGCAAATGCCCCACTGAGTTCAATGGGACTTCAGGTAAACATGTTATAGGATTGGAGCTTAATTGCTAAGGCAATGCTATGTTCTGTGTTTATTCTTCCAATGTTATTCATACATTTACATTTTCTCCTGGAGTTAATTTCAAAAGTTGACATTCTAAACTGATGCAAGGGCTATTGCCCCACACTTTTTGAGAAAGTCTGATTTATGCTAGATGAGAATTTGGCCAAATTGCTTTGGTGCAGTAAGGCCAGCAAATTAGCCATCCCCTTTAATCCAAAGGGACAATAGCTGCAAATCCAGTTTATTTTGCTCAATGCAGATTTACAGCAGTTGGCAAATCTGGACCTGATGGCTCCAGTAGAACCAGACTAGATAATCCTGTCTAGGAAATTGCACCCAAGATACCCAGATAATTCCCTCCCTTCTCCTACGCTGTGTCCATCTGCGTCCCCGGATGCTTCGAGGCTCAACTCTCCAAGGATTTCTACTGTCTTTAAGAAAAGCCCTGTGTGGTTAATCATGGAAGGGAATGGAGCTCATTAGAAGTTTGTTCAGGAACCAAGTTAGTTAGTGAATATTTCAGCTTATATCTGGCTATCTTGCCTCCATTTGGCCTCTGTTGTTATTGTTTTGTTGTTACTACTGATAATTTCCACCAAATAAAGTGATTTTTAAAATGATGGAAGTTGTAGTCTAGCAACATCTAGAGGGCCGCAGGTACTTACCCCTGATTGCCTATTAATTGACAGTTCTTTCTGTGCGCCAAATCCAAAGTGATAGCAGCTTGAGCAAAGAAACTCTGTTTGCAAATTTGCTATAGCAATTTGCTGGAACATACAAATAAAATCCTTATCTGCTTTCTTATTATCCCAAAATTCCAGGTTTCAGGAAGAAAGTTAAGACCTTTCCAGATGTTTTCTAGTCAGGTATTGTATCTTAAAGGAGAGCTAAAGCTATCATGATTTGCTTTTAGTATAATTACCCCTAGACCCTGGCTTATCTTGAGCATTTGTTAATGGAGAATCTCTTCAATTTCTGGAAAATAGATTGCTAACAGGGTAGGAGTTTGGCGCCTCTAACCTGGGCATATTTCTTCTAATACCTGCATTAGGGCCAATCTTCCCTTCTTGCCTGTTGGAGCATATCCAAATACCCTGCTTCATTCTCCTCCTCCTCCACTGCTGCTGCTGCTGCTGCTGCTTCCTGAGGCGGCAGGCATAGCCTCCCAGAGGAGCTTTGCTGTGACCTTTTAACAATCGCCAAAGCACCTTCCAGGAAGGTGCCTAACTATCATAAAAAGGTCACACCAGAGCAGCTGGTTAGAGTTGGCTGATAATGCCAAGATTGCATGTTTGATCCGCATATGGGACAGCTGCATATTCCTGCATTGCAGGGGGTTGGACTAGATGATCCTGAGGGTCCCTTCCACTCCACAATTCCATGATTCTGCAGCTTCTGGCCCTGCCTCCTCTGCTTCAATGTCTGAGTCTGAACTGCTCCCTGCAAGAGGCCTTCCTTGCTCACTAAAGCCTGTTGCCTCTTCAGCATCCAACCATTCCTCTCCCCATTCTCCCTCTGATCTCTCCTCAGTGTCCCATCATCAATCCCTGGGCTCTGAGCCTTCTTCCTCTAGAGCCTCTCACCACTCATTGTCATCCAGCTAGTCCCTGACAATGTGGAACTGATGTAGGTATGGATATTAATGAAGCTACCGTAAGTGGGAAAACGTATGGTCCATTTTTGTCCAAATTGTGTGAAGAAAGCACATAGCATTTTATTTTTTTATTTTTTTTCAAAAGATTTTATTATTTTTCCATGAAACAAACAAAACAACATTAAACCTACATACATAAACACCATAAAAACATAATAAACAAGCAATAACACAAAAATACAACAAAACCATATAGCAAAACAAACTTATACAAACCTTGGTAAATCCTTATCTCTGTTTCTTAACTTGTTTTAACTTCTTAGGGGGACTTCCCCTGGTCCCTCCTCTGTCTTCAAAAACCTATATACTTTTAAGGTAGCTTCATTTCTTTTATCATTAACTTAAACTCAACATTCTGATATTTCTTAAAATTATCTAAACAAAAATATTCCTTAGCATATATTCTACATCTTATCATCTTCTTATACAAATAGGTCTATCGAATCAAAAATTATCTTCTTTAACATTTATAGCTCTACTTAGACTTCAAAAGCCGATTCTTTTATATAATTCTGCACAAACATTCAGACATTCATTTTAACATGATTAACTAAATAGTCTTTGAATTTCTTCCAATCTTGTGACACCTTCTCCTCCCTCTGGTCTCGGACTCTGGCGGTGAGGTCTGCAAGCTCCATATACTCCATCAATTTCATCTGCCATTCTTCAATAGTCGGTATCTCTTCACCCTTCCAAGTTCTTGCCAATAAAATTCTAGCAGCTGTTGTGGCATACATAAAAAACACTCTGTCCTGACTGGGTATCTCCTGGTTGGTCATGCTCAAGAGAAAAGCCTCTGGTTTCTTGCAGAAGGTAATTTTCATTACCTTCTTAAGCTCGTTGTAAATCTTGTCCCAGAAGGCCTTTACCCCTGAACACGACCACCACATGTGATAAAAAGTTCCTTTTGACGATTTACATTTCCAACACACATCCGACATTTTTGAGTTCATTCTAGCTAACTTAGCTGGTGTCAGATACCATCTATATATCATTTTCATTACATTCTCTCTTAAACTATTGCAAGCTGTAAAATTAATATCTTTCCTCCACAATCTCTCCCAGTCATCCATCATAATATTATGACCAACATCTTTTGCCCAATCTATCATTGTTGATTTAACCAACTCATCTTTAGTATGCCACTCTAGCAACAGGTTATACATCTTGGAAAGGTTATTTGAGTTCGATTCAATCAGTTCTGTTTCCAGTTTTGATTTCTCCACCTGAAAACCAATTTTTTTATCTAGTTTAAACGTTTCATGTACTTGATGATATTGCAACCAGTCAGGAACTTGACTTTTGACTTGATCATAGCTTTTCAGCTTAAATGAGTCCCCTTCTTGTTGCAATATGTCCATATATCGCAACCATCTAGCAGACATATTTGGTCTCTTGTAGGCCTTAGCCTCCACTGGCGATATCCATCTAGGTGTCTTTCTCTCCAATAAGTCTTTATACCTAATCCAAACCTGATACAAAGATTTCCTAATTATATGACTCTTAAAAGTCCTGTGAATTTTAACTTTGTCATACCAAAGGTATGCGTGCCAACCAAACATATTATCGTGTCCCTCCAAGTCCAACACATCTACGTTCTCTAATTTAAACCAGTCTTTTAGCCAGCAAAAGGCCGCTGCTTCAAAGTAAAGTCTTAAGTCCGGCAGGGCAAAGCCTCCTCTCTCTTTAGAGTCTGTTAGGATCTTAAACTTGATTCTTGGCTTTTTGCCCTGCCATATAAACTTTGATAAATCCTTTTGCCAAATCTTAAAGCAGTCCATCTTATCCAAAATTGGTATGGCTTGGAATAAAAACAGCATCCTTGGTAGAACATTCATTTTAATGGCAGCTATTCTTCCCATTAACGACAGTTTCAACCTTGTCCATATCTCCAAGTCTTTTTTTATCTCTATCCACAGTTTTTCATAATTGTCTTTGTACAGGTTCACATTTTTTACTGTGAGATTGATACCTAGATATTTTACCATTTTAACAAAAGTGAGGCCAGTGCCCTCCTGTAATCTTTGTATCTGTTCTGCACTCATATTTTTACTTAAAACTTTGGTTTTCTGTTTATTTAGTTTGAAGCCAGCTACACGTCCAAATTGTTCAATTAATTCTAAAGCTTTGGGAACACTGCTTTCTGGTTCTTGTAGGGATAGCATCAGGTCATCTGCAAAGGCGCGTAATTTGTATTCTTTCTCTCCCACTCTGATTCCTTTTACCTGTTTCTCTTTTCGTAGCATATTTAAAAGGACCTCCAGGACCGTTATAAATAGTAAAGGGGAGATAGGGCACCCTTGTCTTGTTCCTTTTTGAACTTCAATTTCTTCCGATATCACGCCATTTATTATTATTTTAGCTCTTTGTTCAGTATAAATGGCTTTAATGCCATTTAAGAATCTTTCTCCAACTCCCATCTTTTCCAAATTCTTTTTCATAAACTTCCAAGATATTTTATCAAAAGCTTTCTCCGCATCAATAAACAATAGTGCTGCCTCGGTATTTATGTTTCTTTCCAGTTTTTCTAATATGTCCACAATAATTCTTGTATTATTGCTTATTTGTCTTCCTGGAAGGAAACCCGCCTGTTCTTTATGAATATAATCCTTCAGCACTCTTTTCAATCTTGTAGCCATAATATTTGCAAAGATTTTATAATCCACATTCAGTAAGGAAATTGGACGATAATTTTTCATTTGCATTCTATCTGTATCTGGTTTTGGAATGAGCGTGATAAAGGCTTCTTTCCACGTTTCTGGTGCCCTATCTCCTTCTAATATTTTGTTGCATACTTCCTTCAATGGCTGTGAAAGCCAGTCTTTGAGAATCTTATAAAACTTTGCAGTCAGTCCGTCTGGTCCTGGGGCCTTTCCTAATTGCATATTTTTGATTGCCTCCTCAATTTCTTGGATCGATATCGGGTGGTTGAGAGTTGTTAGTCTGTCCTCTGGGACTTTCTGCAGACCATGTTGTTGCAGAAACCGGTCTATCTCTTCTTCTTTTATCTTCTCCTCCTTGTACAGTTGCTTATAGAATTTTTGAAAACACTTCCTGATTTCCTCCGGGTTTTCCACTATTTTTCCATTTACTTCCAAGTTGCCGATGACGTTAGCCTTTTGTCTTTTCTTCAGTTGCCAGGCTAATAGTTTTCCACATTTATTCGCCGATTCAAATGATCTTTGTTTCATCATTTTCAATTTCCATTCTAAATCTTGATTCATGATTTTAGCATACTGGGATTGCAAGTATTTAATTTCCTTTTGAATTCTTGAAGATTTGGGATGACCTCTTAACTCCTTTTCTTTAACTTTGATTAATTTCAGCAGCCTTTCCATTTCTGCATTTTGTAGTTTTTTCTTCTTCGCTTTTTCACTTATGAGGAATCCTCTCATTACCGCTTTACTTGCATCCCATGCGATTCTTTTTTCTACTTCCGAGTTCCAATTGATTTGAAAATACTCCTTCATTTTTTTCATGGCTCTTTCTACCAGCTTGGTGTCTCTCATCAACGCGTCATCCATTCTCCATCTAAAAGATCCCTTGGAAACCATTTTGAGGGTTACCTGTACAGGATTATGGTCCGAATATGTCTTTGGGCCGATTTCTGCTTTATATATTTTAGATGTCAATTCATTCGATATCCAAATATAGTCTATCCTCGACCATGACTGCTGGGATTCACTATAGTAAGTTGCCTCTGTCTCGGTGGGGTTTTTCAATCTCCAAGCATCCTCCAGATTTAAATTGTCCACCATTTCAAAAAAAGTCTTGGGGAGTTTCCCATCATTTGTTAATTTTGTTCTTTGGGATCTGTCCATTAAAGTGGAAACAGCCCCATTAAAATCTCCCAGGCAAATCAGTTTGTAATCCAAATAGTCCAACAGCAAGTCATGTATTTTTTTGTAGAAAGTTGACTTTCCATCATTTGGTGCATAAAGTCCCAGAATCAAAAATTTTTCGCCTTGTGTTTTAATCTCAATTGCGATATATCTCCCTTCTTCATCTTTAAATAACTGTCTTGGATTGTATTTCTCCTTTGCATATATTACCACACCTCTCTTTTTGACCTTGTCTGATGATATGAACTCTTGGCCAAGTTTTTTATGTTGTAGTAGTCTTCTGTGTCGCCGAATTATGTGGGTCTCCTGCAAACATATAATGTCCAAATCCTTCTTTTCCAATCCATAAAATACTCTGCGTCTCTTTGGTCTCTGGTTCAATCCCCGTACATTCCATGTCAATAACTTCAGCGCCATATTCCTTTATTTTAGGCCTCTCCTCCAGTCGCTTGTGCTAACTTATCTTCTTCTGGGTCTTTGTCGCTTGGTCCTGGTATCCCCGGGGGTGGGAATACTCCTGGGCGACTATGTAGCGATGGCTCAAGCAGTCCTGCCTTGAGTTCTTCCAGGTGTTTATCCAGAAATTTCTGCTTTTCAGCCAGGGATTTAATTCTTGTCTTTTTTCCTTTGAATGTAAATGCAAGACCTTCTGGAAATTCCCAACTGAAGGAGATGTTGTTCCTCCTTAGTTCTGCAACCAAATCGTTATATGGAATTCTTTTGTCCAAAAAAAATCTGGGGATATCCTTATAGAAGATGACTTTGCTCCACTGTACCACCAGGTTGTTTCTATAGTGTAGGTCCAGAAAGAAATCTCTGTCGTTTCTATCGTGCAGTACCAGCAGACAGTCACTGACTGTTTTGCTGCTTTTCTTCCCTCTGGACCCTCTAGGCCCAAATCTGAAGGCTTTCACTATGCGTGCTGCGACGTTTACTTCTTCCAATTCCCAATATGACGAAAATTGCTGCACAATAAAGGCTTTTAGGTCCTCTCCTTCTAATTCTGGAAGACCCCTGAGGCGAAGGTTCCCTTCTCTCTGGTGGAGTTGAAGAAAAGCGAGAGATTCTTCTACAGTTCTCTGTCGTGTGCCAATTCCCTCTAAATTCTCCAAGTCAATATTGTCCAGTTTCTGTTCCACTTTCTTAATTTTTTCCTTAACCACTTTAAATTCCTCAGAGTCCTTTTTTAACGTTGTTACCTCCTGTGCCAATTTATTTATTTCATCTCTGTTCTTTCTTACATTTTCTTCAATTTGGCCAATTGATCTCTCCAAGGTATCTGTAGAATTTTTAATGTCTGCTTTTAGGTCCACTTGGAGTTTCTCTATTGCAGAGTTAACTGAGGCATTAACCGATGTAGTGATTGTATTAACTGAGGCCTGTGTTTGCTTCAACCCCTCAGTCACACATTTAAGTCCTTCTGCTATTTCTGCTACAGTTGCAGTTAATTTCTCCATCTGCTCTTGTAAAGTTAGGGAAATAGAGCCTTTTCTTTGTGCAGAGCTAGATGTTTTTGATCTAGTGCTCTCATGCATATCCTGTGAGCTCTGCAATTGTAATCTCAAGGTCAATCCAGTTGCTGTAGTAACCGTCTCAGACATTCACAGCAGAAAGCCAACAGTCTTAAAGATAAACACCAGGTGGCCAGCAATTCTCTCCTGAGAACAAAGAGACTGCTGAGCCAGGAGTTCCACACAAATCCAGCAATTTAACTTTTAAGCACAGAGTTCACAATTTTTAAAACCCAATAGTCTTCAGTCAAAAAGTCAAAAAGAAGTTAGTCCTTTTATAATCCAAGTCAGAAATTTTGTTTCCCTTGCAGTGTTACCACCAAGTCTTTTTTTACGTTGAAACTGGCCACAAAATAGCTAAAAAGTCTCCACTGGTAAACAGTCACTGACACAGTAGCAAGAAAAAATGGCAACAAATTACTGCAGCCCGCTACCGACCCGGAATCCTAATCCTGAGGGAGAGCGGTGTCTTCTTTTGCCATATTTCTCATTTTTAGGTCCTTAAACATCCTTAAAATAACTTTTAATCCACTTTTAAAAAGTTTAGCAGAGTTCGCAAAACTTTTCCGTTAGTCACGGCTTTGATCTTCTAGCGCTACCAAGCTCGCGCAAACAGTCCAGAGGGAACAGGCTTCCTTTTACAATTTCCTCTGCAAGCAATACTCTTTAAACTTGTAAGATAATCCGATATTTTAACTTACAGAGTTTCTTTGGAAGTCTCTGTGTAGGAAGTGCCGGGTGCTCAGGTCTGGCGGGATCGCTGCTTTGATCCTCCGCAGGCAGTCGCTTCTTCAGTCCCGTGCTGGGGCTCCGCTCGCCTGACTTTCCCCCTTACGAGGGTCAATCAGGAGCGGAGACAGCACGTCTGGGACCCACGAAGCCGTCGGTCCACGGGACGCTCTTCCCGTGGCTTTAAGGGACCCGTGGCGCAGGCACGGAGATCCCTATCGCCTAACGGAGGACGGAGCCGTCGGACTCCCGTCCGCCATTGACTCGGCACCCAACATAGCACATAGCATTTTAACTTAGCAGTTTGAGCCTAGATGCCCATTTTGTTGCTGTGCGTCTCAAAGCTTCCACTTTACAGATGTATCCCAGTATTGGCAAACATGTAATATCATGCTGGTCTCTGCTTCTCTCTCAACAGAAAAATGTCACAATGGGCAATCAGACAGTCTTTTCTGGATTTATCCTTTCAGGTTTCTCTGTCAGTGCAGAATACCGAGGCATTCTCTTTCCCGTTTTCCTATCCATGTATCTGCTGACTATGCTGGGAAATGTGCTTATTTGTCCTGCTCATCTGCTCTGATCCTCATCTCCTTTCTGCTCCCATGTACTTCTTCTGGTGGATGTCATTGTTCCCAAGATGCTGGAGACCTTTGGAGACTCTGGAAGTGCAGACATCTCCTCCAGGGGCTGCCTAACCCAGATGTATTTCTTCATTGCCTTTGCCAATATTGACAGCTTCCTTCTGGTTTCCATGGCAGATGACCGGTATGTGGCCACCTGCCATCCATTGCACTATGCCACTCTACTGAGTCATAAACACTGGCTCTTGTTAGTCGCAGGCTCCTGGGGTCTCCCCAATGTTTACTGCTTGTTCCACACTCTTTTGACCAACCAGCTCTCCTTCTGTGGTCCCTGGGAGGTTTCCCACTTCTTCTGTGACACTTGTCCTCTATTGCATCTCTCTTGCTCTGACACTCATTCTGCCCAAATGTTGGTTGCATGCTGGTGATGACTCCATTTTTCTACATCCTGCTGTCCTACATCTGGGTTGTAGGTGCCATGCTTAAGGTACCTTCAGCAGCTGGAAAGAGGAAGACTTTTTCCACTTCACTGTCATGACCCTCTTCTATGGCAGCATCATTGGAGTCTGCTTCCAGCCATCCTCCACCTCCTCAGGTGGGAGGAGGCAGGTAGCCACTGTTGCATACACGTGGTCACCCCATGCTGAACCCTATCATCTACAGCCTGAGAAACCATGAGATGAAGGCAGCCATGAAAAGGCTCTTCAGTCAGCTTGGACTGGTGACCACAGGCACTTCAGCTGAACAGTGGGTTGCTAAATGAGAATTCATTAAAACAAGGGGTCTTTCACTTATTGATTTGCACAATGGCCATTGTGGGAATACGCTTTGGCGTCTCCCGCGCGTCCAGCCGCTGCGCTGATCCTGCCGTGCACAGAAGGAAAAAGAAGATCCGGCCAAGGACAATAGCACTGGAGTCGGGATCCCTCCGCTCCAGCTAAAGCGCGCCAGGAAGCCTCTAGGTTAACAGTTCTTGAGGCTGTTTCCCGCCTGGAAGGGCTTGTTAATGCTGAGTTGTAATTGGTTGGTGTTATGTTGATGACGTTGTATAAAAAGCTAATAAATAGCCCCTGCCTCAGTTTGAGGCGACGGAGAGCTCGCTCGCTACCAGTGAGTGCACTTCAAGAGTTGACTGCAGTCTATTTTATTTTCAGCCTCCTTCTGCTGCTTCGGCCGCCTTTGCTTCTCTTGCTGCCTATCACTTCTTCAGCCCTCTTCAATTCCTCCAAATCCTCACGACCTTCATGACCTGTTGGAGCAGGTTACTCCAACAACTGGTTATCCCAACAGGACATACTAGACCATGTTGGCTGCATAGATGGAGAATGGCAAAATAGATAAGATGCTGTCCCAAGGAGAGTTGTTCATAGTATGCAAATTCAGCTGCACAGTCAGCTGTTTATCAGACAAACGTCTCTCAAAGATACCCATAAGAACAACTGTCTTTAAATCCTTCCTATATATGTCTGTGTATTCAGAAGTAAGCCCCAGGGAGTATATTGGGACTCCCAGGTAAGTATGCATAGGCGTACACCCTGTCAATATTGCTGGAAGTACAATTTCCAACATGCTTGGTCAATGTGGGCTGGATTTGGAATTCAATAGCATCTAGAGGATACCACATTGTCTGCCCTTTGTGTATAGAATTGCAGCCTAAGACTTACAGCAGGGATGGGGAATCTGGGTTCCTCCAGACATTGGTGACTGCAGCTCCCATAATCTCTGATCATTGGAGCTGGCGTGTGACAAGATCCGGAAGGCCACCTGTTGGGTACACAGTGGTCACCCCCCTACAGAACCCTTTCATCTACCACCTGAGAAACAAAGAGATTAATGTTTCTCAGCAAGCTTAATAAAAATGTTTTTTTAAAAAAATTATGTAGCCAGAAGACAGAAAATCAGAAGTTTTCTTTTTTGTATCTTTCTCTAATGTTTTTTTTTTAATCTTAGCTTCTTTCTTTCTTTCTTTTAACCCTTGTTTCTGTTTCCCTTTCTTTCTTTCTTTCTTTCTTTCTTTCTTTCTTTCTTTCTTTCTTTCTTTCTTGTCCTTTGTCTGGGGCCTTTATTAAAGTCCAGAGATTGTATACTGGTGAGGGTGATAGATGGTTGATGGAGGACCCTGGGAGAGACAGTGAAGTGTTGGTCTCCCTGGGTAATAGGCTGGGAGGAGAAAGGAAAGATCCCAGGTGAGTCCAAGGAGGAGCTACTGTCCTCTGTGGCTGGAAAGAGCTAAGCCATGGGTAGGCAAACTAAGGCCCAAGAGCTGGATCCAGCCCAATTGCCTTCTAAATCTGGCCCATGGGTGGTCCGGGAATCAGTGTGTTTTTACATGAGTAGAATTATGCTTTTATTTAAAAAGCATCTCTGGGTTATTTGTGGGGCACAGGAATTTGTTCATTCCCCCCCCCAAAAAAAATATAGTCTGGCCCCTCACAAGGTCTGAAGGACCCCTACTGAAAAAGTTTGCTGACCCCTGGGCTAAGCCTTACTTTTAAGAGAGACTGGAGAGGACTTCATATTCAATTTGTATTTTTTTGTAGCTATAATTTTACTGTCTCATGGAATTTTTAAAAATAAATGTTAAAAAAATATTTTTAAAATATGAATAATAAAACTCATTAAAGAACCTACCTACTGGAATTAGCCTACCTGCTAACTCCAGGATTAACACTGGCAATACACATCTTGAATATGCACAGGTCTTGCTATTTCTTAGTTCTAACATCCCAACCTTAATTAAATACTAACACTAATTTAATCCAGAATTCAGGATGTCTTGCACCCATAGATTCATAACAATATTTTAATCCAATGTGCAGAAGAGAGGAAAAGGAAAAAAGGGGGGGTCTGTTGAGTTTTTGAAATGCATAAAAGCATATTACAAAGCAGATAAGGAAAATATTTGATGCAGGAAAACAAAGACCGTGTCAACATTAGAAGAAGAAAAAGAAACTTCAAATGGACTGTCATGGTGGTTAAAGGAAGAATGTTTGCAAGGCAAAGTTTGGGCACAGGTCAATAAGCTTTGATATTGACAAAGATCGGCACAGATTTAATTTTACATTTCCAACAGGCAAAATAAAGATACATTCTTAATTGTGTTAAGCCTTCTGGGAGTTATATACAACAGGAATATTATTAACCTATGGTTTTACTCCATAGGCACCATCTCCATAGAGAGACTGTCCACCCCACCCAGAAATTTACAGAAAGCTTAAACTTGCCTGTGTGTATAGTTGTTATAACAAACTAATATTGCCACCGCTCAGGAATTTTGGAGCTACAAGATACTGCTGTTTCCAGCTTCCATGTAAGACCCTCAGTTGAGGAAAAACACCCTCATTCCATAAGGTAAGTCACTTGTGGCTAAGGATGGAGGAATCAGTCAATTTTGGGTTCCTCTTTATCCCAGTCCTGAATTCAGTTTGAGATTCAATTTCTTTCAGTTCCTCATTATCCCAAAATAGGTGAGATACTTCTCTTAGTTATTTGATTATAGAATCATAGAATGATAGTATTGTAGAGTAGGAAGGGGGCCCCAGGGCCACCCCATCCAACCCTCTGCAATGCAGGAATCTCAACTCAAGCATCTGTGAGAGGCGGCCCTCCAACATCTGCTTTGCCTCCCATGGAAGGACTCTGTTCTACCGTCCAACAGTTCTTACTGTCATAAAGTTCTTCCTGGTGTTTAGTAGGAATCTCTTTTCTTGTGACTTAAATCCATTGGTTCGGGTCCTCCCCTCTAAAGCAGGTGAAAAAAAGCTTGCTTCATCCTCCATGTGACAGCCCTTTAGATATTGGAAGAGGCTATCAAATCTCTACTCAGTTGCCTCTTTACCAAGCTAAATATACCCAATTCCCTCAACTGTTCCACGGTAGGCTTGGTTTCCAGACCCTTTATCGTCTTGGTTGCCCTCCCCTCCACATGTTCCAGCTTGTTAATATATTTCTTAAATTTCCATGCCCAGAACTGGACACAAGAACTTCTCCAATCTATTAAGGTCATTTTGAATTCTGATTCTGTGTTTGGTGTCATCTGCAAATTTGATGAGCATCCCCTCAATACCTTCATCCAAGTCGGGAATCCCTCATTCCTAATGATTGGTGGATATTGTTCTGTTATTTCACTCAGAAGTAATACTAGTCTTAAATTCAGTTTCTTCCTCTACTGAGGGCAAACACCCTCATTTCATGAGGTAAGTCACTTGTGACTAGGGTTTGGTGAATCTGTCCATTTTGTTTTATCTTGGTTCCTGATTATCCCAGTTCAAATTGCTCCATTCCCACATCACTCTGTGATATTTTTTTTAAAGCTCTCATGAAAATTCAAACACATATCTGTGCCCAATTTGAATAGTATGCTCATTTGTGCTGGCAGTTTTCAGATATATAGGAGAACTGCACCTCAAAATTATGAGAAGTGGATATTTTGAAGGATATCTGCAATTTGTTTGCAAATGAGGAATGGTTGAGAGAGTTGAGTATATTTAGCCTGGGAAAGAGGAGACTCAGAGGACTAACCACCAAGAAGAACTTTCAGACAGTAGGAGCTGTTTGGCAGTGGAACTGTCTCCCTCGGGAGGTTGTGGACCCTCCTTTACCAGAGGTTTTTAAACAGAGGCTGGGTACCCATCTGTCATGGATACTTCAGCTGAGTTTCCTGCATTGCAGGGGGTTAGACTAGGTGACCCTTGGGGTCCCCTACAACTCTACAATTCTATTATTCTATTATTCTAATTCACATCAAACCAATTTATCCCCCATGCCTAATTGTGGCCCTGCCTAGTTAGAAAACAGCTGGGCACCCTGTGACCCTGCAGGTGCTGCTGGACTCCTGCTCCTATCAGCCTCTGCCAGCACGGCCAATAGATTGACCAGAACTTCACTCGGTTTACCTCCTCTTATTCTTGCCAACTTAACCATACAAGTCATTTCCCACACCTTATAATTTCCCCATTTTGACTAACAATAAAAGTAATAATACTAGTTACAGGAAGGTAGCCGTGTTGGTCTGCCATAGTCAAAACAAAATAAAAAAATAAAAAATTCTTTCCAGTAGCACCTTAAAGACCAACTAAGTTTGTTCTTGGTATGAGCATTCGTGTGCATGCTACTGGGTGCTACTGGAAGGATTTTTTATTTTTTATTTTTTAGTAGTAATACTAATATGGTATACCACCCAGAGCGGCCAGGAGGGAAGGAGTCATGGGTTGTTAATTCATTTTAAAAAATTCCCATTGTGTGGTTCAATAACATTTGGCAATCACCCTACCCTGCATCACTGTCACTCATATTCAGACAAATGGACTGTTTTTTTGTTGTTTACCAAAAGTGGAACCCCAAAGCATGGAAAGATATTCCTCAGGGGTCAGAAATGGAGGACGTGGCACCTCTCACTATTGGAGAGCAGCGGGGTCAGCCTTGAGAAGCAGCTGCAGCAGATGCCACGACAGGCACAGAGGCACAGAGGCAGTGAGCTGTGGCAGAGGAGGCTGGATCTGCTGCCCTAGGTGACCTCATGAGCAGGCCGGCCACGAGTCAGTGGTGTTGTTTGTGGGCAACACATGGCTCTTTCCTCATCAGTTAGCATTGTGGAAGCAAAGAAGGGCCTTGCGTTATTTTAAAGACTACCAATTTTATTACAGCATAAACATTTGTGGACTGGAGCAATGGTTTCCAAACTTTTTCCAACCACAAACAACTTGAAAATTGCTGAGGGTCCTGGCAGACCACTTAATGATCCCCACCACCACCTCCATGTGATGCAGTAATTGTAGTATAATTGTAAATGAATTCCAATTGTAATACAATAAAATATAATGTAAGAAACAAACGCAATAAAAATTAAAAATCAGTTTGAGCATTTAACATGGAGGGTGTGTGCTGTTTGCCATCTTCAATTACAAATCTAGAGACATGCTGTGGATCACCTGAATGAGGCTCACGGATCACTGGAATCCACTTTATCTGATGAAATGGACTTTTATCTTTAAAGTATCACAAAACTTTTGTTGCCCCTCCCCCTTTTTGCTGAAATAGGTAAACATAGCTACCCCTTGGAAGCTGTTGCCCTGAGAAGCCCCCTTAGTCCCGCTTTTGAATGCCACTTGTGCCTCTCAGGGTCATTTTTCAATCCAAGAAACACTTTAGTCAGTGGAGGTTGTACCTTTGCGTTTTGAACTAAAGCAATGCAAGAGGCATTTGCAGGATAACATGTGAAAACACGCTCGTTCTTCTCTGTCTTGCAGGCCATGCACGGTAGCAGCGAAGAGAGAGCGCTGGAGAGGCCTTGGAGGTTCTAGGTGCATGGAGGGTAAGACGCCTAAAAACTGGGATCACAGACAAGGTCAGGGAGGGACTGGGTGGGTATGGGGCCATGGGCTCTGATCTCCATCCCTTTGGGAACAACTCTCTCAAGTAACAACTCCTTGCTACACAAACTGGAAAAAGGACAGAAGGTGCAGCTTTGTTACCCTGCTGCATCACACAAATCTCAACTTCCCTTTTGGAACGAAGGTCACAGCCACACGATACAGGTGAAGCAGTCCTGTACCACTTTAAGAGTCATGTCATCCTGCAAAGAATTCTGGGAACTCTGGTTTGTTAACACTATGATATAGAGTTGGCAGAACCTCCAGAACAGATTTAGGGGAGCGCAGGGGAGGAGAAAGAGAGAAAGTTCCATTACCCAAGGAGAAATCCTTGTGTTGATGAATGTTCTCCGTAGTGCATCACGGAGCCTCCAAGTGTCCCTCTTATCCAGGGACGTCCCTAAATTAGAGAAGCTGTCTCAGTTTCTGATTTGATCCTGAAATGTCCCGCTTTTCCTTAGGACGTCCCTATTTTCATTGGATAAATGTTGGAGTGTATGGAGTCATCCGACCCCTGACCCATCTGAAGGCAATCCTGTATAGGGAAGCTTTTTGTAATGTTTAATGTTTTATTATGTTTTTATATATGTTGGAAGCTGCCCAGAGTAAGTAACAACCTAGTAAGATGTGTGGGGTATAAATAGTAAAATTATCGTTATGAAATGGGACGTCCCTGTTTTCATTGGAGAAATATTGGAGGGTATGCATCAATGAATGCAACCTTTGGTTTAGTGCATATATCCCAGGGGTAGGCAACCTAAGGCCCATGGGCCACAAGCGGCCCACAGGGGTCGTTTAACTGGCCCCCGAGCCGCCCCCGAACTGAGCCGCCTGCTTGGCAAGTCCCTGCGCGCTGCGCTAAAGCAGTGCAGCATGGCGCAGGGACTCGCTTCTGGGGCACCAGAAATTGCGTCTGCACAGACACAGACGTCAGAAATCGTGGGTGTGGGCACACAATCCGGCCCACAGAGGGATCTCTGCTGGAGTGAACCGGCCCAGGCGAGGTAAACCTTGCTGACCCCTGATGTATCCAATCACCAGGCACTGAAAGGTGTTTTTACTTGTGCAAGAATCAACAAAGAGGGAGTTGACCCTGCATAAAACTACAGTTAAGTGAGTAATTCTGGCACTGAAGACTAAACTGCTCAATAGCCAGGGGCTGGTCAACAATTCTCTCCCAAGCTCTCCTCTTCCTACAGTTCCAGCTCCTTGGACCAGACACAATGGGCAGTGAAATTCCAAGGGGTTGTGTCCTTGCGGGAGCTATGCCTCTACCATCACTACCAGCAAAAATAATTGGTGGCAGCTTCTGGCAAGACCTCACAGAACTCTCACAAGATCTCACTGCTGTCATTGTTGCTCCTTACTTCTCCTGTGGTGGGTGGTTCCCCACCTGCCCTCTCCACCAGAGAAGCAAGGAGAAGTGGTTGTGGCTTCTGAGTTCTGGTAAGATCTCATGGACCTCTTGCGAGAGCTCATTAAAACCCAGAAGCCGCAGCTGCGAGGCTTCTTAAGGGGCAGCAGCTGGGGGAGGGGTGCACACACCTTAACATTTTGCCTTAGGCAATGAAACAGGGTGCGCTGCTCCTGCCTTGGATGGTGCCCTGTCATTAACCACAAATCTCCTCACCAATTTTTACAGCTAAAGATGTGCAGGAGAACCAAACAAGGCCATCTGAATTCCTGCTGATTGGCCTGTCCGACTTGCCACAGCTGCGCTTTATCATACTGGCTGTCTTCCTCTTCTTCTACCTCCTCACCTTGTCTGGCAATGTCCTGCTGGGCTTGGCTGTATGGAAGGATACCCACCTTCAGACACCGATGTACATCCTCCTCTGCTCCCTGGCCCTCTCAGAGACCTTTATAAGCATAGCTTTGGTGCCCAAAGCATTAACAGGTATGGCATCACCTGATGGTGTTTCTTCCATCTCCTTCCCTGGCTGCGTGGCACAAATGTTCTTTGCCTCTTCGTTGGCATCTACTAACTGCTTCCTCTTGGCAGCCATGGGGTACGACCGCTCAGTGGCAGTTCGTGACCCACTGCACTATGTGACACGAATGGGAGGACAGATGTGTACCAAGCTGATCTCACTCTGCACTTTCATTGGTTTCTGCGTCGGTGCTAGCATGACCACCGCTGTCTTCCATCTTCCCTTCTGCCCAGGCCATAACCGCCTCCAGCATTTCTTCTGTGATATTCCACCTCTCCTGGACCTGGCCTGTGCAGATACACATTTTAGCGAGGTAGCCTTGCTTCTCCTTGGTCTGTTTGTTCTGGGCCTCCCCTTGTTTCTGATTCTTCTCTCGTACACATTTATCATGAGAGCTGTGTTGAGAGTTTCTGCCCCTGGGGGGCGCCAGAGAGCCTTCTCCACTTGTGGGGCTCATCTTACTGTGGTGGTCATCCACTTTGGCTGTGCTTCCTTCATATACCTCAGACCCAAGTCCAGCTTTGAGCCAGACAGGGACCGACTTGTCTCTGTGGGCTACTGTGTGGTCACTCCACTTCTCAACCCAATGGTCTACAGTCTCCGAAACCGGGAGGTTCACGCTGCCCTCAAAAAGACTCTTGGTCTCAAGGTTGCAGCAACTTAACACACACTCCCTCTTCTCATATATATTGCTGACAGTGGGACATCTATTTTTATTCTGTGTCTCCCCCCACCCCAGCTCAAACTCAATTGTGTGTGATGTCGCACATTGACAATCTCTAAATAATTTGTAATTGTTTTCATAAAGTTCTTCTTCTTTCCATTTTTGGACAAGTAACATTCTTGCCGCTGTAGTTGCATACATGAATAAATTTATGTACAGTTTGCGTAGTTCTGTCCCTATAATTTGGTTTTTTCGTTTTTACATTTAAAAAAATGGTGGAGGAAGTAAGATGGAGAAAGACATGTTTTTACCATTTAAATTTAGATGTGGGCTCAATGGATTGTGGCAACTTTTGAGCAAGAGGTAGATCCCAGATCTGAAAATACTGAAGGTTGCTACCTTGGCTAGACCATGTAGGCTTAAATTCTACTCTAATAAAATTTGAAAATGAAGCAAATAAGTAACATTTATGTATATTCTGTACTTTGAATAAATTTGTATTGTTTGGGCTGTATTCAATGTAGTCTTACTCAAAGTAGACCTGCTGAAATGAATAGCTCTGAGTTAGTTATGACCATTTACTTCAATAGGTCTACTTTGAGTAGGGCTAGCGTTAACTATCATCCTTTGTTTCAAGAAAATTCTTTGATGCAAGAATTATTGTTGTGGCAAAAGGATAGATCGGAGAAAAAGTAGCAAAAAAAATTGGAGGGACATATGGAAGAGACAGAGACAATGAGAAATGGACATAGATACTCTGCTGCCTCAGGAGTGAAGTTCTTTGCAGCTGTCTACATATTTCAAGCGTTCTCTACAAACAGAAAAGCTACATTGAAGAGTTGCTTCTAAAAGGTTATTTAAAAGTTATATTTTTTGTATTCAATATGAATGAGATGTGGGTGATTAGTAGTTGTTGTTGTTTAGTTGTTTAGTCGTGTCCGACTCTTCGTGACCCCATGGACCAGAGCACGCCAGGCACTCGTGTCTTCCACTGCCTCCCGCGGTTTGGCCAAACTCATGCCAGTCGCTTTGAGAACACTGTCCAAACATCTAGTCCTCTGTCGCCCCCTTCTCCTTGTGCCCTACATCTTTCCCAACATCAGGGTCTTTTCCAGGGAGTCTTCTCTTCTCATGAGGTGGCCAAAGTATTGGAGCCTCAGCTTCAGGATCTGTCCTTCCAGTGAGCACTCAGGGCTGATTTCCTTCAGAATGGATAGGTTTGATCTTTTTGCAGTCCATGGGACTCTCAAGAGTCTCCTCCAGCACCACAATTCAAAAGCATCAATTCTTCGGCAATCGGTCTTCTTGATGGTCCAGCTCTCACTTCCATACATCACTACTGGGAAAACCATAGCTTTAACTATACGAACCTTTGTCGGCAAGGTGATGTCTCTGCTTTTTAAGATGCTGTCTAGGTTTTTCATCGCCTTTCTCCCAAGAAGCAGGTATCTTTTAATTTCGTGACTGCTGTCACCATCTGCAGTGAACATGGAGCCCAGGAAAGTAAAATCTCTCACTGCCTCCATTTCTTCCCCTTCTATTTGCCAGGAGATGATGGGACCAGTGGCCATGATCTTATTTTTTTTATGTTGAGCTTCAGACCATATTTTGCGCTCTCCTCTTTCACCCTCATTAAAAGGTTCTTTAATTCCTCCTCACTTTCTGCCATCAAGGTTGTGTCATCAGCATATCTGAGGTTGTTGATATTTCTTCCCACAATCTTAATTCCGTCTTGGGATTAGTAGTTATGAGTGGTATTTAATGTTAGTCCTACTGAGAGTAGATCCATTGAAGTTAATGAGTCTACCCAAAGTAGGACTTAAGACTTAATAGAATATCACCTTAATTGTTACCTAAAACTAGCCTCATGAAACTCTGACTTTGATCAGAGTAGCAGCACTGGCAGGGTCATCCTCCCCCCCCCCCCCCTGTCATTTCTAGGTGTGACTTGTTCATTTCCTCAATGCTGATGCTATTATAGGGATAGGTTTTTTTGAAAGTCTAAATATTCAGCTTACTTGTATGGATTTTTTTTTCTAATTCCCTTCTCAATCTTGATGAGAAACGAGGTCTGTCCTATCTGTTTCATGAAATATATTAATGACTAGCTGGCCCAGCCACGTGTTGCTGTAGGTTTTTTTTCTTTTTTAAATTCTGACCCTGAAAGTATTCTGGAAGCTCCTGTTTTCGTTCTTCCCTGTCCCTTGAGAGCAGGGGTCAGCCACCTTTTTCAGCCGTGGGCCGGTCCACTGTCCCTCAGACCATGTGAATGAATGAATTCCTATGCCCCACAAATAACCCAGAGATGCATTTTACATAAAAAAAACACATTGGTCAGTGGTATTGATCACTTGGGACCGTGTGTGTTGAACATGCGAAGCTGCGGCAGCCATTTTAGGTGAGGGCACTTGGGAAATTTTAAAATGCCTGTGAGTGTGCAGCGGCCACTTTAAGTGAGGGCACTGGGCACCTTATGGAGGCCTACTGTGGGCCTTGCTGTGGTTTTTTTTACTGTAAAAGCGCACCCCCCACAAAGACCCCCCTCCTCACAATTAACTGGTCCCATGCTCTACACCATTAAAAAGAGCATTCTCCCCCACCCCAGTCCCAAAATTACGCACCCCAGCGACAAAATCCCCTCAGAGCTGGTCTTACTCACCGCAACCTCTCAGGCAGCCTTGGGCTTATTTCGCTCCTGCATTTTTTTCCTCCCCCCTCTCTTCCACAACTGCCCTGCCTCCTGCTCCATCTTTTTTCCACATTTCCACTAAGCAGTTTGTGTCAGAAAGTCCTTGGGTGCTTACAGATGGCAGTTATAAAATGGTGGACGGGGCATTATTTGTCGGCGCAGGTCTGATGACGTCAGCAGGCAATCCGCCTTTCTATTGGATGCTGTTGGAGTCTTCATTCCTTTTGCTGGTGAGGTATAATAGGCACGCCACTCCCCCCCCCCTTTATCCTTTATTTTTAAAAATGAGCCTGAAAGAGAAGCAACAGTCCTCATGCCCAGGCCACCTTGAGCCCCGTCTTCACCATAAAAACACTTCCAGGGTCTTGGGCTTTGGGTTTACAAAAACAAACAGAGGAAGATTCCTGGGCTTCTGCATAAAGTGACGTTTCAGCCAAATTATGAGCTGAAGCAAATGTTGACTTTCCTTTCCAACTTCCGACCTGTGGCAAAGCTAACTTGCAAAATAGCTGATGTATAGTCAGATTTTCCTAGTACTATGACTTGATCATAGTTCAAATTCCTTCAATTTAAGCTATACTTCTTCAAACATATCTGTATTGAAATTGAAATTCTTTTTATATATGTTTTTATTATTGAGGCCCCCCCCCATTAAATCAATTTGGGATCTTCCATGGGAAGTGATTCATAAATGAAATGAATGGAAATACAAATGTGATCCTAAGGTGTGACAAGAATCTCAAGAAAATTTCCCAACGAGGAATAACAGGAAAGAGTTACAGTTGTGTGGTGACAATATGAAGTCACAGAAGACCAAGGCCTTTGACAACCATGCCTGTTAAGTTCTCTTCTCTCCTCCTACACAGAAATGTGCCCATGCCATGCAATGAACTTCCACTAGATCAGTGGTTTTCAACCAGTGTGCCATGGCACCCTGGAGTGCCTTGAATGATGGTCAGGGGTTCCTCAGGCAACACTGACCTCTGTCCCTCTTCCCCTCCCTCCTCTGATGCCCTCTCATGTCTCTGTCTCCCAAAAGCTTGCACAGCTGTTTGTTGCAGCAGCCCTGGCTACAAGCAAATAGTGCCCTCTCAGGCTGGCATCAAAGTAAGTTGGCAAGCAGGCAAGGGAGCCCAGCCAGTCAGTCTGCAAGCCCTTACTGTTGGGAATAGATCGACAAGTCCCAGGCCCCTATGGGGCAGTGTGAGGAGACATCTCTCTTTGGGGTGCGGAGGGGCAGCTCAAAGACTAGGGGCAGAGGCAGCTGCTGCCCAGATAACTCCCAAGAAGAGGGGAGAAGAGAGGAAGCTGAGCTAACACTCCACAAGGGAGGGTGTTTGAAAAGGGGTGAGGGGCGGCCGGCGTTGCAGGCAAGGGGTGACATAACTGGGCTCCTGAGCCCCACAGGGGTGCCACAGAAATAATGTAGTTGGTCAAGGGAACCATGGACTCAAAAAGGTTGAAAACCTCTGCATTAGATGGTCTGAAGCTCAGCGAGTGACTATGAGAGAAAGGGGCATTTTCAGAGGAAGCATCTCAGGGAATGGATTGTCTTTTCAACAGCTGGTTAAGGCTTTTCTGTTTCCCCAGGCCTTTTAAGATTGGTTTTAAGTCCCTGTTGTATGGTTGGTGGTAGTAATGTTGGGGGAATCTGTTAACTTGCTTCTGAGTTTGGCCAAACTGTGAGAGGCGTACCTGGCGTGCTCTGGTCCATGGGGTCACGAAGAGTCGGACACGACTGAACGACTGAACAACAACAACAACAAACATGGTTAGAACTGTAACCACAGATGGCTTTGTGATAAATATTTCAAGCTTGGACCTGCTCAGTAGTCTGAGCAACTAAGAGATCTTGCCTTGCTGAAGATTGGCCTTGCCTCTAAACCTGGTTCTGACAGTCTCACTCAGAGTCACTCCTAACACATGACAATTGTAGACTTCTAAGGATGCAGGTGGCGCTGTGGTCTAAACCACAGAGCCTAGGGCTTGCCAATCAGAAGGTCGGCGGTTCAAATCCCCGCGATGGGGTGAGCTCCCATTGCTCGGTCCCTGCTCCTGCCAACCTAGCAGTTTGAAAGCACGTCAAAGTGCAAGTAGATAAATACGGTAGGTACCGCTCTGGTGGGAAGGTAAACGGTGTTTCTGTGCACTACTCTGGTTCACCAAAAGTGGCTTAGTCATGCTGGTCCCTTTACCTTTAAGGACAACTTCAGCTGTCAGAGTACTTAGTTCCTCCGGTGTGTAGGAAGCAAGGTCCCAGGAGCATGTCCAGGCAATGGATCTGCTCTCTTTCTTTATTTCGTTTGTTAACTAGCAGTCTTGGGGATGGCCCCCAGCAGACCTGGAAAGCACCATAAATAAGACTAGTAGAATCTCATCTGTTGATATTTTTCACTGATATACATCCTTTGTGATTCACCAAATGAGTCAACTACCAACCACAGGGTAATGGATTGAAAGTACCTTCCATATTATGTCTTCTTCCTTTCCACTGGTTTTCTGTGTTCTGTTCTTCCAGAATAAGACAACAGCCTCCCAAACCATCTTTGGTAAGTCAAACATTAAAATCCTCTGTATCTCTCTATAGATTAGATTATGGTCTCTCTGTTTAGATTCCACACAATTAATCATTGCATTGCTGCTCTGCTTCCTACAAAGCAGAATTCTAGGCTGGTTTTGCATGATGTCACCTCATGGCTTCTCTTCAAGATATGGAAACTCAATGGGGTCTCTTTAAGATACATACAAGCAATGAGGTTAACATTAGTCCAACATGCTGTCTGAAGATTGTGGCTCCTGCCTTCTCTTAACAAGCTTTGGGTGTAAGCAGGGAGAGATAGGATACCTCTGGCCCTCTGGATATTGTTGCACTTCAGCTCACATACCACCAGTAATGCCTGCCCATTGGCTGTGATGACTGGGAATGAACAAAGCTTGGAGGGAGCAAGTTCCCAAACTTTGGTTTAAACCAGGAAAAAGACATTTAGGAGACAGGACTTTAATGTTCTACCTGAAAAAATCCCTGGAGTGCTTCACTTTTAGTTGGCTGCATGGTGGCATTGCAGCCGACAATCCAGTGTATGATCCATAGCTGCAGGGATCATCAGACTGTGAATCCCTCTGCCTATTTACACTGGGGGGGAGGGTTCCCTGTTTAGGGAAGTTTTTAATATTTGATGAATTATTGTATTTTAATCTTTTGTTGGAAGCTGCCCAGAGTGGGTGGGGAAACCCAGCCAGATGGACAGGGTATAAATAAATTATTATTATTATCATCATCGTTGTCGTCGTCGTCATCGACCAGTGGAGATTCTTTAGCTTGACAAGCTACTGTCCCAAAATGAGCATAGGGTTGTCCTGCTAGTAGTTGGTGGGGAAGGGAGTACCTGGCATGTCCTTCTCCAAGAGACTTCCTGCATTCCCAGCATAGAGAAGAACATTGTCCAGATATGACTTAATGGAGGTATGGGATGGAGAGGGAGAAGGTGAGATTTCATGTTCTTCCCTCAATACTACAGTTCAAATTACAAGCACATGCACACTCATGAATACAAAACAAAAAAATAAGTGCATAGCGCATTAAATCAAGAGACATTATTCTCTGTAGTTTAAGGAAAAGTCTTTCTTTTCCCCAACATCCAGTCAGAAATAAAACTAGCTGTTTTTCAACAAATCTATTATCATACAAGATATTCTTCATTTCACAATTAAAATAAGTTAACTTCTACATCATAATTGTATCCCAGATCCCAAAGAACCAATAAGAAAGAGTGTAGGAGCAGTTAAACAGAAGGAACTGGATCCAAAATTCTGCTTGTCTTCTGTGTCTTTCTGTGCAGTGGCTCTGGTGTTCTAGACAGCCTTAGCCCTGCTTACTAGTCAAGGCGAGCAGCCCAATTGCCGCCATTTCTTTTTCCCATGCCACTTCAGCCAGCATCTTCTGTCTACATGCCAAGCACAAGGCCCGTGTTTTGTTTGCACACCAACTTATTTATATTTATATTTAGGCATTACTAATCCTTGAATTTAAATATGCTGCCCACCCAGGCCACACATGGCCAAAGTGGCATCAAAACCCTTATACAGGCTGCAGCAATTATGCTGATCTTGGTAGAATGGCTTAAATGTAATTTATTCTGCATCCTACAGATGTTCTCAAAGGATGAAGAAAGACAACAAGACCACTGCTTCTGAATTCATCCTCCTTGGCATCTCAAGCCAGCAGGACTGGAATGGACTATTATTTGCCCTCTTATTGATCATGTACATCACCACAATGATTGGAAATCTTACCACTGTCTTGGCTATAAGCCTGGATGACCATCTCCTCCATACCCCCATGTACTTCTTCCTCAGCAACCTCTCCCTGGCAGACATCTGCTTCACAACCACCATTGTGCCCAAGATTTTAGCTGGCACATTCTCCAAAGTGAGGAAGATCTCATATGGTGGGTGCTTCGTGCAGATGCACTTTTTCCTTGCTTTTGGAACAATCAACAACTTTCTCTTGGCATCCATGGCATTGGACCGCAATGTGGCCATCTGCCGGCCTCTGCATTATGCCACAGTCATGAGCAGCCGGGTCTGCCTGCTCCTCGTAGCTGTCTCTTGGCTGGTCTCTCACCTCCATGCTCTCTTGCACACCCTCCTGATGTCCAGCCTCTCCTTCTGTGCCTCCAATCGGGTGCTTCACTTCTTCTGTGACATCTTCCCGTTGCTCAAGATCTCTTGTTCTAGCACAGACTTGAACGTCCTGCTAGTTTACACAGAAGGTGCTGTTGTGGTCAGTGGAGTTCTGTTGTTCATTGCCCTCTCCTATGCATGCATCCTGATGGCTGTGTTGAAAATTCCATCAGCTGAAGGAAAGCGGAAAGCCTTCTCCACTTGTGGGTCCCACCTGGCTGTGGTGACCCTATATTATGGCACTGTCATCTGGGTCTACTTCCAGCCCTCATCCAGCTTCTCAGCCGAGAAGGACACGCTGGCTGCCATCATGTATACAGCGGTTACACCCCTGCTGAACCCCTTCATCTACACTCTGAGAAACGACAAGATGAAAAAAGCCCTGAGGAAGCTTTTTGGAAGCAAAGTTAACTAAATTCCCAAAGGTGTAGGACTAAATTTTGTGGGTGCTTGGAGTGGAAGGTGGTTCGCGATAGGATTTTCCTGTTGATCTTAAGAATCTTTGCATTGTAAAGTTCAAAGCAGTACATACTTGACATTTTGGAGCCAGAAGTCATTGGTGAAGAAAGGGCAGCATGGAGCTTTTCACAGATAAATGCTAACATTAGTGTCACCTTTTTGGCTTTGGGTTTTTAAGAGTTGCCTTTTAATATGCCCATCTACCAGCACAGAATCAGAATCCTTAAATTTAAAAAAAATAGGCACTAGCTTCTGTAGACAAGAGTTTACCTCAGGGCTGTGGGAACAGGCCCACCAGAAGCTGTTTGTCAAGAACTCCAATCATCCCTCTCCATTGTCCATGCTGATTGAGGCAGATGGGAGCTGGAGTCCAACAACATCTGGAGGGACACAAATTCCCCACCCCTGGCTTATTTCTTCTTCAAGTGGACACATTTACAAATGCAACTTCTTGCCCCATAAATTTCTCTGATGAGGCTTTGGGGGGCTCTCAGGCAATACATTCTCCATGGGTCACCTCCTTCACGGAGTCTAACTCTTCATCTAACTCTGTTATCATTAGCAAGCAGCCATACTTGACTCTTTCACTGGGGAGGGAGGGAAGAAATTAGGTTTGCTCAGGATTTAAATGTGAACCTACCTAACTTGCACTTTCTGAAACAATACACAAACCAAAGCACATCTACCCTTCCAAGATCACAATTCTTCAAATTAAATGATGCATTTACTCAACCAAATAATTTGTGCAAAGATGTGTGAAAATAAAGTTGCCCTAGAATGCTGGTGGCGTGTGTGCCCACTGCAATATGTGGTATCTAAATCAAACTCAGAGTAGGCCTATTGAAATCAATTGCATTTACATGGTCATCATTACTAATTGATGGGGAACATAGCTGGAAACTTTATCTTTAGTGCATCCTTGTCTTCCTACCCAGCTAGGGTTGCCATATTTCCAAAAGCAGAAGCCCGGACACATTTGTAGGTGGACCATGGGGGGTGGGGAGTCGGTGGCAGGTGGCAGCTAGTCAGGTGAGCGACAGCGGGGGTCAAGCAGGTGATCAGCAGCAGCGGCCTGCCTGTGCAGGACACCATCCGTGAGGCGACTCGCAGGGCTGAGCATGCTCTGAGCATGCGTGCAACACACAGCCTGCCCCCCTAGAGTCCTGCCTGTTCCAGCCCAGCTTCCCTTGCCAGTGCCCTTGCCCTACCTTGGTGGTGCTGGCCAAGGTAAATCTGTGTCACTAGAAGCCCCAAGTGTCCTGTGGTTAGGAGTGTCTTGGTTCACCAACTACTGCCTTTCCTGAAAGGAGATAGCCTGGCCACTGTAGTCCATTCATTGGTAACCTCGAGCTAGATTGCTGTAACACATTCCATGTGAGTCTGGTTCAGAAGCTCCAGCTGATACACGTCAATTGAGTTTTCTCCGAATAGACATTTGCTCTGATTTGTTGCTAAAGAATGGATTTTCTTTGGGGAAATGGTGGGGCATGGGCAAAACTGCTAAGAGCTGGGCCTAGAAAGTGTGGGGCAAACAGAAAACTGTTTGGACCCATGCTTTCTAGGCAAGGGACAAGCAGAAGTGTGGATGAGCCCATAACTGGGGTCTCAAGACACATTTTAATTCTTATATTAAGCTCAACCCATTTTGCCACTACTCATCTCATGGTGATCTATTCCAATAATTATTTTTTGAAACTGAGCAACAAGACATCTTATTAGGGGGGGGGATGGAGACAACAGAGGGAAAAGTTCATCGCAAAGGTGTTTTGAGTAATGAAACAGTCAAATGGTGGAGTTGTGATGTTGGAGGAGTCAATAAAGGGCAAAGTCCCCAACATCTATAGGAAACAGTCATCCCCACATGAAGGTGGGGATATGTAAATGCAGATATCTTTGATTCAGACAGAGCAGCCCATGTGGCCTTTAATTCACTCCAGCATGCACATCAAGAGAGATGGAGTCAACAGGGGCGTAGCAAGGGGGCGGGCCACCCCAGGTTCCATAATGGAGGGGGTGACAAATTATCAAGAAACAATTTTTTGGGGGGGGGTGAAAAAAAATTTGAATTTTTTTTTTAAATGCCTGCTCCGAAGGTCTTATCTTACTATACTAGCAATTATATAGCTATATATGAAAATTCATGCATATCGGTTAATATCTTGACCCTCCTCCACCAAAATAGCTGTTTACTTGGCTGTTTTCCTATGTCGTGAAGGCTGAAATTTCAGTTCAGAGAACACTTACTGTTCCCAACCCTAACGCTGTGGAAAGCCATCTAATTAGACTTTGATTTGATTTTGAGATGTTTTTAGGAGGTAATTTAATTATTATTTGATTTTATACCAATGTTATGTATCTGATGTTAGCCACCCTGAGCCCGACTTCAGCTGGGGTGGGCGGGATATAAATAAAAGATTTTTTTATTATTACTTGTTTTTATTCCTTTGTAAGAAAATATGAAATAACGTAAAACCATTTTTGCGGGGGGGGGGATCAATGGGGGGGTTGACAAGAAATGTTTCGCACCGGGTACCACCTGACCTTCCCATGCCTGGAGGGGGGGGCCGACAAATTTTTTTGCCCCCGGGTACCAATTTACCTTGCTACGCCCCTAGGAGTCAACAAAGACCTCCAGGTATAGGGCGGTATATAAATTCAATAAACAACAACAACAACAACGAGTGGGGTTAAGCCACACAGGGCATGTACCAGAGGGGAAGCTGGACAATTCCGTTACAGGACCTTGAATATACATTCAACATTCCATAGTAATATCCATTTAGAGTTCATCCTGTTTTATGGAGAGCTCAGTTGATAGAACATGAGACACTTAATCTCGGGGTCATGGGCTCAAGCCCCATATTGGGCAAAAGATTGGGGTTTGGACTAGATGGCACTCATAGTCCTTTCTAGCTCTACAATTCTATGATTTTACGTTTAGGCGAGACCTGAAAACACATACTCATCAGCTGTCCTGATTTGAGCAGGACACCCAGGAATTACAGAATGCCCCATTTTGTGGTTCAGTGCTCTGGTGCAAATCCACTGGTTTGTGCCAGAGTGCCAAACCGAAAGACTTTTTGTTGTTGTTGTTGCTCTCACACAATTCACCTAGCTCCCACGGGAGCACAGGACCAAAAAAAGGAGTGTGCCAATTTTAAGTTGTTTCAGAAGCATCATCTCTCCATTCTATCCACTGGAGGAGGCAACGGATGGAGGAGAGGTTCAGTTCACTTTTGAAGGCAAACCTACTTAATTTGCACATTTCAAATCAATAATGTGAAGTGAAACACAGCCATCCTTTGAAATTTGCAACACAGTTCTTCAGCCAATTAATGTGTACACAGATACATGTACTAGGGTAAAGTGGGCATAAAATACACATGTTTGTTAAAATAACATTAAAATGCATTGTATATGGGGAAATTGCTTTGCACAAAGGGGTAGATTTGGCAAAGCTGCATGTAAACATAGGAGTTGCAATCACAGGAAATATTCTAAATAGTTCTGTCTCTGCACCCTTGGGAATTTTTCCCAGCAGATTTAAGAAACTGCTTAAAAAACCCCTGATAGGATCTAGGATGTTTTTTTCAGCTTGGTGTGCGTCTTGCCTGTTGCACAGGGCGAAACACCAGCCACAGAATACAGACCAATGTCAACTGACTGTGCTTTAACCTCCTTTCATTCACCTGCAGTTCACTGCAAGGCTAGAGCAAGAACTGCCTCCTCCAAAATTACCACAGGTGACTTTAAGACTCAATTAATGTTGTGTTATTGGCCAGTGGGAAAGATGAGATTTATGGTCTATCCAGCCAGTGAGGTGTTGTATTTAGAAATACAGAGCATCATTCCGATGAGCTTTGGGAGAATGGAAGACTAGAATCCAAGACACATTGCAATTCTCATTGGGTTTATAGAAAGAAAAAGGATGTGGGGATTAACAGATCAGGGCTAATTTATTGGTTAGGAGTTGATGGTCCCACTCTCTTCCTCAGTTTCTTGGAAAGCTGTAGGTCTGTACACAAGAACATAAAAGAGCCTGTTGGATCAGGCCAGTGGCACCTTATGAAGGGCTTTGTTCTGCTGTTGTTGTGTTGTAGTGCAAGACTGCCCCTCCAGACAGCAATAATGCAGAAACACGGGGAGCATCTGGTGAAGTGGGTGGGTGTGTGGATGGTCCAGTATAAACACACCACCAATGGACTATCTTTGCACTAGTGCACTTGCAAAAACACCCGTCTGGGTGGCCATTCAGTTTCTTTGGGTGGAGAGGATTTAGTTAGAACTAGTATCATTTGAAAGCCAGACACCGTGTCATTCAAAAGCCTTCAGAGCTTGGGACCAGTTTACTTGGAGGATGGCCTGACCCCTTATATGCCCCTCCACTACTTCATTCTGTGCAACGGACACAGTTCCAGGTGCCATGTAATCCTTGTTCCACACTTCAAATAGGCCTCAAACAGGCGCCTTCACTGTGCTCTTTTCAGTAACTGCTTAAAACGTTTTTATTCAGAAGTTAAATGTGTTTGATTTCCTTTTACCATTTTACCATTGATTTTAAGCACCTTTTGCATATTTTTAAATATTTTATTGATAATTTTAAAGTTTTTTGTTTTTGTTAACTGCTTCAGGGGTTTTGTTTGTTTGTTTACAATCAAGTGGTTTATAAATTTCAGCCCTCTGGGAGTGGCATGGTCTCATAGCCCATAGTGTGAATTGAGTATGAGCAGGTAAGAAAGGAAGTGTGAGTGAGAAAAGAGCTGGGGAAATGTGACAACTTTGGATTCAGGACTTTGCTTGTGCTCATGCCTGGTGGGCCTGAGAGGTCTGCCCTTTGGGAGTGGGATGCACATTTTAGGTAAACATTTGACAGTGGGGCTGAGTGCATTTGCTGGGCTCATACGCAAGATTCACCTAGTGAGGAGGGAGTTATTTCCTCCCCATGCTTAGCTGGGGTGCCACAGCCTGCAGCTGGAGGGATGTTCCCCTACCAGAGTTATATACTTCTTTGAACTAAATTAATTGTTTTAATGTGGGCTTGCAATTCCTCCAACATGATCTTTATTACAAGCTGTCTCACAAACTTTCTTTGTGGTTATGGGGGGTTGGGTTGTTTTTCAAAGGGAGATTGAAAAATAGCAGGGATGGGAAAGATTTCATGATTCAAAACATGTTGTATCTCCTGTTTCTCTTGCAGAATAATGGTACTCACAATATTTTTTTTATCACTGATAGGTTTTTCTGCAATGACTGTGTATCTCCAGCATTCTTTGCCTTGTGCTCATTGTCTTACACCCTCTCTTCTGCTTCCCTACATAGGACCATAGAATTGCAGAGTAGGAAACGACCCCAAGAGTCATCTAGTCCAACCCTCTGCAATGCAGGATAGAGTCTTCTAACAGGATGGAGACAGACAACAGGACCACTGTCTCTGAATTCATCCTCCTTGGCATCACAAGCCAGCAAGACTGGAACATGTTGTTCTTCACTACCTTCCTGATTATATATATCATAACAGTGCTGGGAAATCTGACTATTGTACTGGCCATAAGGTTGGATAGCCACCTCCTCCATACTCCCATGTACTTCTTCCTCAGCAACCTCTCCTTTGTGGACATTTGCTTCACAACAGCCACCATGCCCAAGATGTTGGCCGATACAGTCTCAGGAGTTAGGAAGATCTCATATGGTGGGTGCCTGGCACAGATGTACTTCTTCATTGCTTTTGGCATCAGTGACAGCTTTCTCTTGGCATCCATGGCACTGGACCGCTATGTAGCCATCTGTCGGCCTCTGCATTATGCTACAGTGATGAGTACCAGGACCTGCCTACTAATGGTGGCTGCCTCCTGGCTGGCCTCTCACCTCCATGCTCTCCTGCACACCCTTCTAACATCCCGCCTCTCTTTCTGTGCCTCCAATCAAGTGCCTCACTTCTTTTGTGATGTCTTCCCACTGCTGAAGATCTCTTGCTCCAACACGTATCTGAACACTCTGGTAGTGCACACAGAAGGAGCTCTGATTGTTAATGGAGCTCTAGCATTCATTGTCCTGTCATATACACGCATCCTGATGGCTGTGTTGAGGGTTCCATCTAAGGAGGGAAAGTGGAAGGCTTTCTCCACCTGTGGGTCCCACCTGGCTGTGGTGACCCTGTTTTACGGCACTGTCATCTGGGTCTACTTCCAGCCCTCATCCAGCTTTTCAGCCGAGAAGGATACACTGGCTGCCATCATGTATACAGCGGTTACACCCCTGCTGAACCCCTTCATCTACACTCTGAGAAATGACAAGATGAAGGAAGCCCTGAGGAAGCTTTTTGGAAGCAAAGTCAACTAAACTCCTAAAGGACGTAGGCCTGTATTTTGTGAATGCCTCTGATGAATGGGGATGGTTTCTGCCATTGTGTGGTATCAATGTAGAATCCTGATACTTCCTTATGATCACAGCATTTCACATTGGAAGTGTTGATGAGAATAACCGGTGAAAAGAGAGATAATGGTTTTCATGGTGGATGCAAGGGTTTCTGTGTCACAGAATCAAAGAATTGTAGAGTTGGAAGGTACCCCCAAGGGTCATCTAGTCTGACCCCCTTCAATGCAGGAATCTCAACTAAATTCTCCATGTCAGGTGGCTATCCAACCTCTGCTTAAAAACCTCCAAGGAAGGAGAGTCCACCATCTCCCAAGGGAGACAATTCCACTGTCAAACAGCTCTTACTGTCAGAAAGTTCTTCCTGATGTTTAGTTGGAATCTCCTTTCTTGTACCTTGAAGCCACTGGTTCATGTCTTACCCTCTGGAGCAGGAGAAAACAAGCTTGTTCCCTCTTCTATGGCACAGCCCTTTGTTGTCTTTTGAATTTTCCATCCCAAGAGATGCCACTTCTTAGGCTGACATACTGAATGGCTGACTATCCAGCCAATCAGTGCATAACTATGGCATATTGATTATAATTGTAAGAATAGTGCAGTGGCACTCCTATCAGGAGGCTGGCCATGTCTCCTACTTTGCAGAGGACAGTCCTCTGTTTGAAGGGGTGTCCTGTCCAAGTCCATTTTAAAGTTACAAAACCATAACAATGGAGAGCTTTGTCTATCCGCACTTAGTAACATCAGGATAGCAGGCTGAAGAGACACACTGGCTATCTGCTCACTGTCTGCCCCCTAATATGCTGGCTGTTTTGCCATAATAACAAACAAACAAACAAACACACACACACACACTGTCTTCCCCACTGTGATGAAATGTATTGCATTTTTATTTGAATTGTAAGAATTATGCAAATTGAATACTGTATGTACCAGCAAATTTTATGCAAATCTAGGCTGTCTTGCGTCTTCATTTTTGGCAATAATTAAGTAACCACCCTACATATAAAACAGCTTTGACTCAACTTTGATTGCATGCACTGAAGCATTGCATACCATCAAAATAGGTTCCACACAAGACTAAACTGCAGTATTATGAAGGGATCTGCTTCCCCAAAGGCAGGATCCTTCAATAAGGTCTAGTCACAAGTACATTTCATTCAGCAAAGGTTTCTAACACCAAATGAAAAGCTCCTATTTGCAAGTCTGCAAGTTTGCAAGCCTGTTCTGTTGTTTCCTGCTGGTGTGCACAAGGAGTGGTGGATAGCCTCCAATTTGCCCCTCAGATAATTCTCTAAATCACCCTCATGCCGGGTTCTCTTTCCATTGAATGGGGCTTGTTTCAATTACTTTCCTCTATTTTTCCCCCCTTTAAATGAGAGGTGGTCAGTGATTAAAGGCCTCCTCCACCTTGCCAGAGTGGAAACTGGCATTGGGCAATTCAGAGAAGCTTAGTCAAGCAGACAATCATAGTTAATTCCTATTATTATTATTATTATTATTATTATTGTTGTTGTTGTTGTTGTTGTATACCCTGCCCATCTGACTGGATCGCCATCTAAATATATATATATATAACTAGATGCATGTCTGAGTGCCATGCCAGGTTTCTGCAAAACTTAGCTTCCTCCTATGGTGGCCAAGCATCCTACTTTACAGAGGACAGTCTTCTATTTTGAAGGGCTGTAAGAAAACAGCCGTCAGTTTGAAGGTGCTCCCTGTTTGCAGCCCTGTTTTCCCTAAGTCTGCTTTAAAGACAAAAACTGAGAAAAGAGCACAGAGGTATTGAAATTGTCCTTCAACAATCAGAACCTGATTGGGAAGGTCAACATTTTTCCCACTTGGGTGAGGTGCATTATACTTCTATTTAAATTATGGTAATCTTTTCTAAATTTGCGTATACAGAATATGCAATTTTTATGCAAATCTGCGTTTGTGTGACCACTCTACTACTTCCTCCAAATGTTTGTCTGGGTACTAAAATACTACTACTAGTAGTAGTAGTAGTACTGTACTCCACTCTGGGTGGCTTCCAACAGAGAATTAAAGAACATGCAAGACATCAGACACTGAAAGCTTCCCAATACAGGCAGCAGCGGAGGAAGCCGCTTGAGCGCCTGGGGCGGCACACCCAGGGGGGCGAGCCATCCATAGGGGCAGGGCACAACACAAGGCCTCCGGAGTCTGCCTGCCTCCTCCCACTCAGCCGTCCTACATCTGGGGGAGAGGCAGTGGGCGGACAGTTTGGGCAGCGCAGAGCCTGTGCACGCCGAAGCCACTGTGTCACTTGCAGGAGAGACGCGTGGCTCGGGCGCACTGCAGGAGGAGAGTGCCGCCCAGCATTTTGTCACCCCCCTCAGTGGTGACACCCAGGGCAGCCCGCACCTACCATACCCCCTTCCTCTGCCCCTGAATACAGGGCTGACTTCAGGTGTCTACAGACGGTCATATAATTGTTTTGTTTTTTTATAATAATTTTTATTAATTTTTCATTAATAAAAATCCAATATAAGTCACATTGATACAATACCAAATCATAATACGATTAAAAGAGCCAATTATTCCATACCAAATTAAACATTTTTGGGTGACTTCCCATGTTCTGATTTTGGGGAGATGCTGTTGTTATTCCTTCTTCCTGCTTCCATTCTTATTTAATCCAAATAATACAGTTCCAATGTTAATCCTTTATTTTAGCAGCCATTGACATAATGACTTTCATTCGTGTTTAACTATTCCATATCTGTTAATTTGCCAGAGGGGTTTATATATTGTAACTTTCTGTGTGGAATACAATGTTTGTCTTTCCTTACCTGTTGCTGGCATCCCCACCCCCCACTCCGAGAACTTAATTCTTAGAATCCCTAGTAGGAATGCTTCCGGGTTTTTATTGAATGTTAATTTTAATTAAAAAAATTATCTCTTCGTATACTGTGTCCCAGAATTTTTTAATTTCTGGGCATGTCCACCACATGTAGAAGAAAGTTCCTTCATGGGATTTGCATCTCCAACATTTATTGTTGTAACTTTTATTTATTTTAGCCAATTTTGAAGGGCTTAAATACCATCTAAATTGCATTTTCATGAAATTTTCTTTAATTAAATAACACACCGTGAATTTTAGATTTCTTTTCCACAACTCCTCCCATTTTTGTAATAGAATTACAGTCGTATAATTGTTTGTCTCCTTGACATCTGGTGGAAGAACATTCCACAGGACAGGGGCCACTTCCAAGAAGGCCCTCTGCCTGGTTCCCTGTACCCTCACTTCCAGCAGTGAGGGAACTGCCAGAAGGCCCTTGGAGCTGGACTTCAGTGTCCCGGCTGGATGAGGGGGCAAAGATGCTCCTTCAGGTATACTGGGCCGAGGTCATTTAGGGCATTAAAGGCCAGTACCAACACTTTGAATTGTGCTCAGAAATGTACCAGGAGCCAGTGTGGAGTGCCAGCTTGGCCCCGTAATCGTGGGTGCCCGGGGCCATGGGTGCCAGGCAGTGTGCATGGCCCTGGCACCAAAATTTGTGGGTGCCCAGCCCCTTCATGGGGAATTTTGTGGGTGCTCAGGCACCCAGGTCACCAGGGAGAGGGCACCTATGGGAACAGAGTTATATGGTCTCAGTGGCCACACCCAGCTATCACATTCTGGATTAGTTGTAGTTTCTGAATCACCTTCAAAGGTAGCCCCACATAGAGCTCATTGCAGTAGTCCAAGTGGGAAATAACTAGACCATGCACCACTCTGGTGAGACAGTCTGCAGGCAGGGAGGGTCTCAGCCTGCGTACCAGATGGAGCTGGTAGACAGCCACCTTGGACACAGAGTTAACCTGCAAGAACTTGCAAACTAGTTTTATTTTATTTTTATTAATCAATCCTGTACCTTTATTTTCTGGTGCCTATTTTAATTAGTGGGAGAATAATCATCAACTGGAAAGGAAAAGGCTTCTGGGCTGGATAATAAGTCCCTCTGAGTGCAGAGACACCAGTACTAGCTAAAGAAACTACAATTGTCCCCAAAGGGGTCTTTTGGGGGGAGTTGTAACAAGGGAAAGGCACATTAGGTCATCTTATCTCTCCCATGGGAAAAAGTTTGAGGCAAATCATTACTTCCAGAGCAGCATAAGAAAACTTTAAAAAAAGCATCCTGGGCCGCATCACACAAGAACTAACAAAGACACACGTTCTCTTTCTGCACAGGTATGATGGGAACTGGGAACTAAATAACGGAATCTAGGCCTGTTCTGATCTTTGGTAAGGGTCTCTTCAGATGTTTTGGGGCTCAAGCTTCCAGAAGACCCAGTCAGAATGGCCAATGGTGAGGGATTATGGGGGCTGTAGTCCAGCAACATCCACCAGGTTGAGGAAGACAGCTCTGGGGGGGGGGCATCTGAAGGGAGTGAAGTGGCATGTAGGATGTGGTTTATTGTAGGAACAGAGATATCAGATCAATCTTTGTAGTGACCAGTTCCTGACTCTAAACTTAACCACATCCAGTTCTACCTTATAAGATTCCAGAGCCTATTAAAAGCACTTCTGAGTCTAAGGTTGGCTTTCCTCCAAGGGTGTGACCCTCCAGATGTTTTTGGACTTGTATCAGGCACTTGGATAGGGAAACTTTTATTATCTATGGCAGCCTTCACCAACCTGGTACTCTCCAGATATTGCTGAGCTCCAACTCCCAGCAGAAGGGTTAATGGTAAGGGATAATAGGGGTTGGAATTCATCAAAATCTGTCAGGCCACAGGTTCTCCACCCTCAGGGACCTCTGCTCAAGTTGCTCCTCTCACCTCCCAACCTTTCCTGCATCCAGTACAAATTCTTTGTCCTTTCCTTCAAAGAGTTTACTCTCATCCTTCTCTTTTGACCTTCAATTACTCCCCCCCACACACATCTTCATTCCTCCAACTCTACTGCCTTGAACCACCCCAAAGCCTCCTGCTGTCTCTCCACTCCTTCTCCCTTGATAGCTCCAGGTACCTCTGAGCTGCCATCTCTGTTTCCTCTTTCAAATACCTCCTCAAAGCACACCTTTCCCATAGAGTGTCAACCTATTGCCTGACATTCTCAACTGGCATGAACCTTAAATACCTATAACAACATCTGGGCATATTCATCCCTTGTTATTCTTTTATCTCCCATTCCTCCCTTCCCTTTTCCCCCCTGCCTTTAGACTGTAAGTTCCTTGGGGAGCTTCTTTAAAAAAAAAAAAAAAAAGTTGTGTGGACGATGGATACCGTGTAGAGCTGAGTAAAGCTGTGGTGATATATTTTAAGGTTTTATATTTTGATTTTGTTCTGTGAACCACCCTGTGAACTCCGGATATTGGGCAGAATATAAAGAAGAAGAAGAAGAAGAAGAAGAAGAAGAAGAAGAAGAAGAAGAAGAAGAAGAAGAAGAAGAAGAAGAAGAAGAAGAAGAAGAAGAAGAAGAAGAAGAAGAAGAAGAAGAAGAAGAAGAAGAAGAAGAAGAAGAAGCATGGCTACCTTAAGTTTAGTAATTTCAATGGGTCTACTCTGAAAAGGACTAGCACTGGATTCAATCCTGTTTGTTTGTGTGTCCATGTCCATGACAATTCCACTCTCCATGCTCTCCACGAAAAGTGTTCCATCACTATCCAGTGGGCATGAGGAGTTCCTGCTTGCCTCTGAATTGCTGTTATCTGTCTGTCCTGAGAAACAGCAGAGTGCACCTCTGGGTTTGAAGTCAAACCACTGTGATAGCAACTCTGAAGTGACCTCCTAGGACGCAAGGTCAGTGTACAGTGCTATTTTTCTGGGGAAAGAGGTGCTGGAACTCACCATGAACACCTCCCTTGTTCTCTTATAATGCCAATGGCATCTACCTGAGAGGTGCTGGAACTGAGTTCCAGCTGGGGGGGGGGAAATCCCTGGCAGTGTGCCTGGAGGTCCTGGGCTGAGCAGACCAGACCCCCTCGGTCTTGCTGGTGTGGTCCAAAGGAAGGCAGAGCAATACATTTGGCACCAGCTTGGCTGCAGGAGTTGTTGGAAAGAGGTGTACAAAGCGCCACGCAACAGTCTCAGGGACTCCACTCCGAATTTGAGTAGGGTTTACTCCTTAGCCTTTCTTTCTCCTGAAGATGTCCTGCAAGGCAGCAATGGTTTAGGATGAGAGTTTTCCTTCTCCTAGATGGGCTACCTTCTTAGGTTGACAAGCAACACCTGTCCCTCACTTCTCTCTACAGCATGTGCAGAAACTGCTTTCTTAACCCACTTTCATTCTCGTCCACTCAATCTGCTGGAGCCTGTCTTCATATGCAGGGGAAGTCCCTAACACACTGAGGGTTTGAGACCTACTGGCTCCCCTGCCCCGGTTTAGCCAGCCAGTCAACACCATTTCTGGGGTGCAGCCACTGTTGCATGCTGAAAGCTTCTAGGAGCCACAGGTGAGAGCTGAGTGCAGGGTAGGGACGAAAGGTGGACAAACTACTCCAGAAGGCGCACCATGTGTCCTCCACCAGAGATACTACCTAACGCCCCATACACTCCCTTCCTCTGAATATTGGAGCTGAAAACAATGGTCATCCCATCTCTTTATCTTTATCTTTCATGGCTGAATGAAGGCTATGGTTCTGAACAGCTCAGTGGTAAATCATGCCCAGGGCTATGAGCTTCTATTTTTTCTTAGTGGAGGAGAGTGGGGCATCCTCCTTGAGGAATGTCTGAGCATGTAGGGTTGAGCAATAAAATAATAATTAATCATTGTTTATTTATCATTAATAAAAGGAGGGCTGGGTCTGTGTGGAGGAAAGGATTCAAAGTCGTTTCTCCCTCCCACAGATCCAATGGCTCATCCAAATGGCACTGTGGTGACAGAGTTTGTCCTCCTGGGCTTCACTTCCCACCGTGACCTTCAGCTCCTTCTCTTCAGCTTCTTCCTGCCCATCTATCTCCTTGGCCTGGCCGGGAACCTGCTTTTGGCCATTCTCATCAGGGCTGAGCAATCCTTGCACTCTCCCATGTACTATTTCCTGAGCCACCTGGCCCTGATGGACCTGTGCTCCTGCTGCACCGTGGCCCCAAAGTTGCTCCTAGGCCTTCTGAAAGGACACGACACCATCCCCCTCCCCGCCTGTGCCCTCCAGATGTTCTTCTTTGCAGCTGCTTCGGATGCTGAGTGTTGCCTCTTGGCTGCTATGGCTTATGATCGTTATGCAGCCATCTGCCGCCCTCTGCACTATGGAGCAGCCATGCCTCAGCGCCTTTGTCGCCTCCTAGTGGCAGTGTCCTGCACAGCTGGTGTGACCTCTGGAGCCATCCACTCCAGCATGGCATTCTGCCTGCCCTTCTGCAATGCTAATACTTTGGACCACTTCTTTTGTGACATCCCTCCAGTGCTGGCTTTGGCCTGTGCAAATACAGACCTTAACCAGCTTCTGCTTTATGTGGTCTGTGGAACCATCCAGAGCAGCACTCTTGCAGCCATCATCACTTCCTATGGCATGATCCTCTGCAGTGTGGGGCGAGCAGGGTCCAGGAGAGCCATATCCACCTGTGGGTCCCATCTTACGGCTGTGGGGGTGCTGTATGGAACTCTTATTTTCATGTACCTACGGCCTGGGGGCACGTATGCCCCACAGACCGACAAGATGGCTTCTGTCTTTTACACGGTGGTAATCCCTACCCTCAATCCTGGCATCTACAGTCTCCGTAATACTGAGGTCAAGCGGGCTGTCAGGAGGAGGCTAGGCAAATGGGGGCACTGGACTTGGTGTTCTTGAGCTGAGGAAGTACGATCCAGGAAAAAGTCCTGCATGTATGTCCGATAATGCGAGCTGTAGTCCAAAAATATTCAGACTACCTCCGATTGATGTCCTTGGATTTCTTCTGCTAAGTTTTCTCTCACTTTTAAATCTCATCTTATTTCCTGTTCAATGTTCATCACTGTCTGTCACCATCATATTCTAGTATCTACATGTAAGACACTTGGGATAATTGGTCCAAGTTTGTCAGAACATCAACATTTTTGTTTTTTAATCAAGAGAGGGGCAGAGATAGATGATGAAAAAAGCGCACGACATCTTACTAGAATCATCCTAAACTGAGAATCATTTTAAACACCAATGTAATCAGGTAACAGAGCAAAGTCATGAAGGGAAAACAGTAACACAAACAATAGAAAGTTTTTAAAATAACAACAACCACATAATGGGCAGGATTCACCTCATGAACACCATCAGCAGAAGCCCTGTGCAAGGACTTCCACTTGTGCAATGGAGCTCTTCTCCTCCCACAACCCCCAAATTGGCTTGGGGGGTCAGGAGAACCCACAAAACAGCACACATGAGGAGAGGAGGCGGATTGTTCCACCTGCCAAGCTGATGCACTTGTTCAGACAGAAAAATCAACACAGTGCAAGGTTGAATTCCACTCATTTATTTGTAGCATTAACTGGCAGGACAGTCCCAAACAAAGATGTGCTATCCCCTGTCTACATTCCCACCATGTTTGTACTCCTGTCCCAGTGATGTCTGCACTGGCTTGGTCATGCCCACAGTATGGAAGTTGGTAGGATCCCGAAGGATGTGCTCTGCGAGGAGCTGTCTTCAGACACCAGGCCTGTTGACAGACCAACTCTGTGCAACAAAGATGTCTGCAAATGTGACATGAAGGCTGGCAACATCAACCCCGTTGTATGGGAATCCCTTGCTGGTGACCGCAGCGCTTGGAGAAGGTTGTATATCCTCAGTAGTGACCAGAAGAAGACCAGTAGTGACCGCTGGGAGGAGCACAGAGAGAAGAAACGCCATGGTGCATCTGTAACAGTGAAACTGGATGGCTTTGTCTGCCACACCTGCAACAAAACATGTCCCTCCTGTATCAGTCTCTATGGCCACAGCAAGCACTATAACTCTCCAACGGCTTGACCTCATATGTAGGGATATGTAGTGGGAATGCCTTAAGGCAGGGAACCAATTGCCCTCTAGAAGGTCTTGGACTTCAGTTCCCATCATCCCCTGGGAGAGGCAGTCCAACAACATTTGGCAGATCAAGGACTCCCCATCCTTGCCTTAAGGTGTCAACATCAAATTCATATCAAGTTTTTGAAATATCAGATCATGAAATTAGAAAAGAAGCAAAGGTCATATTTGACTTACAAAATGACAACATACATTTTTTTAAAAACTTACTGGTCATCACTAATTGTATTCAACATTGGGAAGTAAACACTATGCCACATCTGAAATACTGGGGGTTTTTAAATAAAAAGAATAGGATATTTGCATCTCACTTTACTGCATCTCACATTACTGGCCGAGGGAGCCGGCGTTTGTCCGCAGACAGTTTTTCCGCATCATGTACCCAGCATGGCTAAGCCGCTTCTGGTGAAACCAGAGCAACGCACAGAAACGCCGTTTACCTTCCCACCGGAGTGGTACCTATTTATCTACTTGCACTTTCATGTGCTTTTGAACTGCTAGGTGGGCAGGAGAAAGAGACAGAATCCAATGGCTCCCAGGCTACGGTGGCTGTTTCTTCAGTCTTCTTCCCTTGCTGCTTTTTCATAACTTTGAAAACTGTCATTGCCAGGGGCAGAAAAAACAGAAAGACAATCACAGGGTGTAATAACCAAGGAAAAAAGTATAAAATACTCAGCCGTGACTAATCCCTAAAACGAGGTAAATGTATAATAAAGATATAACCCAAACTTGACTGAACACAACTCCAAAAAATGGGGTGGGGGCAACCAGGGGCAGAGCAAGGGGGCGGGGGGGGGCATTCCGCCCTGGGTAGCGCCCTGGGGGGGGTTGACACTCGGGGTGGGGACCTGCCCCCGCGATCAGCGCCACCAGCCAGCGGCGGAAAAAGCGGAGCCGGGGCATGGAGAGGGGAGGGCCAGCGAGGAGGGGCGTCACGCTAGCCACAGGTGTGACGCCCCTCCTCGCTGGCCAGGGCGGAGGCATCGCTCCGTGCATATGCATCATGACGTCATGCACACGGAGCAACGCCCAGACCCCGGGGGTGCCGCTTGGCTTGCCGCCCCCAGCAGCCAAGGGGCTCGCTACGCCCCTGGCCATTGCCCCCAGAATATAGAGCTGTAGTGACCATGTGACCAAGCCTAGCAACTGCCTTGCTCCGCTTTTAATAATTGTCAACATTCCTATCTTGGTAAGCAATCTTTATTTTCATAATGCCCATTTTTATCTTAAAAAATAATAAAGAAAAGCTATAAATTTAAACAGGTATCCAGTTGACCTCTTACAGCTTGCAGCTTGGTTTTATTATCATGTATATAGTACTTACAGTGTTTATAGTACAGTAAGCCTGCAATTTACTCCAGGGATTGTGTCCAAAGCCAGAATCACATATAGTCAAAACCAGGCATAGGCAAACTCAGCCCTCCAAATGTTTTGGGACTACAACTCCCATCATCCCTGATCACTGGTCCTGTTAGCTAGGGATGATGGGAGTTGTAGTCCCAAAACATCTGGAGGGCCGAGTTTGCGTTGCCTTCTCAAAACTTATTGGATGCAATGGCGGGTGGCAGGGGTGCCAACTTGAATAAAATATGGGGGGCAGGTAAGCCCTGCCCCACATAATCAATCAAATGTTGCCATGCATGCACACTGTTTGAATGGCAATGTCCATCAACTTGGGGGGGGGCTCAGCCTCGTCAAATATTTTAGAGGGGTTGTGAAGGGACCTTGGCCCCTAGGAGTCGGCTTCTACGGCAGGAAGAACTGCCACACACACAAAAACCCCAGACCCCCTTTCCACCCCCTTTCCATTTTTTTAATGCCAAGTGTGTAAAGCTGAATTCACACAAGTTAAATGTGCACAAGTTGTGGGTCTACTGTAGAGTCAACGTGCAACTTATGCACATTTAACTTGTGTGAATTCAGCTTTATGCACTTGGCTAATAATAATAATAATAATAATAATAATAATAATAATAATAATAATAAGGGGCTTGTGTTGTAGGGGAAAACACTGGCAGTCCCACCTGACATTATACTTACTTTGGAACAATGTTTCGAGGTGCAGGGAGAGTGTGTTTTGATGATACACAATTTTGATTTTATGCGCTATCGCTGGAACATAACAGCTGTGTTAGTTCAGTGTGAACTGTATTTGAAGTACTGAGTACTTGGTAACATTGCCTCAAAGTAAAATATTTGCCTAAAAGAAATGACATCAAAGTAGAAACATACTTTAAAGCTAGTTGAAGGATGATCATTTTTGTACAACCTGTAGAACCTTGAACAAAAAGCTCATGGACACACCTGCCTTTTGACACCCTCACCCACTCTAGGCAGTCCATGAAGAAGCCCAGCCGCTGAGCTCAGCTTGCAGTCCCTCAGTTCAGCATCCTGGGTGCCCACCCAGCTCACCCACCGCCAAGGGGTCTGTTTAACACAGCATCAGAACTTCAGCAGAGAGGGGAAACAATGGCAGTGAACAGAAATGAAAGAAGGTCAACTGGGAAAAGATCTAATTAAAAGTTATCATCCTTGGCCTTCCATTAATTAGGCAAGATCTGGAACTACTCCACCACACTTTCTGCACCAGGAGAATGCAGTCCCAGAACGAGAAGAAGCTGACGCAACAGTCATAAGTACCGGTAATCCACAGAGACAGTCACTTGTAACAATGCATGCTAATAAGCACAATGGGGCCCAGGATAGGAAAAACAAAGCACATTCAAGGAGAAATGAGCTGCTATGATGATGGAAGATCACAGGGCAGTTTGCAACATAATTTCCCCTGGGCTTCCCTCCACTTGTGACCCGGCACCGAGGGCAGTGATGGCGAAGCTTTTAGAGACCGAGTGCCCAAACAGCAACCCAAAACCCACTTATTTATTGCAAAGTGCCAACATGGCAATTTAACCTGAATACTGAGGTTTTATTTTAGAAAAAAAAAACACAACAACAGAGCTTTCAATGATACAAACAACTTTTTATTGAAAGGTAAAAGTTTGCATTAAGATGATCCAAACAAAATAAGGAAACCAGTGCCAAGTGCTTTCATTGACTTAAAAATTATTTGGCAGAGAATTCCACACTTTAAGGATTCCCCGCTTTTAACCTCCAGCCCAAGCAAGCAAGCGTTCTTGGTGTGGCCCTCTGAGCGTGTGCAGAGCGGCAACCCCCCTCATCGCGCCGCCTTTTTCTGAAAGTGCTCCGGGGGTCGGTCCCCACATACTAGTCCTGCTCCCTCGCCCAGCCCTGACTGGCCTCAACCTTGCAGCAGCAGCAGCAGCAGCAGCAGCAGCAGCAGCAGGAGGAGGAAGGTAGCTGCTCGGAACTCTTGGCGGCCCACCAACGTGGCAGCGTGCCTCTGAGCGCGCGCAGAGCACTGCACCCTCCCCACCCACAGTGGAGGTTCCCCAAGGGAAAATGCGCATCCTGGAGGTTGTGTCTCCATTTTACACCCCTGATGCCCCATCCGAGGCGCTTCTACTTGGACACAAGTCCTAGGATCCACGCCCAGCCTCTGAAAACAACATGAGTGCCACGTATCCGAATGGGAGCAATGCCCCACCCAGCCCTTCCCTTTGCGCCTGCCTGGCCTGCCTTCTCGGTCTGGGCATCCCGCGTGGAGCAGCTGAGCAAAAGGAGCCCCAAAGGTGCTGCAGCGGACGAGCCAGTTTGAGGGTTTCAGCTCTTTACTGTCCTGTTTGTGCAGCATCTGAAACTGAGGGCCCATCATAATCATTGCCAGTCCTATTTTGTAACCCACTCACACAAAATACTAATTGCCACAATATGCTCCAGAAGCCTCCGCGCAACTGGGCACAATGAATAGCTGCATCCCCCGTTTTGGAGAGTCAGCGCCACGACAGGCATCACATCTCTCTCCTGCCGCGCAGTTTCCTGCACCGACCCACCCTGCACATGGCTGCCCAAGTTGAGCTGAGGACTTGACGCACCACCCTTGCCTTCTGCCGGATCTGTGCTGGGGCGACGGTGCATGTGCTCACAGAGAGGGCTCTGAGTGCCCCCTCTGGCACGCGTGCCATAGGTCGACACCACTGGCCTAGGGTGACCATGTGTCCAGCTTTATAAGAAAGAGTCCTCTATTTGGAGTTGTCCTCTCTGTGAGGACTGTCCAGTCCAAGTCTGCTTTAAAGATATGGAACAGGAAAACAGGAAGAAGGCCTAGAAGTTGCCTTGATGGAGCTGGAAAAAAAGCCATCTGGTGCCTTCTCCACTATGATGAGAAGCATTGGGTTTCTTTTTTAAATTATAACAGTTAGGTGGAATTAACGTTCAAGCAGAACAAGCATTGCAGCTTGCCAGATGGAACAATAACCCACACACTTTTCTGGGGGTTATCCTGGATGACCTCCCTCCCACTCCCTGCAAAAGACAATTTTGGGTGTACAGGGGGATCCAATCCATTATTGTTACATGTGTGTCTATACATTAATCGCCATATGCACATTTTTTGTAAATTTTATGTAAATTAGTGCCCTCTTTCCTTCTCTTTTTTGGCAATATTGTGCACCTTTCGTCATAAAGTGCATAGTTAAGCTATGGAATTTGCTCCTACAAGAGACAGCAATGGCCACCAACTTGGATGGCTTTAAATGAAGATTAGACAAATCGACAAATCCACAGATCATAAGGCTATCAGTGCCTGCTAGCCACAACAGCCATGTCTGACCTCCACTGCTGAGTGCAGTATGTCTCTGAATACCAGTTTATTGACCCTGGGAGGAAAAAACAAACTTTAAAATAAATAAAACTAAGATTGCAGTGTGGAGTATTTCTGTCCATGATTCCAGCCACTCCATTCCATTCCCCAACTTCCCCCACTCCATTTCCCATCCCTCTCCCCAACATTTCCCATTCTGAGCTCCCTGGGGTGTTTTGGGGTTACCACTCTAGTTTTTTTGTTTTGTTTTTTGTCTTCTAAAGTTGCTGTGGCTTATTAGCTCTTCCATTCAATTGGAGGATGTGACCTGCTCCTTCTCTTGAGGAAGGTTCTCATGTGTATATTTGTTCTCCAAAGGCATATGGCACCACAGCCAACCAGTGAAGAAATAGTTCCCTTTCACCTCAGCTGTAAGCAAGTTACAAGTCACTGAGCTGGTGTCTGCTCCCAGTTTCTGCTCTGCCACTGCAAAGAAAGCATAGCACCTTCAGCATCTGAAAGACCTTTTCTCATCTCGGGAGAAGAAGACCCACATCCTACCAGGTCAGCTGGTACAGTGGCTTCTAAGTCACATTTTCACTCCATTGTTTGGTAAAAAATATAACTTGAAACTTCTGCTCCTTTATTTATATTTAATCAAATGTTATAAAAATAACAATTTATTATTTTCTGCTGCTCCCAGGGACCCACCCATCCAAGGGACTGATCAGGTCCACATCTGCAGAGCATCAGCAATGTTCCTGTCTCAGGTGTTCTTTGACCTTTCACTGAGCCCTGTACATATAGTGAGCAGAAATGAGAGTCAGCACTCCTGTGTCCATCTGAGAAAGAAGTGGGGTCAGATGCTGTGATCCCTGTGGTCCCAAATGGCTCAAGGCTGCAGCGGCACTTGCTGTCAAATGAGGAAGAGGCTGCAGAGGGTGCTGCCAGCAAGGAGTGGTCTGAGAGGGAGGACGGGGCTCCATTTTGTGGCCTTGAGAAGCCATGAGAAGGGGAGACAGTCCCACAACAGCTCCCTGTCACACCTCATCCACGGTGTGGTGAGATTCCCTAACATTAGAGGAAGGTATTAACCAGTCAGGAGGGGAGGCTGGACTGTTGAAAGAATCACAGAATCATAGCATCATTGTATTGTAGGGTTGGGAGGGTCCACAAGGGCCAGCTAGCCCAACCTCCTGCAATGCAGGAATCTCTACCTCATGGTGGACCTACATCTGGGGGGCCTTGAAGCTTGAACAGCCATGGGAGCCCCTTCACAACCTCCTGTGATAGCAAGAGATGCAGATAGGGCATCAGGGAAAGATACATCACTGAAATTCTCCTTTGTACACCAAATTGCACCCATCTGAGGGGAAGAATATCAACATCAAAGCACAGAATACTCATGCAAAGGCTCATGACTCCTGGATGAGATGTAAGAGAATCTTCTCCGCATACTGGGCTGGAATTACAGTCTTTGTAGAACTTTTGACATGTCTGTTTATTCATTTAAACCCAATAGCTGAATTGACTTTGGAGAATCCATGCAAAAAATTATTATTATTATGGGGGGATTTAAGCTGCATCAAGTAAGTAGGGTAGGAATAAAATAATAATAATTGCTAATGGCCAGGAAGCAGAAGACAGAGTGATGAGAACCAAATTGTATCATTGAGAGAGCAGATCATGCTGTAATGTAAATGGCCTTATAAGGTTGGGTTTAAAGCAATTCCTAGGTAACTCACAAAAGCTAAGGTAACTCTCATTTTCCAGAATGTCTTGGTGATTTTCTTTTTTTTCACCTGCAGCAATTTTCATCCCTGCTTTCTAAATTCATCAGGCTGATGCAGAACGGGACATCAGTCACTGAATTCATCCTGATTGGTGTGTCAGATGCCCATAATTTTCATGGCTTCCTCTTTGGTCTTTTTCTTCTCCTATACTTAGCCAACATCTCTGGAAACCTGGTGGTGGCAGGAGTCACCTTCTGGGACCTGCAGCTCCAGACACCCATGTACTTCTTCATTGGCAACCTGGCCTTCATTGACATCTTTTACTTCTCCACCACTGTCCCCAAGATGTTTGCGGGGCTGGCCTCCCATAGCAATCATATTCCCTATGCAGGGTGCATTGCCCAGATGTTCTTCTTCCATTTTCTAGGCAGCACTGAAGCTATGCTGTTGTCCATCATGGGCTACGACCGTTACTTGGCCATCTGCCATCCACTCCACTACCCTGTCCTGATGAATTGCCGGTTGCGCTGGACCCTAGCTGCCTTGGTGTGGACAGCTGGCTTCTTCCACTCACTCCTCCATGCCATCATGATGTCCCAGCTCTCCTTCTGTCGAGACAACAAGGTGGAGCACTTCTTCTGTGATATAGCTCCACTCCTGGCGCTCTCCTGCTCAGACACCTGGCTCAACGAGGCCTTGTTAGCTGGGGTCACTGGCTCCATCATCATGGGTTGCTTTGCCTTAACTCTGACATCCTATGCTCTCATTCTATGGGCAGTGGTGGCCATGCGCTCAGCAAAAGGTCTCCAACGTGCCTTCTCCACCTGTGGGGCTCACCTCACTGTAGTGGCCCTCCATTACTGCTGTGCTGGAGCTATGTATCTACGGCCACACTCAGAGGGTTCTCTGGACACAGACAGGGCTGTGACTGTGTTGTATACAGCAGTCACGCCTGTTTTAAACCCGTTGATCTACACCCTACGCAACAAGGAGGTCAAGGCTGCTTTGAGAAGGGCTGTATGCAGGAGATCCTGTTCTCAAAGACAGTAAAGAGGGTAAGTGCCAGAACACCATGTACTGTAAATATGGTGGCCCTGAAGCAAATCAGTTTCCCTTTTAGGATGTTCTTTCATCTGATAGAATCCCAGGTCCTCCATCCCACTCTTGATGAACCCTTGGTGGTGATGACACACACAGGCACACATTATTCCAGGTTTCCCAAGCTTTCCTACCAATTATGCTACAATCCACATTAGCATGCTTCTGTCCCATAACAATGCCGCAGCAATGACACACACCCAGGATGATGGGAAATGATGCCACGCAGTTACCAGGATTCCCATAGTGTTGTGCAAAAAATTCCCTACTTGGGGGATGGAATGAGTATGAAATCTTCTTTACCATAACTTCAACAATGGTGTGCCAGAATTCTAAGCTCAGAGATCAATATAAATGAAATGCTTTGCCAGGAGTCTGCTCTTTCTGTCATCACCATACTCGTCCCTGCGTGCCCTCTTTAATGGCTATCTGAAGGCAATATAACTTTCAGTAAAACTGTGCCCCTCCCAATCATATCACACTATTCATAGTAATCTCTAAATTGCCTATTCATTTTCTCAAAAGCAACAGCATCCTGTTATGTATGCTAGGGGTATCCTAATTAATAACAAGTTATTTGCATGGGTGGGAAAGCACCTGGGGGAAGTGATTTTTAGAGGACAACCAGCAGAAGGACAATGGGAGATCATCCACTCTTTCTGTCCACCTCCATCAAGAGCCTTTCAAGGCTGCTTTTCAGATATATATACCTATTTATCTACCTGCACTTTGACCTGCTTTTGAACTGCTAGGTTGGCAGGAGCAGGGACCGAGCAACAGGAGCTCACCCTGTCGCGGGGATTTGAACCACTGACCTTCTGATTGACAAGCCCTAGGCTCTGTGGTTTAGACCACAGCGCCACCCACGTCCCAAGAACTTTAGGGATGCTGTAAGATGCTTACCGGTATTTATTCCTTTGTCCTAAAATCAGAATCAGGAGTGGGAATGAGGGCAACTACCAAGGACACAAGTCAGGATCTGCTGCAGGTAAAAAACAAGGAAGCAAACACAAGCATAGCAGAGATACATCGCCCAGTGCCTTGGAATCAAGAAAGGTGCGAAGTCAACTCAGCAGCAGAGCATCCACATTTTGCATACAGGACCACTCCCTGGCTTCTCCAGGTAGGGCTGGGAGTGATCACTGCCAGCAAGTGTAAGCAACACTGAGCTAGGTGGACCAATCGTCTGCCTGACTCAGCATAAGGCAGCTTCATATGTTCATCTGACTCCAGTGAAAAGCATGGTGACTGAGGAGATACCTGGTTCTGTTTCTGGTATGAGAACATTGGCAGTTCACTCACATGTACACGTCATCGCTTGATGGAGCTGTGGCAAGTACTGTAATGCAAAGGGTTGTTTTAAATCAAATGTAGTGAACCTTTGGCCCTTCAGCACCCACCGGGACTCCCATTTCAGAACTCAACTTGAAATTTTGACTTTTAAGTGGTGTGTGGGTGTAGGGGGGTGTTATTGTTTTTCTTTGTTATTATGGTATGTGTTTTTGTGTTTCTATATTGGAAACAGCCCTGTGAAATTCGGATGAAGGGCATTAGAGAAATGTAATAAATTATAAATAATAACAAAAGAAACTAGTGCATCTTTCCAGATACAAGCAATCCCTTCTGAACCCTGCAGATCTGGACCATTGCTTGAAAGGAAAAGCTAACAAAATATACCCAAACCCTACACTATGCAAAAATGAAGGACAGCTTTTTGACAGTTTGTCATTTACTGGATGCATTAAAGTAAAGGAAGAAGACCAGCAGTCACTCTCTTCTCGTGATTTCTATGGGGAAACATTCTTGAATAGTATACTTATGAAGAACTATTGCCTGGAATTATAGTGCTGTTTTTAGAATACTATCACTCCATCCTCTCTCCTCATATCCTTAATTTCTTTTCTTTCTTGCTTTGATATTTTCTTTTTCTTGTTGTTGTTATTATTGCTTTTTTTGAAATGGAAATGGAAACCAGTACCAAACATAAAGTCCCTTCTGAACATAAACTTCACAGTCTCATCATCTGCCCCTACCCCCAGCACCAAGGCATTTGAAGGACCTCTGAGTTGAGAAAGCCTGACAAATATCCTCATATGGCAATACAGTAAACTCTCCAAAGAAATGTGCTGGGAACATACCCCTCTGTGCTAACAATGCCCTGAGAGCAATCATTGACTTATTCCTTGGCAGTATGGAGGAAAATGTGTAATGAAATGTGGGTTGGGGGCAGGAAGTACACCATCGAATCGTAAAATTGGAGATTTGGAAGGGATCCTGAGGGTCATCTAGTCCAACCCTGTGCGATGCAGGAATCTCAACTAAGGCATCACTGACAGATGGCCGTCCAACCCCTGCTTAAAACCCACCAAGGAAGGAGAGTCCACCACCTCCCAAGGAAGTCCATCCCACTGTCAAACAGCCCTTACAATCAGAAAGTTCTTCCTGGTGTTTAGTCAGAATCTCCTTTCTTGTAATTTGAAGCTTTATTTTGGTTGGTTTTGTTTAGTTTTTGTATATCTGGTAAATATACAATATATAGGCCTATATCTGGTAATTCTGCTTGTTTTCGTTTGTTTTTTGAGTTTTTTATGCTTTGCGATATTTTTGGTGGTATTCCAAGTTTATGTTTTCTAGTGAAATTGCTTCTCTGGGACGTTTCTGGTCATTTGTCTGGAGCGTTTCAGCTGGTTTTGATTCTTTTCGATTCATTTTTTGCATCATTGGTGTTTCTTTCTTTGTTCTTAGTGGTTTTGCCTAATATACATGTTACTGGTGAATTTACATACTTTGGGCGGGTTGTTGTGCTTCTGCTAGTTTCTACTAGGTTTTGCTTCTTTTTGCCTTCAGCTAGTTTTTTCTTTTTTTCAATTGGTTTTTTCATTTCTGGTCGTTTTGTTTGTTTTTGGTTGTTCTGCTTAGTTTTTTTTTATTTCTGTCTGATTTGCTGCCTTTCTCACACTTGAACACTTGGTAATAATACCAACCAATAATACATTACCTGTGTTGTTTCTGCTGTAGCATTTAACAATGCGTGAGTGAGACCTCTGATTACTAACTAAAGCATTTAAACTTACTGAAGGTTGTGGTCCAATCACTCTGTGAGTGGTAGAGAGTGGGAGCCTAAGAACCTTTCCCCCTGAATATAGTTGCACCCGAATATAAGCCACACCATTAAAATTAATGGGGGGGGAGGAGAGAAAAAGGCAATTTTAAGCCGCTCCCTTAAAATTCCACAGGCACTCACACCCGTTCTGTTTTACCATATGTCTGTTTCAGCAGCAATATCATAAAAGCCAATTTTTGTAAGGTCACAACTTTAAGCCACACTTAACTTTTCACGGTCGGAATTGGGGTGGGGGGGAGTGTGGCTTATATTTGGACCAATATGGTGTATTCCAGTTTTTTTTGGGGGGGGGGCTCTTTTGACTAGAGCCAAGTCCCACACATTTTCAATTCAGGCATAAGCCATTTTTTCTTTTGCAGTTTCCCACACATGTGGGACTCCAGGAACAATTGGTATTCTGTAGTTATTTCCCAACAGAAACAGCAATGTCCTGCAGCATACATGACTGTCATGTAAACGTGGAGCCATTCTCATTAGGTTTCATCTAAGTGGAAACAGCTGAGGAATCTATCATTGGTTGATTTACAACTCCACCAGAAGCCTATTTTTTGCTCCTTTTTGGCACTTAAAATGTTCTAGGGATGGCAGTTTTGAAAAGTTAACCACAGGGTCTCCTGGAATGCTCCCAGTGCTGGTAATATGCCTTTGATTTTCCAGACTTTAAAATTACTGTATTATTGGCAGGGTATATGAATAACACTGACACACACATCTGCTAACTGGCTGTTTCAGCCTTATTAAAGCATCCTCAGGTACAGTTGTGAATTAATAACTGTAACAGACATCAGACTAGTAATATGCAAAACATCTTTATACAATGTGGCCCTCTAGATGTTGCTGGATTCCCAGTTCCCACCAGGCCCAGTCAACACAGCCAATGGTAAGGGATGACGGGAGTTCTAGTCCCAACAACATCTGGAGGGCCACAGGTTGCCTTTCTCTGTTTTGTACTCTTCGATGGTCCACTTCAATAGCCAAGGGCTGCTGGGCTCTGCTCCTGTTTCTGTAACTGTATTCAGTTCCAGATAAATTTAGCAAGTTAATTTTCTCCCACCAGTTTTTCAGTGCTACAAGAAAGGTCAGTTCCTATCTACCCTGGGTATACCAAGTAGGCACCTGAAGGGGTGGAATTTGGTCTTTAAAATTTCAGCGGCAAGGCCAAAATTCAGCACCTCCCTGCCTCTCACTCTCCATTGTGCTAATTTACTAAGTCATAGTTGTGGTGCCAAACTTTGGGAGGCAGTGGAAGACAGGAGGGCCTGGCAGGCTCTGGTCCATGGGATCACGAAGAGTCAGAAACGACTAAATGACTAAACAACAGGTTGTGGTGCCATGTGGCACCCTCTAGGCTCAGTGCAGAGTGTAACAGAACCAGTCATGCCTCCCTCAGTGGCAAAGCTGCATGCTCCAGCACCGGGGGCGGAGAGCAGGCGGGGGTGTGGCTGGTGCGCGTCCCAGGGGCATGGCATGTCATCCGTGGGGTGTGGCTTGCGTCCCAGGGGCGTGGCATGCCGCCCGTGGGGGCGTGACATGCATCCCGGGGGCGTGGCACATTGCCCACTGGCATGTGGCATGCATCCTGGGGGCATTGCTCGCCGCCAGCAGGGGCATGACACCCAGTGTGGTGGGGGTGCATGGCGCATGTCCTGGGGGCGGCAGCAATGGTACCCCCCTCCCCGATGGTGCCGGGGGCGGTGCGCTCCTCTCCCCTGCACTCCTGTTCCTCCACCAGTGGCCTCCCTAATTCCACCTCTGCTGTCTGCCAGTCTATGATTAAAAGCATTGCCACGGGGGTGGGGGGGTGGGGACAGGCAACCCTACAGGAACCTTGCAATGTGTGTCTCCTCCTATTTCTTGTTCTACAGATGGGGCATAAACAGTAGAGTACGGCAGGCTTGGGGAACCCTTTAGCCCTGTGTTTCTGGACTACAATTTCCCTCATCCCCAACTATGCCAATTTAGGATGACAGGAGTTGATCATCATCTGGAAGGCCACAGGTTATGGAGACAGCTTTAGAGGGGCAAGAAAAATCAAGGAAATTTTGTGGGGAACAGAATGGGGCGGGGGGACAGTGCCGAGGCCCCTAATTCATTCCCTCCCAGCCTAATTTTTAAAGATAAATGAAGTGTAGTGAGATCTGATCATACACTATCTGTTCTGCCTCCTAGTGAGTTGGGGGTTGTTGGATCAGGGGCTTCCTGATGCACAGCACACATTCTTAACTATGTGCACCAGGATTTATTTTATTTATTTTTATTTTTTTTAAAACAGCTTCCTATACTTAAGCTAAAACACCTGTTTTGGAGAACTGCTTTGCAGACAAGTTGTGGGTAAATTTGATAGAGCCAGGCCAAGATGCTCCAAGTGCCAATAAAACTCTTGTCCATAAGATGTGCCACACCTCTTAGATGTTCCTCCCCCACCCAACTGCCATTGCATAGGCAGGAGCTGGGAGGGGAAGCTGCTCACGAGACCTGGAAAGTTGTGGCTGCCAGACTCCAATTTCTCAACTGAAGAAGCAGAGTGAGAGAGAGAGAGAGAGACATATGTGTACACAGAGAGCCAGAGAAAGAGCAGGCGTGCAGCTCTTCTCAGCAGGGACAGGGCCTGAACAAGCATCTGGAAGGAGCAAGAAGTAAATATTTACAGCTCTTGATTATAAGGTCAAGAATGATGTTCCCATCCCAGGAGGCTGCTTAGCCTCCTGGGGAGGGAAAGACTTGGTTTGCTAGGCACTGCCTAGTGTGGGAAGGATGTGCTGATTGGAGTAGATGGAGCGGCTGGGATTTCCCCATTTGCTTTTTTCTTCTTCTTAACGGAGATCTGCATTCCCATCCTTTTTGTAATCTGCTGCTAGATAACGGACAAGCTTAAGCAGAGACCCGCCACATCTTTAACGAGGTTCACAGAAAAGCTCAACTTTGGAAACCTGAAGCCCTATGAATTACAGGTAAGCACAGATCTCAATTTCTTCCCTAATGTTTAGTCTGGATCTTGAAAGTGGCTTTCAGTGTTCACCAAAAAGAGGGTGGACATTTTATGTGATTCTGGTATAAGATCTGAAGCGGGGGGAAATCATGCATGAGATGTCCAAGTGTCTAGATACAGAAACTGTTCTCACATTTGCTGTTTGATTTCCTGGTAGTCTTTATACCCTTAACACAGCAGTGGGGAACCTGTGGCCATCCACATGATACTGGACTACCAACCCTTGACCACTTTGTTCTGCTAGCTGGGACTGGTGGGAGTAGAAACTGCAGCTGTTGTTGGAATCCACATTTTCCCCTACCCAGAATGCCTACCTATCTTGTACTTTGTTGTAGGACACTACTGTTAGATGTCTTGTTTCTCAAACCAGCTTTCTTCCAATTGGAGTCCTAATTCTTCTCTAGCCACCTCTCTAGCCAAGGTGTGAACACACAGAGGTGTTGATACGACGGACAGGGGTGGAGGAAGGGGGGCGGTGGGGGCGGGCCACCCCATGTGTCACCACTGAGGGGGGTGACAAAATGCCAGGCAACACTCACTGTGGGGCCTGCAGCACACCCAAGCCACACGTCTCTCCTGGGAGTGATGCAGTAGCTTGGGCGCCCGCAGGCTCCATGCTGCCCCAAACGGTCCGCCCGCTGTAGGGTGGCTGAGAGGGAGGAGGCAGCCAGACTCCTCGGAGGCCCTGCAGAGCATCCTGTCCTGGCTCACTCCACCCCAGATGCCCAATTGGCTTGCTCTGCCGCTGGTGATGGAGATGTATTTATACAACCCTTGGGGTGCACACAAACAGAAACAGCAAAGTTGTGTTGCGGGGGACTTCATGATATTGTAACCACACCCCTATAGTCTCTCTGTTCCAGTTTATAGATTCAGCTAGAGTCAGTATTGAAATAGTATATTGAAGGAATAGTCATAAGACTTCCTTCCACTTTGTAGATGGTCTCCAGTGTGAACCTGGTACCCTGCATGACCATCTGGTTGTGTGGAAGCTCAGGAGGGCTTGTCCAAATTTGAGCTAGATCAGTGAACACATAGAATGCTTATAGCACCTCAGACCCTTGGCCCATTCACTCAGGATCATCCAGTCTCCTCTGACAGCAGGCAGCAATTCAGGGTCCCAGGAAGAGGCCTTTCACATCAACTGCTATTTAAGGGAGTGGGATGGAGATGTCTGATGCCTTCCATACCCCAACTCCCAATAACCAAAACCTGGTCAGTGGTCAGGGATGCTGTAATCCAAGCAACATATGGGAGCTGCAGATTCCCCGTGCCTATGCTTTTCGATCCTCTGCTCTCTGGAAGTGCCAGGGATGGAGGAGGAGGAGAAGGCACGTAATCTCAATGCAGATGTGGGAATTTCTAGTGAGCGGGGGTGGGGGGAGACAGAGGGGTTAGCAACTGTCTCAGCAACAGAGGAGAGAAGCAAGAAAGGAAGAAGGAGAGGGGGGCCTGTATGCCTGCCTAGCTTGAGACCAGCCACACCCTAAAACAAGGGTTACTGCACAAAGCAGAGAGGACAGGAAAGGGTTAGGCCAGCAGGTGAAACTGGGTGCTGTTGCTACTGCTGCTCCCCCCGTATTGTCTGCCTCCGGCTTGCCACGCTCGCTCCAACCCAACAGGCGCAAGTTAGTACTTGGGTCGATGACAGACCAAAGCAGTAGCGCCTCTCTCTTTTCAGTGCCATGTGTGTGCTGACGCTGGTAATTTTTCTGTCCTCTAATCTAAGGTTACCAGATTTTTTTCAATGAATCTGGGGACACTTTTCAACTTCAATGGATTTTGTATGGGGATTGATTTGTAAATCCAGGGACTGTCCCAGGGAAACGGGGACATCTAGTAACCTTACTCTAATCTGCATGTGCCTCTTTTCCCTCCTGCCCAGACCTGGCAATGAATGTGTGTGTAGAAACTATCCTATGACACAAAAGTGAAGTTTACCGTTGCTGCTCCACTCACTTTTGCCTCTGGCCCTACAAACCACTGCAATATGGCTCTCATAGGGTTGGCCAAAATGGAATATCACCCTCAGGCTGAAATACGTTCCCCATCCTTGGGTAAGTGGTGACTGCAGCAAGGGTTGCTAGCAGGATTTCTAATACCTGGTACAGTGTATGGTTAACAGAAGAAAAATATCAGGGTTCACTCAAGGTCCCACAACAGCTCCCACAGCTTGCTGCCACGTTCTGAGTCTTCATTTGCTAGGGTGACCAGATAGCAGAGAAGACAGAACTTTTACTTTTGTCATGGAAGAACAAATTCTAGTATGGAAAGGGTACCAAAATTCTCTCTTCTCTGACATTATTATGGCTATACACAGTACAATTATTTAGAGATTTCAATGGGAGGAGGAGGCAGGCTCTGTGGTGCAAGCAATGGGAACTAAACTGCTCTCACCTTTTTGCTTTAATATACCCACCAACTTGTGCTGAAGATAGCTTTGATAACTCCTCTGTTGCTGAGGCCCCTTTGGTAGGAGAAGTGTTAGCTGTTCTGTTCTGCTCAGCCAGTATAAACATCAAGTAGCCTGTAAGAAAAAGCTTCTTGGCTCATGGGAAAGCTCCCACTGCCCAAGTAAATAAGCTCAGGATAAGCCAGTTCAACGATACTGTTAGCAGGAAATGCTTCCAAATTGTGTGGAAGGAACAAAACTCCAGTCAGTCACATACGTAGACAATTCATTGGGTGTAAGTGTGTGTCACGGGACTGCCAGAGAACGCCCTGGAGCCGAGGGAGGAGGAGCCTTTAGAAAGCGGCAGGCAGGAAGGGAGAGGGGAAGGAGAGGAGGAGCGAATGGAAGGGAGTCCAGAGGTGCTAGCAGAGAGCCTCAGCACCGCCTGACCAGTTCAGGGACTGACGGAGAAGGGATACCCATCCCTTCAGCACAGGAGCAGCGGGGTTAAAACGCCAAGATCAGAGGAGGAGATTGGGGCTACCCAAGTTCCTCTGTTGGAGGCGGAGTCGCAAGTCTCCACTTCTGGGATCTGCGACCAATGATTCAGATGCATAAATGAGGAGCTGTAACTTGTATTGTTGTATATAATAAAAGACTTGTAAATATATCTCGGAGTGAGCAGAGGTATTTCTTGCGGAGAGCTTCCAGACCCATTACAGTGTGTCAGTAATTACCCATTCCAGGATGTTCAGTTTCCTGAAGCCGCGGTTAACACTTTTTAGATAGCATTGCACACCAAGATTCTGGCCTTTTATGCTTTGGACAGTACCTTCTGAAGACCCTGCAGATGTTGTTGCTCCATCGTCCTTGACAATGTGGTTGTGGTGCCTGGGATTGATGGAATCAACATCAGGGGGGGGGGGTCCCCTATACCTGGGCTGCAGGCTGCAGTGTTAGGCCAGGTCAGGAGCATTCTTCTCCGGAGGAAGGCCTCCACTGATGCATAAGTGCCTAGCTTGTAGCAATGGTGTAGCTTGGGTTTCCAGCACCCGGGGCCATGCCGAGCATTCAACTGCCTAGCAGTGTCTCTGTCACCTAGGAGATTGGAGCCACAGAGATAAGAAAAGAGTCTTTCTGTTGTTTGGAGAGGTTACTTTCTGGTTTTCATGGAGAAGCTGTTTTCAATTGAGCCCAGTGATGGAAGCTCACAACTGTACCGGCCGGGTGTTGACATTTTGCACCCCTAACAATTTTGCACCTGGGGCAACCGCCACTGTGCGCCACCCACTACACCACTGATTTGTAGTGTCTCATGTAGGTGGAAGGTGTGGACCAAGTGGCTGCCCTGCATATGTCACCTGCACCTGCAGGAGCTGTCCATGCATTTTGAAGTAGCACCTACACCCTCATCAAGGCTGTCACATGTGTTGTCATGCACCCACACTTGCTTTGCCATCCTGCTGGATCCTTGTAGTACCACGAGAGGGCAAAGGGGTGGATTGAGGAGATCACACCATGTGCCTTTAATTCTTTAAAGTAGTGCACTACTAAAACTGCCATAAGAGGAAGTTGGATGTCATATTCTGATGGGCTGAAGTGTGCAGCTCAGAGAATTTAACACTTTTTCTGGCACTGGGATGATGTCTGATTTGCAAGGCAGGATGAGGGCTTGGCGGGCAAGGAAGACAGAGAGCCAGGGCTTTGGGAGTTCCTGGCTCTGGAAAGAATGTGAGTTGAAATGGGTTGATTTGAAAGAAGGAATTGGACTCTTTGAGTTCTGTCTGAAGCAGCCGGGCGCAATAAGCAGCCAGGTAAGGCCACTGATATATTTGATTGGCCTGGGAGAATGCACAGTTCCAAGTTACACAGAAGCCAAGCAGTCCAGAAAAGTTTCCAGTTCTCATCTATATTTAGAACAAAGTTACTTATTAATGGGTGTATTTTTATTTCTTTCCCTTCAGCTCAGTTCTGTGTCTGAGAGCAAGAGAGCAAGTGTGTATTTTAGGATTCCTGGATTCTGTTCAGAACGCTTGGATGTTTTTTTGGAGTGTGGGGAGGCAGGGAGAGGAGTGATACTTGTGAATAATGAAGACAGTATCCAAACTATGTTATACATCCCTGAGTCAGGCCATACTGACGTCTAAGGTGAAATCTCTGTTTAGGAATGGAAATATAGTAGATCCGAAAGATCCTGCCACTTCATGCTACAAATGAACACAGGAGCCAACTCCAAAGGACAAGATCACTTTATGGGGATAAAATAATTGAGGGGGCTGAAATGGGAGATATCTGAATGAGTAATCCAAAATTCAGAGAGTCAGCTCTCCTGGATTATGTCTACAGTTTCCACCCAGAAAGTTTAATGTTACAGTTGCATCAAAGGGAGAAGTGTGCTGTGCATTACATATTTTCCTACTTTGCATAATGTTTTCATTAAAAAACAACCAAGAAGAAGGTTCACTTCACATGGGAAAGCACAATGTGCATGTTCAGTAGCACTATAACAAGCTTCCTCAACCTCAGCCCTCCAGATGTTTTTGGCCTACAACTCCCATGATCCCTAGCTAGCAGGACCAGTGGTCAGGGATGATGGGAATTGTAGTCTCAAAACATCTGGAGGGCTGAGGTTGAGGAAGCCTGCACTATAATATGATTTTTTTAAATATTTCTTTTAAAAAATCTACAGATGCTCAGGAGCTCTCTGGTCAGGGTCCAGAGAACTATTTGTGGAGCAGAGAATGTGACTTGGGAGGTGCTGGTTAACAAATCAGAAAAGCCTTGGAGCAGTAATCCCTTTATTTCTATCACATGCTAGGCAATTCTATTAATATGTAAATCATGATCATGAAATACATGCTTTATGGAATTGTTTTTATTTCTGCATTTACAATTTTAAAATTGCAAATGGGCTGGAGGAGATGCTCTTTTCTTCTTTTGGATTCACTGGTGGAATTCAGATTGCTGAGAATATCAGCTTTCCTGTTTCTTGTGACTGAGGTTTTTTTAAAAAAATATTTTTTATTAAATATTTTCTTGATTTACAAAGGTGCAATGTGTCTCGTATTTTTTCCATGTAACATTTTTACACATCAGTTTCGTTTGTTGAGACATTAGGAAGAAAAGGGGGAGAGAGGTGGGTGGGGTGGGAGAACGATGTTTCTGTTTTACCTGATATATGTAGGGTTTGGTGTCAGCGTTGTTTGTGCAGGGTCTCTGTTGTTCACTTGTGCTCTTTTGGTGGTGAGAGAGGTTGGGGTTGGGGTAGGGTGTGATTGTTCATTTGTGGTTGGCTGTGGTGGTCTTTGGTTTCCTGTGTGAGTGGGGTGGATGAATGTTTTTGATCAGGTTAGCCATATTGCTTTGTATGATGTCGGTAGGTTTTTGTCATTGTCTTGTTGGGCTGTGTGTGTGATGAAGGGGAGCCATACTGGGGTGGAGGCGTCTTCTTCTATTTGTCCCCGTGTCAGTTTCAGCTTACTGGTTAGTTTTTCTAGTAGGGCTGTTTCCCATACTGCTTGTTACCATTGGTCCATGCTTACTCCTGACAGGTCTCTCCAGTGTCTGGTTATGATGTTTCTGGCTACTGAGAGTAGGTGGGTTATGAGTTCTTTGAGGTGTAAGTGGGCATTGTTGTCTTGGAAGATGTTTAGTAAGACAAATTCTGGCGTGATTTCTTGCACTTGCTTGGTTATCTTACATATTTCTCGTATGGTTGTTGTCCAGAATAGTTGGATTTTGGGGCACTTCCACAACATGTGGAGGTATGTGCCTGTGGAGGTGACCCTCTCCAGCATTTTGGTGAGGTTCCTGGGCGTATTAGCGCTAATTTTCTTGGTGTTAGGTACCACCTGTGGGTTAGTTTCAGGGCGAGTTCTTTTCTTTTCATTGATATGGATTTAAAGTGGGGTTTAGACCACATTCTGGTCCATTGGGTGGGGTTGATTTCATATCCTATGTCATCCTCCCATTCTTTTTTGATTGCGTCTAGGGAGTTCATGGGATTTTTAAGTAGTATTTTGTATATTGTGGATACCATCCCTTTGCCGTGTCCCTTTGTTATTAGGATGATGTTTTCAAAGGCTGTCAGGGGTCTAGTAGCTGCTGATTTTACTGCTGGATTGTTTAAGAGGGCATGTAATTGGTGCTGTGCTAACCAGGGCATTTGGGTGTCTTCTAGTTTGTCCTGCATTTCCTGTGTTGACAATGGTTTGTTATTTTTATTAAAGTCTGTTAGGCGATATAGGCCTTTGGTTTGCCAGGTTTTTATTTGGAGGTTTTGTGCAGCATGGTGGAATAATGGGTGGTAAACCAGGGGAATTAGTGGGGATGGGGTTGGGGATAGTTTGCCTGTTTCTGTTTTCCATGCTTTGAACATGGTTTGTGTGTACTTGTTGAGTGTTGTGGGGATTTTTCTTAGTTTTTTTGGGAGGAGTGGGTATACTGTGGTGCAGATATTTTCAATTGTGTCCCTCTCTAAGTGTATCCATTGTTTTGTCTCATCTTCTGGGATTACAGTATATGGCGTATTTGGTTGGCACTGTAATATGCTTTTATGTTGGGGATTCCCCATCCTCCTTCTGAGGTGGGGAGGTGCAGGTATTTATTCTTGGTTTTTTGTGTGAGAAGATAAAGGAATGTAGTTTTCTCTGCCATCTGCGGAGTTGGGTTGGGGGAATCCAGATTGGGAGGGTTGTAACAAGTAGGTTAGTTTTCGAAGGGTGATCATTTTGATCATGGCTATTTTGTCTGAGAGAGTGGAATTCATGCTGTTCCATCTCTTTAGGTCTTTGTTTATTTGTTGCCACAGGGGCTTGTAGTTGTGGAGGTATAATTTATTGAGGTTTTTGGTTATTTGTACCTCTAGATATCTGAACGTGGTATGACAGAGTTTTATCTTGGTGATATTAGTGAGTTCTCTTTGGATGTGAGGAGGAGTGTTGAAGCACATGGCTTCTGATTTTGCAAAATTTACTTGTAGGCCCGACAGCGTTGAGTTCTCTGATTAGGGAGGTTGCTGTGTTTAAGGGGTCTGGTGTTGTGACCATTAGGTCATCTGCAAAGAGCCCTAATTTATAGGTTCTGTCTTTTATTTCCATTCCCTTGATGTCTGTGGCTGCTCGGATTTGGATTGTTAGTGGTTCCAGAGCCAGGATAAATAGGAAGGGAGACAGTGGACATCCTTGTTTTGTGCCTCTTTTGATTGCTATGGTGTTTGAGTCCATATTGTTAATTCTGCATTTTGCTGAGGCTTGGGAGTATATTTGTTTGAGGGTTTGTAGGAAGTTGGGGCCAAATTTCACGCTAGTTAGTACTGCTAATAGATATTTCCACTCTAAGCAATCAAAAGCTTTGAGGATGTCTAGGGACATAATTGTCAGTAGGAGTTTAGTTGCCTTGCTGTGTTCAATTAGGTTCAGTAGTTTCCTGATCAGGTCTATAATATTGCAACCAGGGACGAAGCCGGTCTGGTCTGGGGCTATTAACTTGGATAAGAAGATTTTTAGGCGGTTGGCCAAGATTGTTGTGAATATCTTGTAGTCTTGGTTTATTAGTAAGATCGGGCGGTATGATTCTACTTTGAGGCTGTCCTTCAAAGGTTTTGGGATGGAGACTATTTTGGAATAGGTCCAGGTTTTGAGGATGGGCCCCCCTTTCATGATGTCATTAAATAGGCATGTCATGTAGGGCATCAGGGGTTCTCTGAATTTTTTATAGAATTCTGCTGTGAAGCCATCTGGGCCTGGGGCTTTGTGTGGTTTCAAGTTTTTGAGGATCGTGTCTATTTCCTCTGGGGTGATAGGACTGTCCATGAATTCCTGTTCCTCATTGGTTAAGGTAGGCATGGTCAGTCCTGCTAGGAATTATCTGATTTCCCCCTCAGGTGGGTCATGGGAGGTGTATAGGTTGGAGTAGAATTCTGCAAATTCTGAAGTTAGTGACTGAGTTTGAAAACCTGAAGGCAGCAACTATAAAAGATCATGCTTTAAGGTTCTCTTTCTTCTTAGAGTCTAACTATTTGGGGCCCCTTCAGAGCAGATGAGAGTAGGTGAGGAAGTTGCCTCAGGGTGTCAGACTCTGGATAGCTGGATCCACCTCCTGCACTTGTCAGCCACCACCTCCTCCTCCTCCATTGTGTGACCACCGTGCATCAGGCTCCCACTAGCCAGTGTGTGCATTTTTGTACACATCACATGGCTGGAGAACTGCATTATAAAATCAAGAAAAATTGGAGAGCCGCGTTGTCTCAGAATGCACAAATTGAAAAGGTTCCACCTTAAATGTGACCAAAATTGAATTTTCCCACAATTCCTATGTTGAAGTAACTTCCTGACTTCCATTTGTGCTACAGTTTCTAAGCAAGGGTTTGGGACTTTCAAGCATGGGTGCGAGAAGCTTCCCCTTTGTCCTGCCATTTTCTCCAGGGAAACCTGTTCTTTACCGCTGAATCGGAACAAACAGTGTTTCCCAGGGAAAGTGGCAGGACAAAGGGAAACTACTTGGACTCCTGCCTGAAAGTCCCAAACCTGTGCCTAGAAATTGCAACACAAACAGAAGTCTGAAATAGCCCTTATGTGTAAACGCTGCCTCTTTCAGGCAACTTGGCTAGGGAGTTGCCTTCTTGCCTTTGACCACATTTCTATGCCAGCCAGATACTCTTCTGGCATAGAAAGGTGGTGGCATATAGAAATGTGGTCAAAGGCAAGATAGCAAGTAATCGCCCTCAGCCAAGTTGCCTGAAGGAGGCCACGTCTAGAGAATGGAATTTCCCCTCTGCAGAGAACCATCCATTGGTACCATTTGCATTTTACTGTTTGAATCTCCCTTTCTCCTCTTGACGTCTGACATGAGAACAGGGTCAGGGGTGATGAGGAGGTTAAAGAAGCAGTGATAAGCACCATACGGCGCTGCCCAGAGAGCCTGGGAATGGACCCTGTGTTTACACAGGAAAGAGGCGCCCTCTGTAACCAGGCGGGCAGGCGCTTGTTCTCTTCAACATCCCTCCCCTCAAGCCTCAGGGAGACACTGCTCTAACTAAATCTGTGCTCTTGATTCCTCCCTAGACCCTGCCTGGTTTTGGTTAGAGTGAAGCCCCACTCTGTGTTTGTCCTTGCTTGCACACAGAGCATTTCACAGCACAGGCAGGCAGCAAACCATTTCAGTAAAGTGTAGCATCATCACACATGAGGTTTATGTCAGCTTTGTTGTCAGCTACAAACACAAATGTTGACTGAGCCGTGGCTGTAGTAGCAGGCGTTTGATTTTCCTTCTGAATTCTCTCACAGATTAATAGCATCCATGCATGAGGATTGTGCAAAAGCACAAGGAAATGTTTATTTTAACCATTGGTATTTGTAAAAACCTGGACCTTCACATGCAGTATTTTTATTGTCTCTATGAAATGCTCAGCTACTGCTCAGTTTCAGAGACAGATATATCTGTCTAAGAGCTGTGGGGCTGGTTTAAGGGCCTTTAATGCATTCAATGCAATGAATGAAAACTGGTTCTGTCAGGTTATCAGCCTGCTTAATTCTGAACCAGGAGAAAGCCAGCCATAGAAGACACTTACTGACTCCCCAAAAGATCTCCCAACATACTTTTCTTCCTCTCTGTTGAGTTTTTTTAAATTAAGGAGTGTGTGCGTGCATGTGTGCGCATGCGTGCGTGCGCGCGCACGCACGCACACACACACATCAAAATGTATATGTGCCCCTTTAATATTTATTTAAATAGGTTGATGAGCTTTCTGAAACACATGGGGGGGGTGCAACAATCTTGGCCTTCAACTTTGGTTGTTGTGGAGAATCCAGACTTCCTTTCCTGTGAAGCTAGTCCAAGGGGGAGCAGCTGCCTCCCTAGATCAAGTAAAACAATAGAAATTCTTAACTAACTGACCGTGTTGGTTCTGCCCCGAACAAAAGTCCTGGCTACGCCCATGATTCTGAGGGGGACAGTTGTGAAGGGAGACACAAGCTATTCCCTGTTTCTCTTCCAGAACTGAACAACTGTCCTCTGAATAATTTATTTCACCTAATTGGCTAAATTTCTTGAATGTCACATGATGAATGTGAATTGACCCTTAGGCGTTCAGGCTTGATGGAGAATTATATCCTATGGAGTACAGACTAGGCTATGGGGTAAGGAGGAGGAGGGTCTCAGTGGAAGTACTTTGGGTATATACAGGATATAGGGTGGACAGGTGAAAAAAGAGGTTGGAGGCTCGTGAACCTTTGGCTGTTGTATAGAAGACTTGCTGACATTGCCTTCTATACTACATTTAAATAATCCTTTTCAGGATTATTTTCAGCCAGCTACCCTAACAAGGAAGATGGTGAACTTGAACCAAAAGCAGTCTGGGTGATGGATGGATTATAAGGAAGAAGAGGAGCCTCTCAGAATCATGCACTATGGGTTAGAGGGGTTAGTTTGGTTCCTGAGGCAAGACTTGCCTGTTTCTGAGGATGAAGGCTCTTCTCCATTCTCTCACTTTCCTGGAAGGCTGGGCGCAAGTGTTTCCACTGAGCTGAAGGCAGTTTGACGGAGGGATCATTGCTTGTGATGCTTTGCATGCCCAACATTCATCTCCAATAAACAGATTTTGCAGGTTTGGCTAGTGGCTGCATCATGCATGGGGGGTGGGGGAGAGGAGTGCGTGTGTTCCCTGTATGAAGTAAAACTTATTCCAAACCACTTTCAACTCTCTTTAAAAAGAACTTTCATGTGCCTCCAACCAAACTGTCTTGTGCTACATCCCGTCCCTACTGTGGAATTCCAGATCCATTAATGGGAACTGAAAGGCTGCAGCCAAGAAGCAGGAAGTATATAACTGCCTGTCTCAGTGGTGGTGACTTTAATGGCCTTTCCTGAGACAAACTGGATCCATTTCCCAGTGCATATTGGCAACAGCTGTTGGCATTGAAGCACAAAACCTTTAGATCCAGTCCTGTAAATTCAGAGCAACAACGCAGCACACACACCCCATTAAAATCTCTGTCTACTTTATTTACTTGTTTGTAGACAAAGGAGGGGAAAGGGAGAACCAGAAGGAAACCTAGTTCTTCAATAGCTGAAAGTACTTCTCAATCTCCGATTTTGCTATTTGGCTTGCCCCACTCTGAGGGAGAATCAGGGGCGGAGCTACCTGCCCCAGCACCTGGAGAAGCGAGCGTGGGGGGCGCTGCTTGCTATCTGCCACACATGCAGCAAGCATGGGGAGTACTAGTCTCCCGCGGCAGCATCATCCCTAGCAGTCTGCCGCCCACACAAGTGTCTGGGGGCGCCGCCCACGCAGCAAGCGTGGGGGGGTGGCAGCGCAGCAATGTCACCCGCCCTCATGGCTGACACCCAGTGCGCATTGCACCCCCCGCACCCCCCATCCTCTGCTAGTGGGGGCAATAAGTCAGCAGATGAAGCTTTGTCCAAGAATGAATGCTATTATGAAAAATAAAAACTTTTTAAAGCCTTTCTTGGACTACCACGCCCATCATCCCTGAGTGCTGCCCTTGCTGGCTGTACATGATGGGAACTGTAGTCCAGCACCATCTGGGAACCCAAGGTTGAGAAAGGCTGGTCCAGACCCACAGTGACAATATCCACTTGCTTTGGGGAAGGAAAGTTGACCGATTCTTTTCATTTCAGTGGGAATATCCATTTCAGTGTATGAAACTGTCATCTATTGCAATAAATGCCCTTTTGAAACAATGGAACCATCCAAAATCAGGGTCCCTGTCCAAAATAATGGAAGCTGCAAGGGCCAGCTGACATGACTAGGCTCCATTGAAATAAACACAAAGAACAAATAAGGCAAGGAATAGTGTCTGATAGGCAATTGAGTTGGTGACACAGATAGACCAAATAGGGATTAATGGTGGGGAATAGCAGTAATGGGGTGTTCACCCAGCCATTGCATCCTGTATTTTCCTTGTGCTGGTTCTGTCTTTTCTCATGCAGAAAGGCTCTTTAAAAAAAAAAATAGTGGGAGAATAATTTAATCTCCAGTGACATAGATGCTTTTAGTATTACTCTTCCAACATTTTAAATGGGCACTGATTTGAATGTGACATATTGGGAAAGTGGGCCTATCACAGCTTAGCATACATTAATTGTAATATTTGTGATGGGTTCTTGTGAACTACAAGTTTGCACCCTGCAAGAAGACACTTGCTGCACTCAGAAAGGCAAAGAGTGATGCGCAGTGGATTGCCAGACAATGGGCCTGTAAGACCATAATGGGCTCTTGAGCTCTTGAGCGGTGGATTCAGGAACACGAAGAGGCAAAAACCATGCAGGTTCAACAGGATTTATTTTGAGTTGCATATGCAAAGCAAAAGGCACAATCCAAAAGTTGGACTGAGCACTGAGAGACTGGCGCGTACTCCTTATAAAGACAATACAGAAACCGAAAATAGAAACCGAAAATTGGCTCAAGGTTCACATGTTCCCTAGGAGGGTAACCTCCCAAAGCCTCCCCAGTCTGGGAATGTGTACCTGGCGAGCTTTGAATGTACTTGGCAGGCTTCCCAGAAATATAGCAACATAAGCAACAACAGTCCCCTATTGTATGCTGAAGGTTGAACCTATTCATAAGGCATGTGTGTGTCTAATCAGCAAGAAAGCATAACTTCAGTTAACCGGCAATAATACTTATTGCATTAGATAGGAAATACAAAGGCATAAATCAATAATACCCATGCAGGGGGATGAGTCTACTAACTAGGAAATACCTTACATCTTAATGGACTGAATATAATGTTAATACAGCAAACAGGAGCCAACTCCAGCTGCATTCCTCCTGTCTGCTCAGAAAGCGCATGCATCCCGTCCAAGGCTGAGAGCCCCCCCTTGCTCACACAACTCAGAGCTGCCCCTCTCCCAAAGACCCATAGGAACAATACACAAATATGCAATCAATACATACCAATACATGTAAGGATACGCAACTCCAACAAGCCTGATGCCTCCAGTATGATCAATCAACAAGACCAGCTCTTAAGCCCATTAAAGGCTAACCACAATTAATATTAACGGCACATTCCTTAAAAGGGGCTTTCCGTCCCCCTCTCTCGTGATGGTGTTTCTATGGTAACAGCCAAGGTGCTATTTCTGTATTAACAGGCCATTGTTTTAATTCCAGATCGTGCACCGTTATCAAAACCTTGAAGCTGCTGGCTAGTTTTGGCTGATTTCCCAGAAATAGTTGAAGAAGCAACATTAGGCACATTCCTTTTCCAAGGTCTCTGCCTCTAAGAGACTGTCTCTCTTAATATTCAGCAATACAGAAAAATTATATTTTAAACAGGTTAGAAAAGCAATTAAGGCATTTATAATCAATATGGGATATTTAGCTATTGAACTGTCCCCTTCATTCCCTCCTTTTCTCTTCAGACAACTCGGACTTTCCAAGTACGAGTTCGTCTGACGGATCCTCCTGAGCCAAACTGCGATACAGGGTCATTTTATAGGGATCAGTTATCCTTTGCACAGAATCAGAAATACACTTTTGGACACATTGGGCTAAACAAGGGGCCATGTAAATTGATAACAAAATAACAAACAGATATGGTCCTCGGCCATAGGTATAATGGACATTGCCAGGAGACCAACTGTGAGCCACTATCATGTAGCACCTTCTCTCCATTTATGGGGGTAGTAACATCATTAACTTTCCGCAATGGTATGCATGTTCGTATTTAAAGGCAGTCAGGTTCAATGGGATGGGTATCAAAGGCATTTCCACCCTTTGCATCTATGGGGCCTGACATGCGTACCGAGCAATTTTCCTTTGGGTTCCTCCCCACAACCTACGCTCCTGTAGGTGCCTCAATAGGAAAAGAAATACCACCACCATGTAAAGTATAGTTAACATGATGCTAACACCTAGAAAACTCAGTGTATTCTCTCTTTGCGTGGTGTTCTCGTGGGGCATCAATTCTCTGCTCTCCACCTTTGGGGATCAACGTATAGGCCACACGTACCACAGGAAGATTTCCTGCTGTTGGAAGTATTCCAAGCAGCTTAACTACTGTTTCTTCCTGACCCTGGGTTCCTGGAACCTCCACCTGAGGGAGTGACCCTTCCATTTATTGACGGGGGAAACTGACTTGCACCGTACACACCTCCTTTCTAATTCCTGACTCAGATGGTTCTGGTATATCGCTTGGCCCTTGTGGCTATAGCGATCACCGTAGAGCGATACACCTCCTGTGTGATGCCCACCTTCCGGATTAGGAGGAACGGTCTATGGACCCACTCCTGTTCCCCAGTGGCCCTATAGGCCCTGCCTTGACTGGTTGGACAAACCAATGGAAGCACTGTCCTGCTGTCCAACTGTCCTGATACCGTTCAGCTGCTGATGTTTCCCAGTTTCTTCTGCCGTGCGTAGAGGTGCCAGCTTCCCGGGTGTGGCACCAGCAGGGCTGTCGTCTCGCGGACATCGAGAAATAATCAGGAATCACTGTCCAATCTGCTTCAACTTCCTTCACACGCGGACGGTGGACCCACAGGATGGTACCGGTAACTTTCACTGTCGTTGGAATAGACAGGAGAACAGTACGCTGCCCTCGCCAGGCCTCGCAGAATGGGGCGGTATGTTGACCCACACTCAGCTCCTGGTTCGATAGCGGCAACGGTTCCACCAGCACACAAGGCGTTCTAGCCTGGGTCCACCTGTTCAAAGACAAAAATCTGAGACAGTGATTGCACATCATGCTCAATATCTATAACATTTCTCGAAACAGCTGAAACCATTTCCGTTGTCTCTTCAGCACAGGATACTTCAGCTGCTTCTTCACTTCCGAAGTTTCTTCTCTAGCTGTAATTGCTTCTGTGGTTACTTCTTGCTGCACTGGAGCTGCACAAAGTACATTTTCCTGTTGATTTTTTCTGTTTCTGCTACTAGCACCTGCTTCACTGCCTTCTGTGACAGAACTCTTTCCTTCCTCTGATAAAGCACCAGAGTCCGAGGTGAGGGTGCCTCCACCTTTGGTCTTTACTGCTGCAGTTGCTACCATTCCTGTGAATTTCGCTTTAGTTGCTAGCTCTATGCTTCCAACCTTTTTTCTTCTTCTTCTTCTTCTTCTTTTTTTTTTTCTTCTTCTCGGGGGATCCACAGTTGACTCACTTTTCACAGTGCCATCCTCTGTGAACTCGGCCTTAGTGCGTTTTGATCCCAAAGTAAGCGCATCTTCCTTGTCATTCTGCAAAGATCCTTCAGTTGCAGTTACAAGCGTGACATCCTTCGGTTCATTACTTTCCGGAACATCAACTTCAACTTTCTTCCGTGCCTGCCCATCTCAAGGTATGGCTGGCATCTGCTACATCCATTTGGATGACATTCACTACCTTTTGATCAGGTGCCGAGACTGCAGCTACTCCCCTTTCCATAGATCTCTCAGCTACAGCTTGCTCTGTTGATGTTTTTTAGGGCAGGATCATCTTCTACTTCATTCATTGAAGGCCCCTCAATAACAACTGCATAAACATCTTGCATTTCCCTCTGCTCAGGAGCTTCAGTCCTGTCACCAATTACAGAGGCTTTATCAGAATTTACCTCAACACATGTCGCAAGGGAATCTGAAGTATCTTCTACCTCAGAGTTGAAACCGACCTCATTCTCCACATTCTGCAGGATCTCCTTTAGTCCTGGCTGTACGGTGGCTGCGGCTTCCGCTTCCATAATTCTTCTGACTGTTCTGAAAAGATCTCCTTATGCACCTTCTCAGGAGGAAATTTCACTTCCACTATGCGCCCTCCTTCTCTGCAAATACCTTCACACCAGCCTTGAGGGCTGCCTTTTCTATGGGGGCTTCTGTTTTCCTTTCCTTAAGAATAATATCACCTTCTGCTGTTTCTACAGAGGATGCCATTTTCTTTGCTTTGTGGAGTCCTCTGCCTCAACGTCTTTGCAAGAACCTCGCTCCACCATTTCCCTTGGCAATCTCTACAGCAAACTCTATATCCACCTTCTCTGCAGGTGTTTCCATATCTAGCCTTTCATCTGGCCGATCTGATGAGGCCACTGTTTCTGCCTTCTCTGCAGGAACCTCTGCTTTCACCTTTACATCTGGCTTCCCCGTGATGGCCTCCACACAAACAGACACATTTGATTCTTCCGCCTTTGTGAAAGGCTCCAAGTTCTCCTTTAAGTCTGCTGCCTCTGCTTCTACCTACTCTGGGAGGAACTTTATTTCCACCTCTTTGACACGGCCATCCGTTTCTATTCTCCACACATGGATCTCAGTCTCTGCATTCTGCTTGTAGACCTGCACTTCCACCTTTCTTGTGGGCAAGTCTTCTTCTACCGTCTCAGCACGGAGAGGTTCAAGTTTTTCATTTACCATTGCCTTGCCTTTGCCTTTGCCTCTGCCTTTGCCTTGCCTTTGCCTTTGCCTTTGCCTTGCCTTGCCTTTGCCTTTGCCTTTGCCTTTGCCTTTGCCTTTGCCTTTGCCTTTGCCTTTGGCTTTGCCTTTGCCTTTGCCTTTCCCTTGCCTTTGCCTTTGGAAATACTGGTTTCTGATTTCAACTACAACATTCTCTGTGCTTACTGGTGGTAAGCCAAGTGCGGCATGTTCGGCCATACCTAGGTCACTGACTTCATTTGCTGCATTCTGCACTGGAACTGCAGTTATCTTGCTCCGGATAGGTGCCTCAAACACAAAAACTTCGGCACAGGGAGGCTCAGCTTCCTTTTGCTGCCCCATCGGCCGCCCTATTCCCTTGGGTCACAGGTTCCTTTCCTCTCTGGTGCCCTTTGTAGTGCCTCACGGCTATCATCTCAAGGGTCCAGACGGCTTCCAACAGTTCTGCTAGCTGGTTTCGGCGTTTCACATTGCGCCCATCTGATTCCAGCCACCAACATTCTTTCCATATAGCTTCATCCTCGTTAGTATGAGGAAAGCATACTCAAAGTCTGTATAGATGTTTACAGTTCGTACATTGGCCAACCATAATACTTGGGTGAGGCCACTAATTCAGCTGTCTGAGCTGACGTTCCCGGATCCAATGGACCTGCTTCAACTGTTGCATATCTCGCTACTCTCCTCCAATTCTGAACAAAGCTGCTTTCATCGGAGAATGAAATCTAGGCTTGGAGCCTTGTAAGGAGATCTCGACCCAACAAGGGGATGGGGCACTCTGACATATATAGGAATTGATGGGTCAGCGTTCGCCCCCAATCACGCATTCCATGGGTTGTAGAAAAGGCTTTACTTGACTGGTCCCTGTGGCCCCTGTAACTTTGATTGACCGATTGCTGATTGCTGTAGTTGCCACTGGAACTACCGAGTATTCCGCCCCCGTGTCCACCAGAAAATTGACCAAATGGTTCCCCACTTGCATCGGGACCATGGGTTCAGGGGAACCCTGAAGTGAACCCGGTCCTCCCTATTGCTGGTTCTCAAAATTTGCCAGCCCCATGAGTACTGGACCTCCTTGTCCGCTATTCCATTGGTCTGTATGATAGGAGTAGCGACTTTCACTGGTTCCTCTTCTTCCACTGGTTCCTCTTCTTCCTCGGCTCGGTTCTCCTTGGTTCCAGCCTTCGCCCGTTCTCCTGCTGGGGCATTCCCCTCTCCAATGGCCTTCTTGCCTGCACAGTGCACACTGGTTTCTCCCTAAACCAGTTCCGCGCCCTCTGCCTTTTCCTTCAGTTGCACGTCCTCTTCCCTTCCTCATTTCTTCTTCTCCTTGTTGCTTCTCCCCTATAGCCAGTGCCAACATATTCAATTTCTTCTTTCTGTACTTCTCTTGTTTCCTTTCCTTTTCCTCATCTCTATTATCATATACACGCTGAGCAGTTGCTATCGTCCACTCCAATGAATGGCCTTCTAAACCACCCTTCCTCAGTATTTTCTTGCGGATATCTGGGGTTGATTGGGCTATGAAGGTAGTTTTTAATAATATCTCATTATTCCCCTCCTCTGGATTTAGGGGTGTCCAGATTCGAAATGCCTCCTTCAGTCTTTCCAGGAACATGGCAGGACTTTCATCAGGCTTCTGGATAATTTCAGAAACTTTTGCCATATTGGTGGGCTTTCGGGCATCCCTAATGAGCCCTTGGATCAAAGTGCTCCTATAAGATTTGAGCTTCTGCCTGGCATCTGCCTCATTGTAATCCCAGTTGGGATCTGTGGGGGGATATTGAAGCAATCTTTCTCCCTCATCTACTTTGTCGTCTGCCAGAAGGCGATGAGCCTCAGTACGTACTCTCTGCACTTCTTCGCTTGTTTGCAATTTCTGCTGGCAATCTTCCCAAGTAGGGGTAAGTGTTTTCATCAAAGAAGTGATCAACGTGATCACCTTCTCGGGGTCCTCAGAAGTTATTTCTTTCACTCTTTCCATTTCTTCTTTTAGCATCTGATGCTCCTCATGTTTTAGCGCCCGCTCATATGTACTCAGGAAGGCTCTTAAATACTCCTCAGAGTCTTTACTTTTGATCTGAGCCAGCTTCAAAAGCCCTTCAGACACATCTGCAGCAGCCTGCCACCTCTTCATGATCAGCCTAGCCCTTTGGTAATTTACTGCAGTGTTCTCTGGGGTTCTGGCATGGATGCCAGGGGTACATGGCAAATCCTCTGGTTGTTGGTTTAACTCATGGGTGGGATACACACTTCTCTTAGGCATTTGAAGAACTGCCTTGGGGTCTGTTGCCTCTCTCTCTCCTCCTTGTTCCTCTACTGCCCTCGGAGCCTGGCCTCGCGGCGATTGACTCGGTGGGGGTTGGAATGGAGCACTGGGAACATAAGGGGTTGTCTGCTGAACAATGTCTAAGTCTGTTCTGTCGAGATCACTTGCTACTTGCAACTGTGCTTTCTCTCCAGAGCATGGCATTATCATCTTTTTGCATTGTTCCTTCGGGTTCTGGTCTATGCACCCTTTCCATATATTTACATATGGAATCTGATCCAGACGTGTTTGGATTACTGCTGCCCACAGTGGGTTCACTTTCACAGGATCAAAGGATCCTTCAGATGGCCATCCGGTGTCTAGTGTTGGCCAATCCACTTCACAAAGACTTCTCATCTTTTCCTTGTCTAGCTTGATACCATAGGCATTGCCTTTGTTAGCTAACTTCCAGTTGTTCAAAATGCACTGGAGCGGGGTCAGTGGGGTTGAAGAACCTCCCCCCATTTCCCGCGCCTTCAAACGTGCTTGCACACACACACTCGCACCCGGGGTTCGTGGCCTGGGCAGTCTCCTGCACACAGGAATCTCACTACTTGCCAGTCCCGTCTCTGCCAAGGCAGAGATCCACACTCAGTTTTGGGTTTCCTCTACGGTCCCCCACTCATACACTCTTTACAACCACACAGGCGCTTCACACACCACCTTCCCAACCTATCTCTGGTTCCCTTCTGGACGTTTCACCTACGTCCAACCCTTTTTCCTCCTTTGGGAGCAGCGTTGGGTCACGTCTTATACCTGTGCGTGCCCACTAGCCCTCTCCCAGTTTCTAAGACATCCAAGACGTCCTAGTTCCCTTTCCTCTTTTGGGAGCAGCGTTGGGTCACGTCTTATACCTGTGCGTGCCCACTAGCCCTCTCCCAGTTTCTAAGACATCCAAGACGTCCTAGTTCCCTTATAGACGTTCAAGACGTCCACCCTTACCCTAGGGAGTGGCTTTCAGTTGTCTTATGGACTGATCGGGTCCACTCGGTACAGACCTATACCACCTCCCAGAAGAATGATCAATTCTTCTTTCCTTATCCCCTCTCCCAGGAGGATTCCTTACTTACCCTTCCCGCGGGTTGCCCTTCAGCGCTGCTCCTTCTCCTGTTCCTTGTGTCTGTTCCTTCGCGGCAAGGCGGTGGCCACAGAAACGGCTTTCAGTTTCCCAGTCAAAGGTAGCCTGGCGTGCACAGAAACTTTCAAGTGTTTACAGCGACCACAAGCCAGACCAGAAAAGGCACAGACCTGCCTTCATGTCAGCATCCAACACTCAAAGAGCCCTGGCCCACCCAGGGACGCCAAAATGTAAGACCATAATGGGCTCTTGAGCTCCCGAGCGGTGGATTCAGGCAGCATCCAACACTCAAAGAGCCCTGGCCCACCCAGGGACGCCAAAATGTAAGACCATAATGGGCTCTTGAGCTCTTGAGCGGTGGATTCAGGAACACGAAGAGGCAAAAACCATGCAGGTTCAACAGGATTTATTTTGAGTTGCATATGCAAAGCAAAAGGCACAATCCAAAAGTTGGACTGAGCACTGAGAGACTGGCGCGTACTCCTTATAAAGACAATACAGAAACCGAAAATAGAAACCGAAAATTGGCTCAAGGTTCACATGTTCCCTAGGAGGGTAACCTCCCAAAGCCTCCCCAGTCTGGGAATGTGTACCTGGCGAGCTTTGAATGTACTTGGCATTCTTTCGTATATTCTTCTCCCTGTTGCTGACCTATGCCTTCAGTGCATCTGAAGATGGTGTGTAACTGGGGTTTGTTCAACCTGGCATGTCTCCGTGCCAAGAAAAAGTGTGCTGCACCTGAGAAATGCTGTTTGCAGATAACGCAGTCTTGACAGTACACTCAAAGGAAGCTCTGCAGAAACTCATCAACTATTTTGCTCAAGTCTGCAGTGAGTTCAGCCTTACCATCAGCCTGACAAAGACCAACATCTTTGGTCAGGACATCACTGGCACTCCATGCATTAGCTTTGGTGACCACACACTTGAAGTGGTGGACAATTTTTTCTGCCTAGGTTCAACCATAACCAGCAATGATGCAGAGCTAGACAAGCCTATTGGTAAGGCAGTTATGACAATGGCTCACCTATCCAAAAGGGTTTGGTGGAATGTGGTGCCATTTATGCCAATCCATATCAAAGGTCTACCAGGCTTGTATGTTGAGTACGCTGCCGTGCCGTGTCAGGAAGATTTGGGCATCACATGGCAGAACAGAGTGTTGAACAAAGATGTGCTTTTCCAAGTCCAGATTGCCAGCTGGCAACATCAACCCTGCTGTGTGCAAATCCCTTGCAGAAGACTGGACTGCAGTGCCTGGAGACAGCCTGGCCATGCATCCATAGCAGTGATCAGAGGAGGAATGAACACTGGGAGGAGCACAGAGAGAAGAAACACAAAGGTGCATCTGCAGCAGCACAACCGGATGCCTTCATCTGCACCCACTGCAGTAAACCATATTGGTCTCTACAGCCACAGCAGACACTGCGACTCTCCAACAGTTTGACTCCACTCCCCAGGGAACACTCCTGGATGCCTACCACTTTATGACACTCTTTATTTATACTGATATTTTAATTATTGCTAAAGTGCTTTCATGAAAGGAAAGTGTGGTACTATGGCACCACAATGCCCTTACAATAGACAGTCCAATAACTTGCAACATGACACACCATTTCCTCCTCACCTGAGCACAACCATTTTGTTTCTAGTGGGTCCCAATGACAAACCAAAGATTCCTATTTCCACCAATTGTCACACGCTGAGGGTGTTATGTATGCATGCATGACATTGTTAATAGCTGGCAGGCTGCCAATCCTTGCTGAGATGGGGCCAGTGTTGTGATTCGCTAATTGCAGCATTAAGGCAACCTATCACAGGTGGCATCTGTGTTTTGCCTGAGGCAAGTGCCCCTTTTGTCATTCTTGTTCTTCTGGTTCCTGATGTTCCAATAAATCCTTTCTGAGATGAATCTCGGTCTTGGGTCATGCCTGAACCCACCTAAACTTCAGAGGGAATACCTAAATTTCAATAACCACATTTGAAGAAGCTATTATTTCAGTAAATGTGACAAATTACCTCAGAGTCTGTAATCAGAATGCACACATTCATCTGATTTAAAACAATAATGTAGAGGTCTTGTGCAAGGGCACTTTATCATAATCTCAGTATTTCATTGCTGCTGTGGGGGTTTTTTGGCCAGGGAAATGTGTGGTTGTCACAGCAGTTATAGAAACCTCCATGGTATTCATACGTTTTTTGGAATATTGTCACCTACACTCATCAAATCAAAGACCAGATTGATATAGCTAAGTATCACTCTTTCACAGAACCATTAAAATAATTTTTTTAATGGAAATGTATATTGCCCTACCACCAAAAGCACAAGTTGCTGCTGCTGCTGCTAAATAACGTATTGTTGCTATTCTAGTTTCTGAAGCCAGACCTCCCCTATTCATAAACAAACTGCTCTTTTGACTCACAAGTGAAAATAACTATTGGGATAGGTTTTTCCAATATATTTCCTTCTGTGCAGGAAATATTTGGGGTCATTAAGAGTCAAGATCAGGATTGCTCCCCTGTACTATTTCATGTGGTTTCAGTCATGTGGTTTATGTACTTATGGGTGTGTTTACCTTGTGCACTTCTGAACCTTTGTTTTATTTATGACACCTTAGAATTCTTACACCAGCCTTTCTTCTGATAGCATGGAGCCTCACTACTTGGTGGTGGTGGTGCTGAGTCTGGCCAGGCCAGGCCTGTCAGGTGTCGAACCACTTACGGGGCCGAAGTGCACCTACACCTTCATCTTGCCGCAGCAGAAGTTCACAGGGGCCGTGTGCTGGAGCAGCGTGCGCCTTCCCCCGGAGGCTCCAGGCCTCAATCGCTCTGAGGTGGCCGAGCTGCGTGACCAGCTGAACCGTCAGCAGGCCCAGATGGAGGAGCTGCGCCGACTAGTGGAGGTGGACGGGGCAGTGGTGAGTGAAGTCAAGGCCCTGCGCAAGGAAAGCCGCAACATCAATGCTCGTGTCACCCAGCTGTACACTCAGCTCCTTCATGAGATCCTCCAGCGACGAGAGCGGCCAGTGCAGACATCGCAGCTGGAAGGGAGGGTGGCCAACGCCTCTGCCGAGGCCTTGCGCGTGGCGGCCAGTTATCGCCAGCTGGAAGGGAAGTACCATGCCCTGGCTGCCCTGGTCAACAACCAGAGTGCCCTCATCAGCCAACTGGAGAGAGACTGCCAGCAAGGAGCCAGTGGCCGGGTGAGCCCACAGGTACTGGTCAAAATGAACTGGGAGACAGAAATGGGAGAAATTAAAAGGGTCACTAGAGCCAGTCATCTGGTGATACTTAGGCTGCTGTGCCTGAAAAAATACCGTAAATAAGGAAGGACTAGGGCAGACATCAGCAATGGTGGAGTCCTGGAAGCTGCCCAAGGATACCTAGTGCTGATGCTGACCCTGGGGAAAAGGGAAGGGGTGTGACAACAGCAATGCCAAGAAGACAGGAGCTGGTGTTTTTTAAACCATAGCTAGGCCCCAAGCCTTCAAGGAGGAAGCTACACTCCCCCTCCAAAATGCTGTGTCCTCTAATCCTAGGTGTACATGGTCTAGTTCTTTTGCTGAGTGCACCGCTTCGAACTGTATGTGCAAACTCACAAGGCAGAATGCTGCTGTAGCCATAAATAATAATAATAATAATAATAATAATAATAATAATAATAATAATAATATCAATGTACAAAACAAGCTTGTTAGGGGAAAGAGTTCCAGCATAGCTTCTTCCCATACATGCTAATTTTCCATGTTTGTTTTTGAATGGAGGAGCATTCCAGCATGTGAGCCCCATCTGCAGCCTGAAGGCACAGAGCGCTAAGCAACCTTTGACTCTCCAGCTGTTGTTGGACTCCAACTCCCATGAACCTCAGAATGGCCAGTGGTAATGGGAGTTATAGTCCAACACCTGCAGTACCACAAGTTCCCATCCCTAATTTCATGAAAAATAAAAGTATTTGGTTGATGCTCAGAGCCAATCTCTTTTCGCCCCAGGACTGTGCCCTGTGCAAAAAAGTGTCTGAGCCTGATCTCTGGTTCAAATTAAACCCTGCATAGAAAATACTATGGTGGCCCTCCCACAACCTGATTTTTCAGCAGCTTATTGGAAGTAAAGTTCCCCACCACTTTATTTCTATGTCTGCAAATGGTTGCTACATTTCTACATGTCCAGCAACTATTGAAAGCACAAGAGCCCTGATAGAAAAAGGACGTTAATCCTTTTTACTAATTCCCTCTGTACAACCTTTTCCAACGTGGACAATGAACACTGGGAGAACCCTTTTTGTGTAGCTGCTATTTGCCCATCTCCCCCTTCACTTGCCCACAACCACTTCAGTCGATGGAATCTTCATTCTGCCCTTACAAGGAATCTGTCTTTTAATGCGGCTGCAATGCTCATGCTGCAAAACTCCCTGCCTGCTAACAACAAGCGGACACCATCACTGCAATGCTTCTGGTTGCCTGATAGAAATGCTTTTCCTTTTGGTAAGCCTACCAAGACTTTTATTATGTACTTTTATTATGTTTTTAAAAATTCTTTTGATTTTGTCTATATTTTTATAATTTTATTATATCTACTTGTTTTTAAAGTTTGTTGATTTCATCAGCATTTTTGCTAAATATTTTAGGTAACCTCAGCTGTCAAAATTTTCTTAATTAAAAAATAGGATTAAGTGGTCTATAAATGTTAATTTAAAAAAAAATGGCTCTAGTGGAGTTAGGACAAAATACAGTCATTCCTAGTCTAGCTTTTGGGTTTCCTGGAAGCATATTTATCACACTTAGAACTGCCACCTGGTTTTCTGGTTGTGCTCCTGTGCTTTTAAGAGCCCTTGAACGTGCTCTAAATCCCCTGCTCCCCCTTGAACTAAATGATGCTACACTCAAACTATACTCTTGTAGACGTAGTTCTATGTTTTTAGGGTGAGTTATTTCTCCTTTCTCTCCACAGCCACCCCTGGTGCCAGTGGTACCTCACAACCCTGCAAGCATCGCCAATGAGAGCAGGGTCCATTTTGATGCCATCAATGACATTCAGAGAGACCAGACGGTACCTGCCCAGCACCAGCCACACAAGGCAGCAGTGCCACAGGACGGCACTGTTCAGCCGCCTGCTGCCGTGCCCACCAAGTCCACAGGTCAGAAAGAGAGAGCAAGTCTATTAGGAAGCAGCAGGCCAGAGGCCGTGCAGGGCAAATGCCAACAGCACCAACCTCTGCCGCCATGATGTTCGCACAAAGAACCAATGAGGTGGTAAAACCACTCCTGTGGATAGTGGATTAATGTTCCTCCCTGCACATGGATCCCAAGATGTCAAAACAAAATAAAATAAAAAATTCCTTCCAGTAGCACCTTAGAGACAACTAAGTTTGTCCTTGGTATGAGCTTTCGTGTGCATGCACACTTCTTCAGATACCAAGATGTCAGGCAGACATGTTTTTGCCAGCTTTCTTTCTATTATGCTACTTTTGTACCTGCAGGGGCTATAGGTCTAATGTCTCCTCAAAAATCAAATGACAAGTGCTTCTGTTTATCTGACCCCCCCCCAAATATCTTTGGGGTGTTAGCATCCCAAATTCTGCTGGCATTACCTTCTAAAAATAGGAAAGTGACTGCCAGCTACCAAGGTGATTATTCCATTGCTGTCTGCTGTCCCTGATGAAACATTTAACTGATCATCCTGGGCTCTTAGCAAACCATCAGCCTAACAATTACTCAGTTGATGGTTATTAGGATGGTCTAACATCTGAAACAAATCCAAAGTACCTATTTTCCTTTGGGAAATGTGACAAGCTATACTCTCCACTATGGGGTAGCCTGCGAATGATATCTCATTTCTCCACTTTCCTCCCAATTGTGTCATGGGGGCCTCCTGCCCCTTCCCTGAGGCATCTGCAGCTAAGAGCCAAGAAGGTGGTGTGGCATACACAAGCAAAACCACCACCCTCTTAATTTTGGAGCCTCCGGTCCCCTGGCCTAGTACTGACATTTGGGTGAACTTCAAAGAGCAATTGCTAGTGGAGGGCCACTGATTTATTGTCATAAATTTGCATACCATTAGCTACTGCAAGCCAGATAGATAAAGGCAGTTGTATCTCTTACTGATGGGCAAAACCAAAAGGTATGCATATCACAGTATGCCTGCCCCTAGGTCTGACCTTCCTAAGGCCTGTGGCCGCCTAATGCTGGAGGCACAAATCTGTTGGGATTTGTGGTGTGCATTTAAATGACTGGGACCTGCATAGGAGCACTGCAATGCTCTCATGTACACTTACTAAATGAAGAATCTGAAGACGTGTGCATGCACATGAAAGCTCATACCAATAACAAACTTAGTTGGTCTCTAAGGTGCTACTGGAAGGAATTTTTTTTATTTTTTATTTTGTTTTTACTAAATGAAGTGCCTAAGATTCTACTAATATATCTTCTACTAATATATAATAATATACCTCAGGTGAGCTCATGAAGAAAACTTTTATTTTCCCACTGTTGTTTGGAAGCTTCCTGAGGCATTTGCCTGATGAAGGATTCTGTGAATCTCAAAAGCTTGCACAGCTCTTCACCAACCCAAATTTGGCCAATAAAATGTGCATTTCCCCAACTTTCTTTCTCATCCTTTTTGAAATGTTTTATAATGTTACAATAAACATGTGAGGTAGATTAGCTCTGACAGAGTGCTTCTAGATAGGAGCTCAGCGTTGTGGTATCACAAATGGGTTTCTGGCAATAGGTTTTTCTTTTCCTTTTTACATATGGGGTGGCATTTCTATGCCAACACTATTGTGTGGACACTGAAAAAATGAAAAAAAACTTGCATGCACGAGGAGCACAGATCCCATCTGGAAATACCCAAAAAGGCCATCCAAGTGAGACAGGGCATCACCCTTCCTGTGCTACAGAACTCAATGATAACTTCCAAACTAGTCCCTGTAATTAGCTGCCCCTACCTTGTTCATCGTGGGTGAAGACGTGGGTGGCGCTGTGGTCTAAACCACAGAGCCTAGGGCTTGCCGATCGGAAGGCTGGTTCGAATCCCCGCAATGACGGGGTGAGCTCCCGTTGCTCGGTCCCAGCTCCTGCCAGCCTAGCCGTTCGAAAGCACGTCAAAGTGCAAGTAGATAAATAGGTACCACTCCGGCGGGAAGGTAAATGGCATTTCCGTGCACTGCTCTGGTTCACCAGAAGTGGCTTAGTCATGCTGGCCACATGACCCGGAAGCTGTACGCCGGCTCCCTCGGCCAGTAAAGTGAGATGAGCGCCGCAACCCCAGAGTTGTTCGCGACTGGACTTAATGGTCAGGGGTCCCTTTACCTTGTTCATCACACTGTGTTATTTGGTCCCTGTTCATAAATTTTTCTCTTCCTGGCACAGGGCCGTGGCGTGACTGCCAAGCAGCTCAGCAGAATGGGCAGACCAGTGGCATCACCATGCTACAACCAACTGGTGCCCGGGGAATCATCCAGACCTGGTGTGACCAGGAGTATGACGGGGGTGGTTGGACTGTCATCCAGCGGCGGCAGGATGGGTCGGTCAACTTCTTTATCACCTGGCAGCACTACAAGGTGTGTCGAGGATGTGGCTTCAGGTGCCACATGAAGGGAAGAGCAAGGAGATGAAGGGGTCCAAGCTGGGCAGGGGGAGGGGCAGGAGCTATGGGATGCAGAGGGTCACTTGGGGTTAGAGTCAGAGATCTGGAGGCTCATGGTGGATCTGGGACTTATAGGCTGAAATCAGAGTCACAGGTGACAGGTGATGCCAGAGGCCAGGTTCAGATATACTGCTCTTTCATGGGTATTCAGCCTTCAGTTTAGTTGCCAAGGTTGAATTTGTAGGAAATATTTCGGGATAGGAAATCCTGGTATGCAAAAGGCTTCCAGCAGCACACCTGTGAATCTGGTCTTGACACAAAGCAAGGGGTACTCTGCCACCTGCTGTGCTGTGCCCACTTAGCCAGATGGAGGCAAAAACACATTAAGTTATGGACTGAAAACATGAGCTAAGGCAAAAATAGATGTGATAATGAGGGCAGCCATGTTTGCTCAGTCACATGGCAATCCCATTCTTGCATTGTGTGTGTGTGTGTGTGTACACACACACATACACATGTCTAGTCTTAAGATAAAAATATGTGATCTTTAGGGGACCTGCTGGCAAAGTGGACCATAGAATGCTCTTATCAGGAGACCTCTGTATTAAGGGGTGAAAGCTTCCTAGATTTTTCTTAGGGTTTCCTTCTCTCTTTTTCCATTACTCCAGAGGTATGGGTTGAATCTGGCTACAAGGGGAAGAGAGGGTGCCACACCAACATGGTGCTATGTTGTGGTCTGGTGCTGGATGCTGCGGACAAGACAGCAAGGCAGGTCGGAGGTTGTAGGACCATGGAGCATATTGCTCCTGCCAAGGTTGGGTGCCTTTTGAAGCACCTTCCCCCAGTTGACCTCTCCCAAGCAGCTCTGTCCCTTTGTGGATAACATTAGAGACTTAAAAGGGAAACACTCTGGCCTGAAGACAGGCCCTCCTCCTCCATTCCAGGTCTGATCTCCTGGTACACTCCCTACACCACTGGACTGGTAAGCTGCAGTGGAAGGCATTGCGTTCATTAGGGGAAAGTGCATTTAGGCTCGTGGTCTGCAGCCTCAGTTGTCTCCTGGTCTCCAGTAGCAGAGTCAGAGCCCTGCACTGGATCTCGTTCCTTAGTGGGAGACTCTGCAGCCTCTGGCTCTCACATCTTGCTGCTGGACTCAGGTCATCACCACACATGGCAGCTGACTTTGGGCACTGAGCTAGCATGGTGTATGTATGCTTTGCTGGTTTCCTGCTGCAAAAGGATCCACATATCTCTGCAAAGTGGCCTGGGGTGGAGGTAGGAGTATTAGCTCACTCTTCTACCCTGTGGCTAGCACCAGCTGTTCCCCTACAGCCAGCCAGCGCCCACCTGCTAACATCTTACTTGCTGTGTTTCCCCCTTCAGAATGGTTTTGGGAACTTGGAAGGAGAACACTGGCTGGGTCTCGAGTTCATTCACTGGCTGACTCGCCAGGGCTCATACGTGCTGAGGGTTTCCATGGAAGACTGGAGTGGGCGGCAGGCATATGCGGAATACAGCACCTTTGCCCTAGAACCTGAGAATGATTTCTACCGGTTGCGGCTGGGGCGCTATCAAGGCAGCGCTGGCGATTCCCTCTCCTGGCATAATGGCCGACAGTTCAGCACCCTCGACCGTGACCATGATGCTTACTCAGGTAAGGAAAGAGGACACCAAGAGCTGGGGAGGAAGGAATTGTTTATTCCTTATCTTTTTATCACTTTTATCCTTTTTTATCATCAATCCGGACTGATTGGAAGGGTGCATGCCTGCCATGCTGCGTCCTCCTCATGTCGCCCTCCGTGTCCCGACCCCCAGAGGTGCCCGCCTGGGCGCTATGAAGATGTGCTCAGCCGCTGTGCCTGAAAGTATAGAGAAGAGGGAGACAAAAAAATATAGTATCCAAGCAAAGCAGTTGTCGAAACAAGTAATTATTAGACCTGTTTCTCCTGTGTCTGATTCCGAGAGCACGATATCCTGCACTCTAAGGAGATTTACCTCACAGCTCACAGCTCCAAACTCTGTCTCATTTGCCCACAGTATTCAGAACTGCAAAACTGGCTCTAAACTGTTTCTCTTCTGATGCCACTAGCTGGAGGGTGCCACCTTCCTAGACTGATGGATGCTGCATTCTAAGGCTGGAGAGAGATTCCCAGCCATCAAGAGAACTTTGCCTGCTTATGTTAGCTCCCAAGTATTAAGCAGACACCTGGCTAACAAAGGGCAGAACCCTTAATACCACTGTATGGAATCCATCTATGAAGTCCAGACCTCTCAGGGAGGTACACTAAGAAGAGCCTCAGATGATGATTGCATGGTTTGAGTCCGTTCATGTGCAGAGATGTGGTCCTTGAAGTATTGTGGTTCTGAGCCGTTTAAGACTTTCTAGCTCAAAACCAGCACTTTGAATTGGGCCTAGAAACTAATTAGCAGACAGTGCAATCAGGACAGGGTTGGTTAATATGCTCAAACCATCTTTTCCCAGTTGCCAAATTGTGCTGGGGTGGGGAACTTGTGGCCGCCCATATGTTGTTGGATGACCTGTCTCATCATCCCTCTCCACTGGCCATGCTGCCTGGAGCTGACAGAAGTTGGAAGTTCCCCATCTCTATTCTAACAGCATCTGATTTCAGGATTTGATTCATGGGCACAGCTGCCCCCCAAAAAAAAAAATCAATAGAAATACATAGCTGAGGTTCTCCCCCCCCAAAAAAAAAATCCTGGCCATGCCCATGGTTTGATGATAAATTATCTATTCCCCACCCCTCTTCTTTTCCCACAGGCAACTGTGCCCACTTCCAGAAAGGTGGTTGGTGGTACAATATGTGTGCCCACTCCAACCTTAATGGTGTCTGGTACAAAGGAGGGCACTACCGAAGCCGTTATCAGGACGGGGTCTACTGGGCAGAGTTTCGTGGCGGTGCCTACTCACTCCGCAAGGTGGTCATGATGATCCGGTCTCCACAAGGCACCTGATTTCTGTACCTGCGAGTAAGAAAGGACGCATACCAAGGGCAGGTCTGGATATTTAAAAACAGGAGTCACTGAGCTCTGAAGGCCCACTTGCCATGTTCTCAGACGGACATACAGCCTCCTTCTCAAAGCAAGCTCCTTCTAGTGCCAGTGACCCGTAGAAACTCTATGTGTGCGCTATGCTAACAGGGACGGGGGTGGGGCTTGCGGGATTCCCTGAGCATTTGTCCAGATTTTAAAACAAACATTTTCCCCTATAAAAAATAACTGAAAATGATTAATGAAGGTGCCAAATGATGTTTTAAATGTACATGCAGCACCTTAAACAATTAACAGTCAGCACCTTTAAAAAAATTGGAAATCAAATTCCTAAAGCGAAGGGGGTGTTGAATTAGCATATGGGGGAGGTGTTTGTTATTTTCAGTGGGTGCTTCTAGGTGGGGGCTCCTTACACCTACAAGTTTTTCAGTGTCCATGTGAGTGGCACCAAAATGCTAGCCTGAACTTTCCGCCTCATTAAATTTGGATTTATCAATTTTGGAGGAAATCCAGTTAAGTTAAAAACAAACAAATAAACAAAACAGCTTGTTGCCAGAAACCTTTGGTACCTGAATGGCCTGCAAACACTCGTCTAGAAATAGTGAGAGAGATTGGGGGAGGGGGGGGTTAGGGGAAAACTGGGTTCATCTGTAGGACCCAAAATACTGATGATACATGTTTTAAATCTGCAGCTTTATACTTACCTAGGAGTAAGCCACACATGAGTCAGTGAGTGGAGGTGTATAGGACTGCATCATCTTCACTCTCTACAATCCATGTGTAACAACCCACTTTGTTGTGACATGTGAAGCCTTGGGGGTTGCATTCTCCCCATCACATGCCAATAAAGGAAATAAAAAACGTCAGTTCCCCTAATTAGAAGCACAGTTTGTTGCTGTGTGAAAACTTTGCAAGTGACAGTGTGTTCAAACTACGGTTTCTTAACTATCCAGGATTACCGGTATGTGGTTTGTTACATGCTGCTGTATATCCTCCCTCCCCACATTATGGAACTGGTTACTCTTGCAGAGGCTGAGACACCCTGTGGTAGAAAACAACACTGCAGCGATTTAAGGATCGCCACTTTCATAATCCTAACAGAAGCGTCATTAGCACTGTTGTAGCAGACTCTGGGCTCATCCAGACTTACTTCTGTGCCATGTTTCTTGGCACAAGTGTGTACTTTAAAGCTCTGTGTCCAAGCATTTTTCCATTTTTGGTTGCCCTAATGCTTTCCCTGCAAAAACCCACTCTCTACTGCCAAGTCTGTACTGCGGATTGAAAACGGAAATCCCCCCAAAACAGACATTTGTATATGCCCAATTGCTATGTGAAGGTGGCAGAGTGAGAAAGTGAGGAGCTGGGCCTGGCAAGAGGCTCCCCATTCATGCTATAAACACAGTTCCTGGCAATCTATTCTGATCTGAAAAGGCTTAAGGAAAGGGCCTCCCCATCCTTTTTTCAGAGATGGAAACCTGAGGCACAATAGAGCTAGGGGTGAAAGAAAGCCATGATTTCCACTCCAATCTGGATTTGTCACAACCAGCATTGTTTCTGTTCCACTACAGTTCTATTTCTGCCAAATATTATGTTATTTATCTTGCTGTCCATTATTAAGCTTAAGTTGTGTAACTTGTGTAGCAGACAACTGTTTATGTAAGCTACATAACTTACATTCATTTCAATGTAAAGGAAACAGCAAAACATAAAAATAATTAGGCATTAATTAGAACTCACAATATATTATACAAATCCCATAAATGAAGACAGATGTATTTATTTTGCATAAACCTATTTTGTTCACTTAAATTTGAAATTCTCTGGCAAGGAAGTCCACAATCTGCCCTAAAAATAAAGTATGCAAGTCTATTAGTTCTTTCAGATTTGTTGAGAATACTTTTTTTGACTACTAGCAGAGTTCTTTCAGATTGTGAATGTCCTTTGACAAGGCACACAAACCCAGCAGCCTCCTGGACACAGTGGAACCTCCGAAGCCGAACGCCTTGAAACTCGAACGTTCAGGCCCCAAATGATTGAAAACCGGGAGTGAGTGTTCCGGTTTTCGAAGATTTCCAGAAGCCAAATGTCTGGCGGGGCTTCCAATTGAGTGCAGTAACTCCCTTTTATTCATCCATCCTGCAAACTCCCAGACACGCTGCTGGCGCATTCTTTGTTGGCTCCTCCGCCCACGCTTGATCTCCTTGCCCGATCTCCTAGCCTGATCCCCCCCCCCACACACACACCTTCCTTTTCGCTCCTCCCAGCCAGACTTTCGCAGCCTCCTTCTCCTCCTGCACCGGGACCGTGGGTTGCTGTATGGATTCCCTCCCCTCTTGAAAATGTTTGCGGACTTTCTCCTCTTCCTCACCCTCGTTTTTTGCAGGGTTGCTCCCCCCCACACACACACACTCAGGATGAGACTCTTTCACCAAAGCCTTTTCTTACCGGACAAAGGGGTCGTTTTATTTTGCAGGAGGTTTAAGGGTGCTTTGTTTTCAGTGTACAGTATATTTCGCCTTTCGTTGATGTTAAATTTAATGGAGCGCTTGCTGTTTAGTGTAAAGCATCCCAGAAGACTAAGGCTGCCATTTCAGGGTGTTTGAATGTAGTGGTGTATTTTTAAAACAAACAAACAAAACGCCCCGCTTTGCAATGCTGCTTCCTCTATCGGTGTGTTGTATCCCTACATGAACAGACAGGAATTTAAGACTCCAGATAACTTGAGACTTCAGTTCCTCTGAAAGCTGTTACTCCATAATTGCTCTGAAGTGGTCTCATTGTCTCCTTACAGAGTGGTACGCTGAGGTCTGTCTGTTTTTTATACTTATTTTGCATTTTTGTGGCTTTTTGTTTTGTTTTTGTGACTGTGTGGAACCCAGTTCAGCTGATTGATTGTGTGACTGCAGTACATTGTTTATTGCTTTCATTTGATGGATCAATGGTCTCAATATAGTGTAAAATTCATGTTAAGTTGCTCTTCTAGGGGTTGTTTTTAAAAGTCTGGAATGGATTAATCCATTTTGCATCACTTTCTATGGGAAAGCACACCTTGGTTTTGGAATGCTTTGGTTTTGGAACGGATTAAGTTTGAGAACCAAGGTACTACTGTACTCTTAACCACTTGTAGATCTTCACTCCATCAAGGGATGAGCCATCTGTGTGTGACTACTAGCTTCTGCAGCTTATTCACAAGCAGGTGCCACAGATACAGTTCCACTCCTGAGCTAGCTGCTGTGGCTGCACATACATACCCCTGCCATCAGATAAGCTCAGCTGCAGCACACATATGCATGTAAAACATGGTTAAAATGTCAATCACATTTTCAGAAAGGGGTTTGGAGGAAATGGGTATGGATTTAAGTTTCTTTGGTCCCTGTCTGAACTGTGTGCATCCAGACCCTTGTCTATACCGGTACTTTCTCATTTTGTACCTCTTCAATTGACTAGTGTTTGGCAGTGGCTCCCTTGGGTCAAAGGCAGGGATCTTGCACAGCACCCGACTCTTCTTATTGGAAATGCCACAAATTGAATTTGGGGCCTTTGACATCCAAAGCATGTCCTCTAGTGCTGAGCTACTGTCCTACTTCTAAGGAAGTTTAGAAACATGGGTTTTTTAAAAATGATCTGCTGCCACTGACTAACTCTAAGGCTGCATACATGTGACACTTTATTCCAGAATCAATGGTGACCGAGTACTTGTTTTTTCTTCTTGATCCACACGCAGATATATGGGTGGCTACATCCCAAGATCACAATCATCACTCCCCCCATTCATCTGGGGCACATAGAGGAAGGAAAAGGTGTGGATAACCTAATAGAGGGTCAGAGTTATCAAGTAACTACACCCACCCTTAGATGGCAGGATCTAGATTGAGAGCAACATGTTAAATATTGAGAAAAACTTTTTTGTTATTGAAAAAAAATTGTGCTACAAATGGGTGAGTGTTTATGCAGCCTGTGATTAAAGGACTGTGCTTCTGGGCACTGTCCCATGTGGGTCTTCCCAGCACAGATCAGTCTTTTTTTAGAATTGCAGAGAGCTGGAAAGGACCTTGAGGGTCATCCTGCAATGCAGGAGTATTTTGGCCAATGTTGGGCTCGACCCCACAACCCTGAGATTAAGAGTCTGATGTTCTACTGACTGAGCTATCCCAGGAACAATTCACAGACCAATCTTTTGATCATTTTTATACAGGTTGCTGGCCCTCTGAACTGTAGAAATCAGGCAACATTTCAATGTTGGGGGAGAAAACATAATTTTAATTGCACCCATTTTTTAATTCACCAGGGCAAGAAATAATATCTACATACATGATAGAAAACATTTGCCCATAAACATGAGACAGAATGTTATAGATCTGAAGCCTTTCAAACTAGAGATTAAGATACAGTACCCTGTACTGATTTGTTTTTCCAAGATCAATGCTAATATCACAAATCCTGCACAGATTACCTTATTTGGTAAAACATTGCTATATTGCCTTTCAGCCCTAAAAGGGGTTCCCAAAGTGGTTTACAACAATACAGTTTTTATAACAATTCAGAAAGATTAACATAAAACTGCCTTTTCTGCATGCTCAGTGGGAATGGAACTGGGTTCTCTGAACAGGACTGTTAACAGCACAGCTACCCAACAAGGTTCCTCCAGCTTCTCCATCCCTGACTCTTTTTATTTCTAGCCACACAAGCTCTAGGAGGCAGAGAGCATTGCTTAAAAGGTTCCCATTCTTTCTGCAACCTCCCTGAGGAAAGACACCTTACTAGTACAGTATGGAGATTTTCAGTCTCAGCCACCTACACTTTAGATCCTAAACATAATAAAAAGGCCGCTGCCGCCTCCTCCACGTCTTGCTGGGTTTGGAGAGTTTTCCTAGAGCTTGAAGCAACATGCATTCTTTCTAAGCATGACTCCACCTGATACAGGAATGGGGACCTCATTCTGAGATATTGCTGAACTACAACTCCCATCAGCCATGGTTATTTTCAATGTTGCTGGAGCTGATGGGACAATAGTGCTACAGGTTAACCACCTCTGAGCTAATGGAAACTACTGGCAAGCCCAGTAGCAGTTTTCCCACCAGAACACACAAACATGATCTTCTCATGCCAACTGCATACGAAAGTTCAAAGAGCTGGTAAAAGATCATGATGAACAGGACAGAAGCGTTACCTTTGAAAAGCCTCTTAGTTCTTTTAAGGTCAGTTCAACCACTGGAAGTTAGGACATCGTCAAGTTCCACAGACAACTGGCTCCAATGGGAGGTGTCAAGGAGGGCTGATTGGACATAAGATGGAACACATCCACACAGTACTAGCTTTCTTTACTAGTTTTCCCAAAGGACCCTAGGAATTGTAGTGGGTGAGGGTGGTGAGAATTGAGGAGAGAATATGACTATTAAAACCAGTTTAAATCTATGGCTAAGATACATCTAGAAGATGAGCTCTCCAGAAAAGAAATAAGACTGACAGCAAAAGCAAAGAAAAGCCACACTGAGAAGATAAGATGAAGTGCAGAGCCAAAGAGAAGCCCAGAAACGATCAATGGGGAATTCATGTGCATCATTAGAATTGTTCGGCTTGAAGAAGAAAAAAGACCCCCTTCCCAGCCATGCTCACTAGTTTGCAACCTGGCATTCGTCTCCCATCCATTCCTGCTCCGGACATCCAGGGGGTTAATTGCTGCTCTCGCCAGCCTCCTCTTCCTTCAGGTCTTCCAGGATGAGCTCATCGAGGTCGCAGAATGCCAAGCTGCCTTGACTTAAGCAGGTGGCCACCGTGGAGCCGGTACTATCATGCTCTTGGCTGGGGTAGAGGACTTTGGGCAGGTTGTTCTTGATGCGGCTTCGGGGATGCACACAGTGAGTTCCTGGTATATGGGGCTCTGTACGGGGACAGGAGGACACAAGGTGAAATGAGCAAACATCCACAGACCCAGGGATGAAAGTGAATTATCTGTTTTGCTGGACCAGCCCCACATGAACTCGCCTTCCTACACTCCCTTGTTTACACACTTTCTAGAAGGCAGCCAACATTCCTTCTGTGCTGATCATGGCAGCAGAGAAATAGTCTGCACATTGTTTATCATGAACATGAAGCACATTTTGTAGAGCCACAGGAAAAGGGCAAATACAGGAAGGCGCTTTTTCCCTCTGCAAAATAATATGCCTGGAATTTTGCTCCAACGTCTAAGTCTTTCTACTCCCATTTCTGCAAACTGGGTCCAGATGCCACTTGGCATAGCAAGTCAACAACACATGGTGGCCACCTACCAGGGAAGGGACACCCCATGGCACAATGCTTATTCATTGCACATTCAGCCCCACCTCTTCGGTTGTAGCAATCCTCTGCAAAACACGAATGCTGCTGTCTGCCTCTTGGCCCCAGGTTCTTGCGAGGTGGGATGATAAAACTCGGGAGAACAGGACTGTGGCAACGGTAGCAGGGAGATGGGATCCCCATCTGGGCCGAACCTCTGCAGTGAGGAGATGGAGGGAGTGCCTTTATTTATTGATACATTTACTTATTTTCTGACATGTTCTGATATACAGTACCTCATTTTTTATAATTTTTTGCCATTATGTTTTGTGGAGCTCTCAGGAAGACCATTACACTATGCAGAAAATTATACCAAGCAATAAGGAATCAACCTGGCTCAAAATATCAGTACTGCACATCAGAAACCCCACTTCTCCCAGTGCCAAGCAGCCTAGGGTAGCACTATCACATTTAATTTCCTTTGGGTGAAGCAACACCAGAACAAATAATACCAACTATTTGGAGGAAGCACCCTCCTAAAAACAGATAGCAGAATCCCACAGGACAAACTGTACACCCCTTGCCAAAAAAGGCTACACCTGTTTATAGCTAACTCAGAAAAGAAACTCACAGCCTTTTCAACTGGCAAACTGTTTTGTTTGCTCCCTTTAGTTGAAAGAGGTCTTTCCAGGCTCTGATGGATAACTCCTTCCAAATACTTAAGCAAGATTCCTAGCCCTAATATTTTTTGTTAAACCCAGATTAGAATCATAGAATGGTAGATTTTGAAGTGACCATGAGGTTTACCCTCTGAAAAAATATCAGCCAATCTTTTCTGACCAATAAGTGAGTGATCAATTAAAGAAAGGAAGGTCAATTAGAATAACAAGATGACTTGTCTCAATATCCTTAGTCATATGCCAAACAAGATTGCTGACTATGGTAAAAGCTGTTTATTATTACTTATTAAATTTATTACCCACCCTTCACCAGCCGGTCCCAATCCTAGAGCCCAATCTTATGCTTACACATGCAGAAGAGTCACACTGTGTTCAATGGATCTTACTCCTGAGACAGTGACTGTGTGCAAATAAATAATAATAATAATAAATTTGTACCCCGCCCATCTGGCTGGGTCTCCCGGCTTCCAACAAATATTAAAATACTTTAAAATCTCAAAGAATTCTGGGCACTGTAGTTTAGCTCCCTCAGCTACAATTCCTAGCAACCCTTAGGAAACCACAGTGCCCAGAATTCTTTGAGGGAAAGGAAGTGCTTTGAATCTGCTTTAAAGGTATAGTGTGTGCGCAGTCCATGTCCAATCCCCTGCTAATGCAGGAATGCTATGCCATTCATAACAGGTGGCCATCTAGCCTCCGCTTAAAATCCTCTAGTGAAGGTGAGCCCACCTGAGACAGCCTGATGTTTCAATGTCCAACAGCAGGTACAATCAAGAAAGTAATCCTGATGTTTATAGTCTAAATTCTGACATGAAACTATTGGTTCCAGTCCTGCCTTCTGGAACAATGGAAAACCAATGTAGATACTGAAGTCCCCCTCTGTCCCACACTCCTGAGTCACTCAGTCTGTGCTGCTCACCTGAAGGTGTGTCCACACGAGGGGCAAGTGAACTCTGCTGTGCCCCACATTTTGTCTTCAGGCACTGGGTCATAGCTGTTCCTACACAGGCGACAGCGGGACACCTGTGGAGGGCATCAAATGAGAAGCTAAAAAGGCACCCCAAACCCCAGCAATGAACCACAAAATGAAATGGCGGCAGGCTCAGTTCAAGTCCTGCTGAAGTCCTCTATAGAGCAAGCTGCCCATATGAGGTGTGGCCCCAATACTGTTACACCCTTGATTGCATCTGCTTTACTTCTGGTTGCGGGGTGGTGGCTGGGAGCAGTGGTCTTGGAGTGAAAAGTAGAAGAAAACACATATAGAGTTCAGCCCCCCACTCTTTGTCCATGCTCCACTTTCACTCCCCTCCCCCCAAAAACACCTCCATAGAGACACTATCCATGCTGTATATGGATTTGGTGGAAGACCCAGTTTTAACGCAGGTCTCTTGCCATCATGTCTCCTTGGTCTTCCATCCCTTTTTGAAGGGACAATTTTGGGGGAAGGTGATTATCTCAGTTGCAACACCTCTGAAAATAGGTTCTCTCTAGCATAGGAATAAGGAGCCAATGGAACAGTTTTATTTTTCCAACCCCAATTACTGGGGGGGGGGGTTTGTCATCAGAAGTCAGCACACTGGAAGGGGAGGGTTAACCAGTGTGTGACACACATACACACACCCTAGCAATTAGGCTGCAAAACCCTTCCTTAGTACCACTGGAGGCCCCTTTTCAAGCCTAACTGCTGTGCAGGGACAGAATAAGGAGAGGAAGCTGTGAGCTGCATTTGGCCTGTGGGCCAAAGAATTTTCACACCTACTTTTATTTTTCCTTTTAAATTTAGGCAAAGATGGGGAGACAAAAGAGGGAGGAATGGGAGAAGCAAAGGTAAAAAGGGTTAAAATCCTGAGAAAAAACACCCATCTCCCTTTTAGTTGAGCTACCTCAGCATGTGGCCATCAGTTTGACCCTTTGAGGCAGATGATCCACAACACATGGTCATACACACACACATACCTGTTTTCTCTTTGGGACTCGACGCCACCACATACTGTCACAGGGCTGGCAAGAAAACTGACGGTCTTCAGGTGGGATGCGGTTCTTTTCGGCATTGTCAAACATGCGCAGGTTCTTTTGGGTCAGAGGCAAGCACTTCAGCTGCTGAGCAACCTCCTGGGGAAGAATAAACATGAAGCGTGTGAATGTGATCTCTCCTCCAAGGGCCAGGAAATTCCTTCATTGCTTCCCTCACACCTGTCCAACTTGAGCAACTGGTCAGAAGACGACAATGAATAAGAAAGCTATTGTGGCCCTATTCCTAGAGGATGGGCCTGGGTGTATGTTGACAAACTGAGGGAGAAACAAGGGGCTGATCCAGATTTCCTTTTGTGACATGTTTCTAGGCACATGTCCAGGCTGTAAAGTGCTGTGTCCAAGTGCACTCCCCCCCCCCCGGCAACACTTTCCCCACAAAAACTTGCTATTTACCACTGAATTGAGCAAACTGCAATCTGCAGAAAACCTGAATTGCCGTTTGTTCTGATTCAGCGTTAAAGGGCAGGTTTTTGCAAGGGAAGCTCTCAAACACGGAACTTTAAAGTGTGTACCAGTGTCTAGAAAGCTTGGGGCAAAAGGAAAGTCCAAGAACCAAGGATCTGCTGGTTGTGGCAAGAAGGTGAACAGGAGGGGAAGAGAGACTTGAGTGCTCTCACCACCAGCCGCTTCCCCTCCTTCCCTCCTGGCCAGCCTTGCACCAGCTGAGAGCAGCAGCGTTCTGGTGGCTTCTGCACCTGCAGCCAATCAGCATCTCTTGGCTGTAGCACCAGCTGCAAAGCAGAAGCAGGGCTAACAGCTACCACAATTGGTTTAAATGTTTTAACTGTTTTTAATTTGTGTGTGGGGTTTTGTTGTTTTTATTGAGGAAGAGGAGATGTGTCTGGGAGGAAAAGAAGTGGGGAGAGCAGAGGGTTGACCACAGTGGTTCTGGGTAGGGGGAGGTATTGTGTGGGCCAGGTAAGGGGCACACGGTCGGTACAAGCAGTTAGTGACTGTGCCGCGTGCCAGCCCCTGCTTCAATCCGGAGAATTTCGGTTGCCCTATCAGCCAGCCCTTGGGTCTGCAGCTGCTGCTGTTGTTGAATTTTGGTTTGGCTCTGAGTAAGATCTCCCTCATCCATGATCTGATTATGGACATGGAGGCTGATCTGGTCTGTACCACAGAGACCTGGGTGGCTGAGCAGGGTGGAGTTGGTCTCACCCAGCTGTGCCCACCTGGGTACTCAGTGCAACATCAGGGCAGACCCGAGGGCTGGGGAGGAGGAGTTGCTGCGGTCTATAGAAATTCCATCTCTCTCTCCAGGCTTGCTGTCCAGCTGGGGGTGGGATCTAGCCTGTGTGTTCCTGGCACTGGGCAATCAGGATAGTTAGGGATTCCGTGTCAGGCAGCCCTCCCGTCTGTGGTTCAACACTGTAACAGAAACAGGCATGGCTTGGCAGTAATTAACTTTATTGCTCAATAACCAAGGACAGTTAAGCAAGTCAGTTGCAGAAGCTAAAGTTCCTGCCCCTTTCTTCCCTTCATTTATACCTCCCTCCTTGCATTTTTTTCACTGTGACTCAACTTTTCTTAATTGTTCCAGCCTTTTCTCGACTCTTCATTCCTGCACTGAGAATGGGGAAGGGGAAGGAGCTGAATCAATACTGTATTGCAGAGCAGGAGACACAGCCCCTGCTGCTTCTCTCTCAGCGTCTGCGGCTACCGCAAGCCTCTCCCCTTCACCTTCTCTCTCTCTGCTGATGATTCCTCTCTGTCTCACCAGTCTGAATCTGGTTCAAAGTCCCCTTCCTCCTCAGGTGCTTCCTGGGCCACTGGTTGCCACCACTCTTCCTTGTCCAGCCAGTCCCTGCCATTCTGCTGGTTTACCACCCGCCTCGCTGCCCAGCAGTCTCCCTGCCTGAGCTGACAGAGCTGGTTTTGGAGGCAGTGTTGAGGACGCCCAGACTGCTGGTTTTGGGGGACTTCAACATCCATGCCAATGTGACTGGCTCTGGGGTGGCTCAGGACTTCATGGCTGCCATGCTGACCATGGGGATATCCCATAATGTCACCTGCCCAACGCATGTGGACCTTGTTTTCTGACTACAAAGGCCAACCTTGGTTGCACATTAAGGAATGCAGGAATGTAGGAAGGACTGAGGTCTTGGAATGCCAACATTTTGAGCACTTTCTAACAATTTAACCTTCCCAATTCTCTGTAACAGACTCCAGTTCTCATGAGTCCCAGCCAGCATGACCAATGGCCAGGAATGATGGGAGCTGTCAATTGCTTTAACACTCCTTACCAATGTAATAAAGTTTTAATTATGACTAAACGGCACATCAGTGTGGTGGATTCTCTTTCTTTCTCTGCTCTTTCCTTCATTTTCCTTATTCCACCCCCAATGGCTCTGTCCCAGGGACCACAACAGTCCAGCCCTGTACCTATTCTCACCTTTATTTTCTCATCACACTTGTCACTTCGTTTCTGCAAGGAAAGAAATAAACAAACTATGATGCACAACATTATTAAATCAATATAACCCAGTACACATTTTTGAACACAAAAACTGAGCATATCCTTCTCAAATGCTACATGCTGTTTATAACTCCTCAAGGTTTTTCTCTGGTCATCCTACAAAATTAGGATCAGATTTAAAAACACAGAGCTTATGCACACAACATATTTTGCACACATGCATACAGACAACATACTCTGCATATGCACACATGCAAATCTAAGCAAGCGACATCCACTGAATTTTTAACAGTTTATTCCTCTTTTGCACATGGTCCTCTCCTGGCTTTCTCTTCTTCTTAAAAGAATTTAAGAAGATGTAAGTAAAAGAAAGAAATGACATTGGAATGAACCACCTAAGATCAGGCTGCAACTCAATTGTGTGTCTTGCCCCAGCTATTGAAAGTGAATAGAATATGGAATAAGAACTTCACTGCTTTCTGTTTTGATATTTTATTAATGCAGTAGGTATTCTGGGACAAGACTGGTGGCTGGCAGACAAAATGTGAGATTGAGCTGCTGGTATCACTGTTACACAAAGGGATGGCTCAAGATACGTTGGTGCCTGTGAAAAATCCAAATGGTGTCTTTTCCTTCTTTGGGTGCCATCCTCTGGAAAGTTCTCCTGCACATTTCCCATTTGGTTCGTTGGAAACGTTCCTGAAGGATTGTGCCTACCCGTTTAGATCTTTCTGCTTCTTGTTCTTGCTAGCATCAGAGGCAACTAACCTGGCTGGCTTGTCTTAGTCACGCTATACAAGCAGCTCAGAAAAAGGAAGTTTTAATGGTCTCTCTAGTGGGAGACCCCCCCCCCCATTTACCTGAACTGCACACAACCCAGATGTATTCTGAGATCATTCCTTCTATTCCCATCACCTGTCAAAAAGCAGTGCAAAAAGGGCTTGCCAAGTCAGTTAAGATCTACCAGGGGGGCTGTGCCACACACAATGCACCCCTCCTTCCCGAATCACCTGTTTCTTCTGCTCCTCTTCTTGTTCCAGTTTATCCACCACTCTCTACAAGAAGAAGAAAAGCGTTGAAAGTGGCTACCAGACAGCAGGACCCATAAAATAAGAAGCACAATACATACCTAGGTGACATACACACTTCTGAAAGTGACAAAAGGCTATTGATCAGGAGGACTGAAAGTGCAGTTAATTCTTTAATAACAAACAGCTCAGAATTCATGACACAGTAACTATATGATCCATCATTTTCCTGTGCAGAGCTTTTTTCAGCTGGAACTTACTGAAACTCCGTTCTGGCACCTCTCAGGTGGGCGCCATTACCATTCTAAGAGAATGAGGGAGGTGTTCATGGTGAGAAAAATGATAAACACAAACATATAATTAGTGGCGCCTCAAATCTGTTGCTGCAGTGGGTGACTTTCCTGCATTAGCAGGTTGGAACTTTGAGTTTTTCTCCACATTTATGATTCTGTGAAAACTTAGGAGCCAGCAATCTTTCCTAAGAGCCAGGTGAGAGGCTCTTTCTTACTGGTGGGGACCTGAGCACCCCAGTGAGAGGAGAGGTCCTGTTCTATGACCACATCTGCACTATACACTTCAAGCAGAATCGTATACATGGGCAGCCCTTATTCTCCTCACCAAGCTACAATTCCCAGGCTGGTTTAACAGGCAGCCCCTCTTCCCAGGAACTCTGGAAACTGCAGCTCTGTGAGGGGAAGAGGGGCTTCTGAACAACTCTCAGCACCCTCAACAAAGTGCACTTCCCGGGATTCTTTTGGGCAAGCCATGACTGTTTAAAGCAGGATATGGCTTTAAATTGGTGGAGCAAATGGGACCTCTGCTCCCTTTCCTGCCCTCCATTCCTTTCAGGCAAGTGCCAGGTCTCCTCGGAGTTTTATCATATGTGGTGGACGTGCAAAATAGCAAAGAACTTCTGGGAGATTATATATAATGAACTGGGGGAGAAAGTTTGTAAAAACATTTGTTAAAAGCCCAGAAGCTTTTCTTTTAGGTATAACTGATGCAAATCTGCCCAGGGATTTTAAAAGTCTCTTCATGTAAGCAACTGCACAGGCCCATATGGTTTATGCCCAGAAACGGAAAGAGGGCACGATACCAGCGAAGGAAGAATGGCAGACAAAATAGATAAGGATTAAAAAATACAAAGAAGATTGGAAATGATATGTAGAATATTTGAAAAACTATTGTAAACATATTAAAACATTAACAGTATTAGAATAAATCCAGCAGTAAGGAATATTTTTATATCAAATTGGAAAAATGAGATAATAAAACAGACCATGGGGGGGGAGGGAAGTTGATGATAACACTTTGTATATGGACTTAAAATGGTTTAGTTAAATTTGTTGAAAAATGAAAATGGTAAGTAATTTTTTAAAAAAGGAGTCATAAAAGGTAAAGGTACCCCTGACCATTAGGTCCAGTCGTGTCCGGCTCTGGGGTTGCGGCGCTCATCTCGCGTTACTGGCCGAGGGAGCCGGTGTACAGCTTCCGGGTCATGTGGCCAGCATGACAAAGCCGCTTCATGGGGTCATATGGAGTCATAGCCCTCTGCAACTCCAGGCAGAAATCACCAGGCCCAGTTTTGGAGGCCAAAACAGAATTAAGGAATTGGCATTAAAAAAGCACCCAAGATGCTGAGTGAGGTGAGTTTGCCCCCTTTAATATTATTCTGTTGGGGGGGACTCAGTAGGTGAGTTTTGTGAATTATGCTTAGAGTATCACTGTATTTGGGTTATTTGTTTAGTAAGATTTATAGTCTGTCTCATCCTGAATGTCTGGGACAGGTGACAATATTTGAAACAAACAGCAGAATAGGAAAATGTAGTTGAAATGTTTTGCACCAGCACTTCCTGGTTTCTTGGAATTTTGCGCTGCCGACAACTATTCAAAGTACTGCACAGTGACTGTCTGAAATTCAATGTAATATCAGCATTCCTAAGTGAGTGTTCAAAATCCCAGACAAACCTCACCTTAAAGACTTAGAAATGTTTTATGGTCTTGCGTAATTAGTACTTATCTGCAGACTTATTTATTTAGGTCATAACTGGACCATGGATAATTGGACCCACTTTTTTGGCATTCGTCTGTCTCAAGAAGGCATCTTTCCTCCAAGGGTGAAGTCAAACCGCTAGAGAATTACTGCACCTACTGTGGTTGTGGAGACCAGTAACTTGTAACTGCTGCTTCCTACTTCTTCTTCTTTTTGCTGTTAGGAGCATTTTGACCTCTCCAGGTGCAAGCCAGGCCCTGGGCTGCCCAGATGAGAAGAACCCCCTCTCAGCCTTGCTGATGTGGTTCAAATGAAAACAGAGCAATACATTTGGCAGCAGCTTGACTGCAGGAGTTGCCAGAAGGAGGCGTACAAGTCTCACCCAACAGTCTTAGGGATTCCATTGCAGATCTGTGTAGGGTTTACTCCTTAGCCTCTTCTTCTCCCAGTGATGTTCCGCAAGGCAGCAGGTACCGATGTTTCCTTGGGGTTTACTCCTGAAGGCTTTCTTACAAATGAGTATAACCACAAGGCAGCAGAGGCTTAGGAGCAGTGTTTTGCTTCTCTTAGATGGGTTACATTCCCAGGTTGACGTTTCTCACCTGCCCCTTACCTCCCTCTACAGCACATGCAAACTGCCTTCTTAACTGTGGAACCCACTGTTGGTCTCGTCCCTAACTCACTGGTGGGAAGACCCATCAGCTACCCTCAGCTGCTTTAGCTGGTGAGTGGAGTTGTTAAATTAGGATAGCACAGCTGTTGGGTTAATAAGAGCTTCATTTGTTTAACCTTTCAGTATCTATAAATGCCCCTTAAAAGTAGCTTCTGACTCCTTACTCTTCATCTACCTTTACCCAGCTTTTCACCTCTGCCTAAGATAAACAGAAGAGAATTACCAAAGCCACAGGATCATCATTGAGACTCTCTCCATCTTCTGGGTCCGTATCTAAAAAACAGCAACAACACAAAGTTAGAGCAGGCTGAATGCGAGAAGGTCTCAAACTGTGAAACATAAATGTGCTGACACTAGGAATTGAGAGCGTTCTGTGACCAGAGGAGAGGGAGCTGTATAAAACACAAGTCACTTTACAATGACTTGTACCCTTTGTTCTAATCGATTGCTGCAATGCATTCTGTGTGGGTCTGGCCTGGAGACTCCAGCTCAGGGCTTTAGCGTTGCGCCCCTTCCTTGGGGTTGCGCAGCTGGCGGCACAGCGCTCGTGGCTGTGCATCAGAGGTGGGTTTATTTTGTGGTGTTGATGGCGCAGAAAGCGCTAAAAAAGCTCAAATATCCTGTTCTAGTTGCTTGCAGCGCTTCCCCTCTCCTCTTGCAATGAACAAAGCAACACCATTAAAGTAAAGTAATGCTTTACTTACAAAACTCCAAAGGTCAGTTTCATGTGTTATTCCATGCAGCAGCAAGAACACAGGTAGAAAATTTGCAAAATATAGTGAAATAGCTCTAGGCAACACAGTCTGAGCTTGTAGTGAGCAATTTCAGGCATGTCCTATCTCGTTGAGTTCACATGGTGAAAGAGAATGAACCCAGGAAGAAACTTAATTTCCATGCTTCCAGGTGAGGGGCATGACCTAGCTGAGACTAGGAACACAGTTCTATGATCTTAACCCTTTCATTCATTAACTAGCCCCACGCTTTCTATTTGACTGTAATTTCCCACAGTTTGGTCATGTGTCATGGATGCCTTAGTTGAAATTCCTGCATTGCAGAGGAATGGACTAGATGACCCTTGGGTTCCTTTCCAACTCTATGGTTCTAAGCAGTCTCCGCCTCCCCAGCTGCAATATGGAGATGCCTCTTATGGCCCTGCAGGCATCCCCTTCTCCCATACAATCCAGTACTTCTGACCAGCACAAATGCCTGACTCACCTTCCAGCTCATTTTTGCAGAGAATGATGCGACTACAAGCGACCTTATGATTGTTGCAGAACTGCCTCATCAGCACCGTAGCCGTTTTGATGCTCACCTTCCCATAAAATTTCTCTCGCAGTCGACGAACACTTTTCTCCAGCTGCACCAGAAGTGTAAGATCACAGTTAGCCAGTTGGTCAAGGGAGAAAAAGAAAAAGCTTGCATAGCTTAGCCAGGGTTGTTTCTAAAGTCCACTCCTTTCATTGGGACCAAACTAGATGTGACACAAAACCCATCTTGAACAATCACATCAGGTTTGAAACAAACAAACAGTTGTGTGTGTGAGTCATTTAACACTTTCATCCCAGGCTGTGGGAATTACAAACCCCACTCCCACATCTTTCACATCTTTAGTGGAGAAATAATGAAGGCCCAAAAGAAAATTGGGAGGGATCTAAGGAAATCAATGTAGCTGCATAAGATGAGCTGAGAGTTAAGAAGGGCATGTATAAGAAATGGAAGAAAGGGGAAGTCACAAAGGAGGAGTATACATGAGTAGCCAACACTTGCGGGATGAAGGTCAGGCTGGCTAAAGCTCTGATGAACTCAGGCTTGCAAGAGAGGTTAAAGAATAACAAAGGTTTCTTTGGCTATGTCCGAAGCAGAGGAAGAACAAGCAAGTGGAAGGGCCTCTGTGTGGAGAAGACGGAGAAATGCTATTAGGGGACAGAGAAGAAGGCAGAACTAACTACTCAACACCTACTTTGCCTCTGTTTTCACCCAAAAGGAAAGTGATGCCTAACCTGGTGTTAACAGAATAAATAATGTAGGGGGGGGGGGCTATGACCCAAGAAAGGAAAAGAGGTAGTACTGTAAGTGAACAACTAGCTACTTCAAATGAATTTGAATCTCCAGGGCCTGGTGAGCTGCATCCAAGGGTGCTAAAGGAGCTCACGGATGTAATCTCAGAGCCTTTGTCTATGATAATTCTTGGAGAACAGGTAAGGTTCCTGCAGACTAGAGGTGGGCAAATGTTGTCCCCATCTTCAAGGGGGGGGGGGAGAAAACCCAGATAACTACCGACCACTGAGCTTGACACTGATACCAAGAGGGCTTCCTGTTTCCGGCGGTGAGAAATGGCTGACTCCCACACGATCAGACCTCAGCCATGCCGGTAATTCAGGGTTGATATGGGAGTAATTAGTCCTGGCAAACTCCCCAGGGTGGGGGAGGACTGTCTCGTAAACCCGCAGATCATCCGAGATTGTCAGCTTGCATCAAGGTGCAAGCAGCAGGATGCTGGGTCCCACTCTCCGAAGTCACACTCACAAGCCGGAAATATCTGCTTGATAAAATAATTAGATTTGAACAATAAACAGACATGTTCTGGGCCGAAGAAGACTGAGAAAAAATCTGCAGAACTGCACAGTCCCTGGTGTTTAAGCTCGGACTTCAAAAAGATTCTCATCATGGTGTTTGGATTTATGGAGGTGATTGGTACGTTGTTGTTTTTTTCTTCTCTATACCTACAATTGTTTTCTATGCCAAGCCTCATTAAGAAACCTATTTGGGGGGGGCGGAGTACAGATGGACTTCTATTTGTAATTAAGGATTCAACTGTGCAGCTTTACTTAGACTTGACAAAGACTTGATAAAGATAAAAGAAGAAACAAGATGGCACTTGTTAATATGGTGCAGCACGGAAAAATGAGAATTCCTCCCTTCTTCGAGGGAAGTGGGAAATACTTGCTAGCTGACTTTATAATGACTTGAGATAACAATTTGGGACAACATACAGTGCATCTGTTTGCAGAATTTCTTCATTATGAGTGAGAGAGAAAGCTAAATGGATGTCTAGCAACACCCCCTTCTAGGGCTCAGAGTGGGGATTTGTGTGCTCTCTGGGAAAGCTGATCGATCGCCAAATGACATATCTGTGGAATACAGTTCATTTACATTGCAATATTGCACACAGTATGCTCAACAATTTTACAATGCGAAATTATTGTGAACGGTAACAATTTATCAACTTGGGAGTTACTGCATCATTAAACTTCAAACGACAGGCTTGGACAACGGCCCAGATTGGAAGATTGGAATGCAGTCAGGAAAAGCTGCACTGGCAAATAGACAGTTGAAAAAATATATACCGGTACCGGTATACACAAATAAAGCTGTACCCGATGGATGAAAGGATATATGATTTTTGACATGATTGAGCATCGCATAGCCAGGGACGGGTAACTTTAAAGCGTTAAGATCAGAAACTGGAAAATATGAGAACAACAAGAAGGCAGAAATGAAAATATTGGACATATACTACAGAGGTCCAGACTATGGGAAGCCCGGGGGGATTACTAATTTGGTTGGTTTTTTTGTTTTTGTTTTTATTGTTTTTAATTGCATTATGATTTGATGGATTTGTTAATTGCCTGTTTTTATTGGAAAATTAATAAAAATGATTTTAAAAAGACATTGATATCAAGAACAGGTAATTCAACAGTCAGTCTGTGAGCACCTAGAAAAGGATGATGTGATAACTAAGACCCAGCATGGGTTTCTCAAAAATAAGTCATGTCATATGAATCTCATTTTTCTTTTTCTTTTTTTTATGTACTTACAAGCTTGGTGGATATTGGGAATGCTGGTGACATAGTGTATCTTGATTTCAGTAAGGCTTTTGACAAAATCCCCCATGATTATTCATGCAGAGAAGCTGCTAAAATGTGGGATGAACTGTTTGGTGGATTTGTAGCTGGCTGACTGACTGAACACAAACATACTCATTAATAGTTCCTCATTATCCAGGCATCTGTCCTGGGCCCATTGTTGTTCAATGTCTTTATAAATGACTTGGATGAAGGAATTGAAGGGATGCTCATCAAATTTGCAGATGACACCAAGCTGGGAGGGGTAACAAATGCCACAGAAGACAATCGGAATTCAAAGTGACCATAACAGATTGGAGAACTGGGCTCAAGCTAACAAAATGAATTTCCATAGGGACAAATATAAGGTCCTGCACTTACGCAGGAAGAACCAGATGCAAAAATATAAGATAGGGGGCATCTGGCTTACAAGCAGTACATGTGAAAAGGATCTAGGAGTCTTGGTGGACCACAAGCTTAACATGAGTCAACAGGGTGATGCAGCAGCAAAAGAAGCTAATGCTATTCTAGGCTACATAAACAGCAGTCTAGTGTCCAGATCAAGTGAAGTAATAGAAGAATCATAGAATTGAAAAAGGCCACAAGGGCCATTCAGTCCAACCCCCTGCCAAGCAGGAAACACCATCAAAGCATTCCTGACAGATGGCTGTCAAGCCTCCGCTTAAAGACCTCCAAAGAAGGAGACTCCACCACACTCCTTGGCAGCAAATTCCACTGTCAAACAGCTCTTATTGTCAGGAAGTTCTTCCTACTGTTTAGGTGGAATCTTCTTTTTTGTAGTTTGAATCCATTGCTCCCTGTCCGCTTCTCTGGAGCAGCAGAAAACAACCTTTCTCCCTCCTCTATATGACATCCTTTTATATCTTTGAACATGGCTATCATATCACCCCTTAACCTTCTCTTCTCCAGGCTAAACATAGCCAGCTCCCTAAGCCGTTCCTCATAAGGCATCGTTTCCAGGCCTTTGACCATTTTGGTTGCCCTCCTCTGGACACGTTCCAGCTTGTCAGTATCCTTCTTGAACTGTGGTGCCCAGAACTGGACACAGTATTCCAGGTGAGGTCTGACCAAAGCGGAATACAGTGGTACTATTACTTCCCTTGATCTAGACGCTATACTCCTATTGATGCAGCCCAGAATTGCATTGGCTTTTTTAGCTGCTGCATCACACTGTTGACTCATGTCAAGTTTATGGTCTACCAAGACTCCTAGATCCTTTTCACATGTACTGCTCTCAAGCCAGGTGTCACCCATCCTGTATTTGTGCCTTTCATTTTTTATTTTTTATTTTTTTTTGCCCAGGTGTAGTACTTTGCATTTCTCCCTGTTAAAATTCATCTTGTTTGCTCTGGCCCAGTTCTCTAATCTGTTAAGGTCATTTTGAAGTGTGATCCTGTCCTCTGGGGTATTAGCCACCCCTCCAAATTTGGTGTCATCTGCAAACTTGATCAGGATGCCCTCAAGCCCATCATCCAAGTCATTGATGAAGATGTTGAATAAGACTGGGCCCAAGACAGAACCCTGTGGCACCCCACTAGTCACTTCTCTCCAGGAGGAGGAGCCATTAATGAGCACCCTTTGGTATCACTCTCTTCTGCCATGGTCAGACTCCTGCATTGCAGTTGGTCAGATTAGATGACCCTTGGGGTCCCTACTAACTCTACAATTCTACGGTTCTATAGCAGCTCTGTGCATAATTTAAGTTGAAATGGCAGAAAGGGGGAAGTTGCACCTTCTATTACTGTTATTATTTTAATCCCTGATGTGATGGCTATCAGTGTGTTAAATCCATCTTTAGCAAATGTGGTGGATTCCAGATGTTGCTAAACTTAACTCCCATCACCCTGACCATTTAGCCATGCTGGCTGGGGCTGATGGGAATTCTACAACATCTGGAGAGTCCCACACGTATGAAAATGTAATTTTGGAGCACAAAAAAACCCATCCTTTCCAGATGTAATTTTCAAGGACAACAGATACCCACTGGAACAGAGGCATAGCATGGGGGAAGCCATGGCCCTGGAAGCAATTTTGAGAGGGGGTGCAAACAGGCGCCCCCCATAGCAGGCTCCTTCATCAGAGCCTGGCTCCACGCCAGAAGGAGCTGCGCCTTGCCTGCGGCGCTTGTGCCTGGTGCAGTTCCGCCACCCGGGTCAGGCCTGACTGGGGGAAGGAGAGCAGGCGAGTGGGTGGCAGCCAGGGCACCTTGCGCCTGGCGGCAGCAGCTCTACAGTGACCCAGCAGCAGAGAGCAGCCCTCCTCAGCCGTGGTGAGGTGCGCTGAGCCTCAGTAGCTCTGTTGATGGGTCAGGTCTGACTCAGCGGTGGACAGCAGGAGAGTCAGCAGCAATGCTGTTACCCACCCTCCTTGGCTGAGAGACACCTCGCGCCCGGCTGCAGTAGCTCCACTACCGGGCCACGTCTGACTTGGCGGTGGAGAGCATCTCACATCGGCTCCAGCAAGGCACGCCCATCCCCAGCAGCTCTGCCTCCATTGCCGAGTCAGGCCTGACCCAGTGGCAGAGAGCAGGGAGACAGTGGGCAGCAGCTTCCCTGCCCCTCTCCTACCCTGAACTGTGGCACGCAGGAGGGTGCCCTCCACGCCCCCCCCCCCGGGGGCTCCACTGCTGTACTGGAAACCTGATAGTAGACAGATACACACACAAAACGGATGGCTTGCCTAACCACCCTTCATCTGAATATCACAGGGCAGTTCACAAATAAAAATACAAAATGACAATACAAAATAAATAACAAAACAAAAACAAGCCAATAACTCTGCTCCCACAAACACATTTAAAAGGCCCTAGAATGTTAATAAGATGAATGCCTGGTTAAAGATAAATATTTTCGCCTGGCACCTGAAGAAGGCACCAGGTGAGCCTGATCACTAGGCAGGCAGCCCTGCTGGCAAGCGAGGGCAACTTTGTTTGAGATTGCATCACAAGGGATACTCCCCGTACCTTTGCCCCCATGCCTTCAGTTTGCACAAGATAAACATGACCCCAAGTGTCTCCATGACACCATCCTCATGCAACAGCAGAGGAAAATTGCTCACAGTTTGCTGAAGCTCTTAGTGTGGCAGACCACACTAAGGAGGAATGCCATGCTGAGGCTCTATTCCTTTTCTGCAGATAAGTTCTCTGCACTTAAACATCTGCTGTGCTGATGGCTCTTTTGCTCATGACAGATGTTTCCATTTCTAATGAAACCAAAGATCTGGAGGTGGAAGCCACGGGCTGGCCATTTGCATTTGAGAAATTTGTCCATGCAAGATTAGAGATTAGCCTGGGTACTGCCAATCCTGGTACTGTGAAGGCTGCTGAAATTCAGCTTTCCTTGGTGAATGATTTAGATTGGTTTTTGTCAGCATGCAGGACACCCAGCTGCCACATTCCAGCCTCTCAAACGCCACCAAGGAGAACTGGCTGCATTTTGCCTTGTTAGGGAAATTAATGCCCTGCCATTATAAAATCATAGGAATAGGTGCATCTAAACATATACATGTCCAGAAAACAGCCAACTACATGTAATGCAATAGGAATGCTTCTGCAAATGGCCTTGGCCTATGCAACATAACTCAGTTATATGGTAACAAAGTATCCAGATATGCCTATTTACAGTGGATATTTTCACTTAGCCTTGTTTCTCTATGAATCAACCAATTTCTTGATGAAATATAACTTTCACCAGTGTTATAAGAACACTAAGGTATCAAATATAGAATAAATGTTCATAAATGCACAAGGTAAACACATGTCTGAAATAGTACAGGAGAGCAATCCTGAAGCTTATATTGACTCTTAATACATTCAAATTTCTGAGGAAGGAAATGTCTTGGAGAAACCTTTCCCAGTAGTTCTTTTCACTTACAAATCCTGTCAAGGGCATACCTGTGTATGAACAGGGTGGGCCTGTTACCTGGATTCAAGAACTAAAGTATTTACCATCTCAGAAGAACGGCCAGGCTGCTGCCCAGGTAATACAATCAGTAAAACATTATCAGGTATCCCAGCAAACAGGAGAGAAGCTAAACACTCAGATTTCTGTGATGTGTGTATGATGCCATGTTGGGCAATGTCTAAAGTCTTTAAAGGTTCCTGCGCACTTTGTTCTTGGTCTCTCACCTCCTTGCAAGGGGGGCGGGGACTCTTGTCACAACAGAAAAATAAAGATCTGCCTTGCTTTCACTGGATCCTGCCTCCGTCCATTCTTCCCTGACCGACCATGGACTTAAGGAGTCCCTTAGGGAGGTGGGCAGCAAAAGCCAAGCCCCAATTTTTCTACATCACCAGTAAAACCTGTGCTAAAATAGTAGAGAGAGCAATACAGGAGCCATGTCTGACCCCTGGGCAGCCTTGAGACTCCTCTAGTCACAAAGCAGGAAATCCTGAGCCTCTCCTCTGCGAAACATGTAACGAGTATTGATAACTATCCAAGCAGACTTGTCAAAAGAGCAGATATCTATGCATAATCTGTGAAAATGGATTCTGGAGTCAAGATATTCACTGTTTCAAAGGAATGGCCCAGACTGGCCAGAAAAAGGCAATCAGTAAACATTATCTGATATCTTGACAGACAGGAGACAAGCCATACATTCAAATTTCTGTTGTAGACCGCCTCTGATGCTTGTATAATGCTTTTGGGTAGTCTTTGGGCAATTTCTGAAGCCTTTAAAAGCTGTTGCACACCTTTGTTCTGGGTCCTCACCTCCAGGCAATCGGGGTGGGGTGGGGTGGGGTGACTCTGAAAAATCTTCCTTGCTTTCAATTGGTTCCTCTCTCCATACCATCTTCTCCAACTAATAATGAACTTAGGTGATACTTTGTCCCTCAAAGGGAAAGTTGGGTTGTAAAAGCCAAACCCCCATTTTTCTGTGACAGCCTTGCTTCCAAATAATGGATTCGCCGTAGCTGCTATTTAGCATTGTGTGTGAAAGAAGCCAGTGAGCTGACCTTTTCTGCTTGTAGGTATTTGAACAGCTGAACAGTCCATACAGCTAATAAACATGGTCAAACAGTAGTTTTGCATTCCAAACGTTCATAATTTCTTGTTGCTAAAACATGAGCTTTCAAAGTTACCGGTATATGATCAACACCCCTCAGTCAGCTGCACAGCAAGAAAAAGCTAAAGCGACTGAAAAGTTGCAAAGCTTATTAGTTTTCCCAGCACTATTGCTCAAAAACTGGTTGGTAATACTGGTAGTTGATATAAGAATTCTAAGGTTCCAAATATAAAATAAACATTCATAAATGTACAAGGCAAACACATACATAAGTATATAAACCACATGTCTGAAATAGTACAGGAGAGCAATCCTAAAGCCATTTTGACTCTCCCAAACCATTTTGACTCTCCCAAATTGACCTCAAATATTTCTCTGCAAGGAGGAAGAAATGAGAAAACCTCTCCATTGTCTTTTGCTTACCTGTCTTAAGGGTGTATTTGTGTATGAATAGGGTGAGCCTGTTACCTGGATACAGGAATTAAAAAGTATTTACCATCACAAAAGAATGGCCGGGCTGCCCAGGTAAAGCAATCAGTGACCATTGTCAGGTATCCTGGCAGGCAGGATTTCTGCTGTAGACCATGTCCTTCTGTGATGTATTTCTGCTGTAGACTGCCTCCTTCTGTGACGCATGTATGATGTTTTTGTACTGTTCTAGATTCTGATTAAGACACCACTTTTGATAAAAGTGAGCTCTGGCCCATGAACACTTACATCACAATATATTTGCTAGTCTTTAAGGTGCCACAACAACCTTTGCTATTCCCCCAACCTCCAAGGAATTACACATAATTACTTCACCTGGAGCACAAGCACATTTCTGCTTTGAAGGCTGTATTTAGTCAAGGCCTCAAATACTAAACTTTGGATATGTAGCACCTTGCTCTTCTTTTACTTGATGTCATGGACTGGCTGGACACAGAGGAATTGTGGGAGGTATCAGCTGAGAGCCTGGGGAGTAGTGGTGGGGAAATGATGAGTGGTCAGAGGGAGAAGACTGGGGGGAGGAGGAGGTATCAAAAGCTGAAGGAGTAACAGGGTTTAGTGAGCAGGGAGAGTCTGTGGCAAAAAGAAGCCCAGAAGTGGAAGCAGGAGGAGGGAGCCAAGGGGCAGACATAAGTCAGGGTGAGGAGGCACTGGTGTCTCCCCCTCCTGCTGTGACATGCTCCCCTCCCTCCCCCCTCTCCTAGCACCAGGAGTGGTATGAAGAGGGTGGAGCAGAGATAGGTGTGTTCAATTGGTCTCAGATTGCTTGGGAAGGACAGGGGGGGCACAGGGAGGAGACTTAGGCAACTGCGGGAAGCAGGGGACCTTCACTACTACTTCAAAGGGGCAAGACTTACCGAGCAGCTGTGCTCATTAGGCCTGGCACACCTGAGAGGCCTTGTTTCTACTTCTAAATAGTTAACTTCACATGCTCCGTGTAATTTATTGCAGCCTGGCTCCCTGACGTTAGGGCAGGCTAAACTGAGAACTAACTAATGTGGTATAAATGTAGAGTGTGGAATTCTAAGCAGGGAGACACAAACACTTGCTTAGGCAGCAATCCAGATCCCCTTAGTGCCGGGCAGAGAGGGCTTCGGATTGGGCAGAGGTGTCCTCCATCCAGCATTGACAGACTCTGCTGGCTTGCATCTTCAACGTCACTCTGCCAGTACAGGGTTCCCCATTCTGCCTACCAAATGTGCAGACAGGTAGAAGTACCACCGGTGGTATTCCCACAAGTGGTCTGTGGAAAGCCTCCAATTAGTTGGGACTGAAGCTGCACAGGATCTGCTGGATCCCCAGGTAACCCTACTACTGCTGCGCCAGCTCAAGGCCTGCCTTCCCAGTCACCATCTGTGGCTGGTGATAGGGATGGGGCAGCAGATGCAGTGGCAGCTCCAATGCTCCAACCCCCACCCCCCACCCCACCCCACCGCTGCCAGCCGGGGCTTGGATTGCCCTACCCACCCTCAGGTTCTCTGAGTAGTCTTGTAGTTCTCTGAGTAGTCTACTGCACAGGGTAGCAGTGCTGATTCTATGGTATGAACCAATAGTTCTTAAACTTTTCTCCTTGGGCCACATTTTCTTTTTTTTCTTTTTTTATAAATATTTTTTATTGATTTTATCCAATTACAAACAAAAAACAGATGATTACAATAACTTTGTAAATAAATAATAGTTTACAGATTATATCACACCAAACCTATAAATCATAGATCCATGAACTTCCCTTCCTTCATAATATGTCTTCCTTATATCTTAATTTATATTTCGCACTTTAAGTACATTTCCATACATTTAGTTCCTCCTCTACATCTTATTTCTAACTTTCCATCCTCTCTTCCAAACTTATATAATTCCAATCTTTACATATTTCACCTTCTAACTTTGATTTTATATTACCATCTTCATTCTTATTTATATGCCTTGAGTTGTATGCCCATATTTCACGTCTTACAAACCTTTTCCAAATATTCAATAAACTTTCCCCATTCTTTTTTAAACGTTTCCTCCCCCTGCTGTCTGACTCTCATTGTCATTTTAGCTATTTCCATATATTCAGTGATTTTCTGTTGCCACTGCTGCACAGTTGGTATTGTCTTTTGTTTCCAGACCTGGGCCAGCAGTAGTCTCGCTGCGGTTGTAGCGTAAAGAAAAAACTTTTGGTCTGGAATTGTAATCTCTGGTCCGACCATCCCTAGAAGGAATGCCTCTGGTAATTTTTTGAAGGTATACTTAAATATTTTCTTAAGTTCGTTATAGATACTTTCCCAATATTGCTTTACTAAATCACATGTCCACCAAAGATGAAAAAACTCCCCATCATTCACCTCACACTTCCAACAATTTTTACTTCCTTTTTTGTAAAGTTTCTTGAGTTTAATTGGAGTGAGGTGCCTTGGGCCACATTTTCAGAATAAAAATTTGCTCGCAGCACACCAATTTTTAATTGATAAGAAATATATTGGAAAACCAAAAGAAACAACAACTAGCAGTGCTTGATTTATAACACACAACACAACTGCTTTATAATATGATCATGTGACATCCATAAAGTATAAAACAATGCAGAGGCTCTCAGTGGGGGACTTCCGGTCTGGTCTTCGCCACCGTCGGATGCGCGTTTTCGGAGCTTCAAGTTTGAAGCCGTAGACGCGGCAGCTGGCTGGAGATCAGGAGGGGGCAGGGCTCCGGGTCCCCCCCATACCCCAGGGTGGGTGTCGCTGGGGTGAAGCAAGAAGCGGCAGCTTGGGGGCAGAGGCAGCGGCGAGGCGCGAGGGACTCCAGAAACGCGGAGGCGGGAGGAGCCTGGTAGCCGACAACGCAGCGGTAAGCCCCTGAAAGCGGCGCTTTTCTCTCGGCCAGCAGCGAGCCCAATACCGAGGTGATACCGAGACCAGATTTCCTAAAACAATAAGCTCCAAAAAGACGATAACGAGCCCCACAAATAGTTGGGGAGAAAAGAGGCATCCCGGAAGGGAGAGACATATCGGAGCTTTCGCAAACAGCGAACTAGTTAAATTTTAAGAAATTAGCACTTACAGTGCAAAGGACTCTCTCTTCATTAAATTATAAAGACCAAAGGACCCCCCCTCAAAGACAGGGGGATAGGGGACATTAAGACGACGAAATGTTTGGACAAGCTATCTGTGTTGAGACCAAAGGGTAGAAAGACACGAAAAGTTCAAAATGGCGACGGGAAGAGAAGTATCACATTAGAAGGCTTTTTAAGTTCAAGCCATAAAGGTGGACAATAGAACTAAAGCACTTTTAAAAAGCTCCATGTACTTTATTGCAACTTTTCTGCTCAGTGCTGAGATATCCATTGCACTTCACCACTTTGTATTGCTGGGTACAGCTTAAAACGCTCTGTCCTGTTTAAAGCACTTTATTGCTCTGTATTATTTAAAGCACTTTAGCGCCCTCTATTGCTTTGGAGGCTAATTTAGCTGCTCAATGATGTGTTATTTAGTGCACATTACCATTCTGTTCTGAAGATTAACTTTGCAGCTCAGTGTCGCGATATTCAGTGCACTTTATCATTCTGCTCTGGGGGCTAATTTTGCTGCTCGGTGCAGTGATATTCAGTGCACTTTACCATTCTGTATTACTGGGTATAGTTTAAAATACCTGGGCCTATATAAAGAACTTTAATACTCTGTATTACTCAATGCACCTTAATGCACCTTATTTAAAGCACTTTAGCGCCCTCTATTGCTTTGGAGGCCAATTCAGCCAATGCTGTGCTATTTAGTGCACTTTACCATTCTGTTCTGGAGGCTAATTTCGCAACTTAGTGTGGCGATATTCAATGCACTTTACCACTCTGTATTACGGGGTATTGTTTAAAATATTTGGCCCTGTTTAAAGCACCTTAATACTCTGTATTATTCAATGCATTTCAGCGTCCTCTACTGTTTTGGAGGCTAATCTGGCTCAGTATTGCGATACTTAGTGCATTCTATCATTCTGCACTGCCAGGTACAGCTTAAAGTGCTTAAAGTGCTTTGCCTTGCTTAGAACACTTTACTATTCTGTACTACTTAAAGCACTTAGCGCCTCTTACAACTTGGGAGGCTATTGGGACAAACAAAACTACAAAGACTATAAAAGCTATACTGAGACATACATTGGGACACTGAACTGAGATATAAATTGAGAGACATATCCAGCCCGTTTTGCGAGAGACGGCAAGTTATAAACTGGACCTCTTAAATGAGGATAATTAAGAAGAACTACGACCCTAACGGTGGGAGAATCAGACCAACAAGCGATTTAATTGAAGACAGGACTCGGGATCAAAGATATTGAAGATTGATTTAATAGACGTACAGAGGCCTTTTCACTGTTGCCGTGGGGTCGGAGGCTTATGACCAAAGAGACGATATAGACTTCTTGGAAAAACAGATAAATGGCGTCCATGAATTGATATAGAGCAAATTGTTATTTGGCAACCCTGGCACTGTGCTCTTTCCTAATAAGACCCTCCCCCTTCTCTACCTTTCCCACACTCACCAATTGTTTTTTTTTCCTTTCCCCTTTTTCTTTTATTTCTCCCTCTTCCCCTTTCCCCCCCCCTGTTTCTCTTCTCTTTTTTCCTTTTGCTCTTCTTCTTTCTCTTTCGTTTTTTTCTCTCCTCTTTTTTTTTCTCCTTTCTTTTTTTTCTTTTGCTTCTGCTTAATACACATATTCCTTTTTTATTTTTTTCCCATTCCCCCTCCCCTTATCTTTTCTTTTTCTTTTTTTGGGGTGGGAGAGAGAAAGGTGCTCTCAATTTAAATCGAATGGTCTACTACAATGTCAAACAAAAAAAATTCTGTACCGATTCAGAACAGAAGAGGATCAATAATTGATTCCGACTCCGCAATGGATATTAAGGAGTTGATGTTAAATTTAAGAAAAGATATATTAGATCTAAAGCAGGAATTAAAGCAAGAAATTGGAGAAAATACCAAAAAAAATGAAGAACAATTCCAAAAAATGGGGGAAAAATTAGACCAGAATGTGAAGGCAACCGAATCCCTATCTAAACAGGTGGAGGATTTGGCAAAAAAAAATATGGAATTGAACACAACGGTACAGGATTTAAAAGGGAGGATGCACAGCGCGGAGGAAACCACAAAAAAACTGGTTCGGGAAGGAAAAGAAGTTAAAAAAGAGGTAAATAAGACCAAGAAAGAAGTCCTAAGCTTAAGATCGGAACAGGAAGCTATTCTAGACTCTTTAGCCATATTACAGATGCAAAGAAAAGAAAAAACTTTGCGTCTGAGAGGTATAGTAGAGGAAGTAGACGAGAAGCTAGAGGGGAAAATAGTGCCTATACTTGCAAACTGGTTGGACATGCAGGAACAAGAACTAGCTCTTAGCATTGAATCCATGTATAGAACTAATTCAAAAATTGCAAAAGCGAATAAATGGCCATCAGATTGTTTGATTAACTTCAGAGCAATGGATGTTAGAAATAGGATTTTACAAACTAGTAATAGAAAAAAACTGGAAATTGCGGGGAAAGAAATATCGATATATAAGTTTATCCCGAATAGACTATTAAAAAAAAGAGAAATATATAAACCCCTGGTGGAAGCATTAAAAAAAAAAGATATAAAACATAAATGGGAGTACCCAGAGGGGATATCTTTTTTCTACAAAGGTATGAGAAAGAAATGTTTGACTGGGGCGGATATGGAAAGATTCCGGAGAACTTATAAGGGGGATTTTGGAGAGAATAACCAACAAGATGTGGAAGTAGGAGAGTTAGTTGATGAAGAAGAATCCAACTAAAATGTATTTTATGATAAGTATTATTATTAAGTGAAAAATAAATGATGGAACTGAAAATAGTATCTTGGAATATAAATGGATTGAATGAAAAAACAAAAAGGAATAAAATATTTCATGTGTTAGAAAAACAAAAAAATGATATCATATGTTTGCAGGAAACACATGTTTTACCAAATCATCAAAAAATCTTGATAAATAGAAAACTGGGCCAAGAATTTATCGCCTCATATAAAAAGAAAAAAAGAGGAGTGATAATGTATATACATCCAAGACTTGAGCCAAAATTTATATACAAAGACGACCAAGGAAGAACTTTAATGGTAGAAATTCAATTCAAGGGAGAAAGACTGATTCTAATAGGAATATATGCTCCAAATGAAAAGAAGAAAGAATTTTATCAGGAATTGCAAGAAAAACTACATGAATATATAGGGGAGAGACTTATTATGATGGGAGACCTAAATGGGGTAGTGGAGCCCAAGGTAGATAGATCCAAAAAAAGATCTGACATCAAACAAAGTAGGCTACCCAATACATTTTTCCAAATGGTGGATATTATGGGACTATACGATTCGTGGAGATTCAAACATCCTTCAGATAAAGAGTATACATTCTATTCACATTCAAAGAAATCTGCCGGGAGAATAGATGCAATATGGACATCAAAGGACATACTCGGGGAGATCCATAAGGCAGAAATACATCCTAATATCTTATCTGATCATAATTTACTTCAATTAGATATAAGAGGGAGGCAAATAGGGGGTAGGAGATGGAAACTGAACGAAAATCTACTGAAGGATGACAAGATCTTATCACTGGCTAGAAAAACATTAAAAGAATATTTCCAAATAAACAACAACAATGAAGTCAACATTATGACCGTCTGGGAGGCAAGCAAAGCCGTCCTTAGGGGCTTCTTCATACAGCAGAATTCATATCAGAGGAAAATAAAAGAAGGGGAAAAAATAAAATTATGGGAAGAAATAAAAAGCCATGAAAGAGAATTATTTAATGACCCAGAGAATGAGACCATCAAAGATAAAATAAAGCTCCTACAGACTCAGTTTGAGATGATAATAAACGATGAGATAGAATGGAAAATTAAATCTACAAAGCAAAGATTTTTTGAATATGGAAACAAACCAGGTAGATTACTGGCCTGGCAACTGAAGGAAAAGAAAAATCAACGAATCATAAATAGAATTAAAATAGGAGAGAATTGGATCACTGAACAAGCAAAAGTAAATAAATGCTTTATAGAATATTATACTGACTTATATAAAAAGGAGGAGGAGGAAGGGGAAAAAATCAACACATATATTAATAAAAATAAATTAAAAGCGATACCTAAGGAAAAACTGGACAGTCTAAACCTATTAGTATCAGACATGGAAATTCAACAGGCCATTAAAAAATTACAACAAGGAAAATCACCCGGTCCTGATGGACTCACGGCCCTTTATTATAAAAAACTAGAAGAAGAGCTAATTCTACCATTAAAAAATACAATTAATGAAATCCTGCTTACTGGAGAGATACCAAACACATGGAAAGACAGTTTCATAACGTTAATACTTAAACCAGATACAGACCCTACTTCAATGGCAAACTACAGACCTATCGCACTTCTAAACACCGATTATAAATTATTTGCAGACATAATAGCCCAAAGACTTAAAATAGTGCTTCAAGATACAATTCATAAAGACCAGACAGGGTTTTTACCCAAGCGCCATCTAAACAACAACGTGAGGCACATTATCAATATTATCGAATATTTAGATTATAAGATAAACAAACCAGCGGCATTAATGCTTTTGGATGCCGAAAAAGCATTCGATAAAATATCTTGGGCATTTATGTTAGAACTGATGAGGCAGATGGAAATGGGAGATAGATTTTGTAAAGGAATTAATGCCATTTATAAGGAACAAAGGGCCAACCTTATAATAAATGGGACAATAACAGGAAGCCTTCCTATATGCAAGGGGACACGACAGGGGTGCCCACTTTCCCCCCTAATCTTCATTATGGTAATGGAGATATTAAACAACCAGCTTAGAGAAGATCCAGGTATTACAGGGATTAAAAAACAAGAGAGATCGTACAAAATAAAAGCATTCGCGGACGACCTAATCCTGACGACAGAAGATCCTCAAAAAAGCATTGTGCGAGCCATCGAAATAATCGAAGAATATGGAGGCCTGGCAGGTTTTAAACTGAATAAAGCAAAAACGAAGCTATTAGTAAAAAACATGTCAGAGAAAGAGGTCGAACTGTTGGAAAAGAGCACAGGCTTAAAGGTATGTCATAAAGTCAAATATTTAGGGATATGGATCAGTCCAAAGAATATAAATTTATTTCAAGATAACTATACACCTACCTGGAATACAATAAAACTCAACATGGAAAAGTGGAATAAACTTAAATTGTCTTTATTGGGAAGAGTGGCTACAATAAAAATGATGGTGCTTCCAAAGCTCCTATTCCTTTTTCAGACAATACCGATACTGGGGGGGGAAGATAAAATAAAAGAATGGCAGAGACACATAACGAAATATTTATGGCAGGGTCAGCGTCCTCGAATAAAGCACCTCAATATGATAGATATCAAGATAAGAGGAGGACTGGCCCTGCCAGATATAATATTATACTATGACGCTGCCTGTCTAACATGGATTGCTGATTGGTGTAGGCTTGATAACCCAGAATTGTTGGACCTTGAAGGTTTCAACCTAAGGTTTGGTTGGCATGCTTACCTAAACTACGAAAAGTACAAAGTACATAAAGATTTCTCTAGTCATATTATAAGAGGCTCTTTGCTGAAAGTTTGGCAAAAACACAAACATCTTTTAGAGCAAAGGATGCCATGGTGGAACTCCCCCCTGGAGGCTCAAGCATTAAGGCGTGGAAATACGAAGTCCAGCTGGTTGACATATCAGGACTTATTAGAGGAAAAAAATAACAAATTAGAATTAAAACCATATGAGAATCTAAAAGACACAGTAAATGATTGGTTTACATATTACCAACTTTTTGAAAGGTATAAAATGGACAGTAAATTAGGTTTTGAAAAAGGGCCATCTAAATTTCAATTAGAAGTAGTAAATTCTAAAACTAAAACCCTTTCAAAAGCATATAAGTTATTATTGGACTGGACAGTAATGGACGAGCAAGTTAAGTCCACTATGACGCACTGGGCTCAGGATGTAGGCCACAACATAATGATGGTAAGATGGGAAAATCTATGGAGATCTAGTTGGAGTTTCACAACATGTAATGTAATTAGAGAGAATATGATAAAGATGTTTTATAGATGGCATTTCACTCCTTATAAACTCTCAAAAATGTTTAAAAATGTGAGCAACATCTGTTGGAGGTGTAAGGAAGTTGGAAACTGGTACCATATCTGGTGGGAGTGTGGTAAAATAGCAAATTTCTGGAATGAAATACATTCAGAAATAGAAGAAATCTTTGGAACCAAATTCCCCAAAACTCCAGAGGCCTACCTCATAGGCATAACTATACCAGACATACCGAGAAAAATGAGGAATTTTTTCTTATATGCCTCAACTGCAGCAAAAATCTTAATTGGGGCTAAGTGGAAAAGTGCAATAATACCATCCAGGAGGGAATGGTTATACAAAATTTTAGAATACATAGAACTTGCATATCTCTCAGAAAAGATAAAAGATAACCCGAGAGAAAAGTTCACTGAAGAATGGAGCAGATTTATGCAATACCTAAAGGAAAAATGCAGTATTAACACAGTACTAGCTTTGGAATAACCCCTGTTATCTGGAAAACGACACAGGAATTAAAAAAGCACACAAGATTAAACCACCAAGAAATATAAGAAATAAAGTAAAAGAGGTCGGCGTCATAATTTTATTTATGATGATCAATTTTCTTACATATCTTGATGAAGAGATTGACAGGGAAGTCAAAGAACGATATTGTTTGGCAATCTGGTCTTACCGTGGTAGGCGGAAGGCTAGGAAGAACAAGTTTATATATATATTTTTAAAAAAAAAACAACAACAACAACAACTTATGTAATAAAAATATAATTGATTGAAAATGAGTTTGGAAGATGTTAAATTATTTGGATATATGTATATGTATTGGTATAAGGTATTGTAATTGTATTATTGTAACTGTAATTGTATGAATGTAACTGGATGTGTATATGTGTATGTGTGAATTATGTGTAAATGGAATTGTATAATGTATCACAATAAAAAATTAAAAAAAAAAAAAAAAAGTATAAAACAATGCAGCTAAGCATCATTACCAAACAAATTTTTCACAATCAACCCTCAGGCAGGCTTATAATTTTTTCAACTATTATAGGTGATTTTGTTTGTTGAGCAATCAATTCCACCATCTAGTAAGATATAATTTGCATCTTACCTGATACTTTTATCCATTTTTAGAAACATGAACGTTGGCATTTCTGCTGTTCCAAAAGCATTTCAAAATATTGAACATTATTGTTTGCCAGATTTCCATATTTTGACAACTGATGTCTTTTCATCTTGTTTGGGACACCATTGGAATCTGAAAGCATCTCACCACAGATCAAACACATAGGCTGAGAGATGTTTTCATCTCCAGTCCATGTAAAACCGGGGATCAGATAGGTAGCCACATATTGTCCACAAACTATCTTTTTGGGAGTCAAATTAAACAAGTCTTCTCTAGCACACTATTTTAATGGTGATTCTGGATCACAACTAGGATTTCCCTCAGTGCGCTCTCTCTCTCATTTTGAAATATATATATCAGTCACCAGCCATAGATCTAGATATATGGGGCAGAATGCAATTATCATTAATGGGGAGAATCTCAGTGATAAAAATGAATATTCTCCCAAAAATGTTTTTATTCCAAACAATTCCAATACTTAATGACACTTGATAAAAGTGACCTATGTTGGAAATGTAAGGAAGCAACTGGCACATTTTATCATTCATGGTAGTAGCACAAAAATGGAGAACAGATGCAGTACGGTCACTAGAAGACCGGCACCTTAAAATACGTATTAGATTACAGTATATAGAACTCGCCAGCATGACAAACAGATTAAGAAAGTTGATAATTATGGGCTGCTTCTCCGCTGGTCCCCCGCCCGCGCCAGATAGTTTTAAACAGAGGTACGTCGTCACGTCATCTGCCTACAGCTGTTGGCCACTGCAGCTAAATGGAGCCTCCAGGTTCGAAGGCAGTGCACCTCTGGGCACCAGGTTGGGGACGGACGAACTAGAGGATGGTTGCTTCTTCATGCCTGACTTGTGGGCTGCTTAACTGCTGGAGGCGAAGGCCCTTTGGTCTGACCTCCCCAGAGCTCCCCTTCCTGTCCCCTTGGGGTCGTTTGCAAGCCCCTTTCTCGCCCCTGGCGGCGGATCCCTCAGACCTGGCGGGTTCTCTGCCCCAGCTCGGGGGGTGTTTCTTCTCCCTCCCTCCTTCGGGGGCCACGAAGGGCGACGCCTACCTCCACTTCATCCTGCCTTCCCCGGTGCATCGCGCGGCGAGAGGCGGAGGGCTCTGCCCGCCAAGGATGCTGCGCCCGCCGCCGCGGAGTCCGGGGGGGGGGCGACGGAGGAGGGCGGAGAGCGCGCAGCCCAGCCCAGCCCAGCCGCCAACGCCGCCGCTTTCACTTTCGCTCTGCGCGGCGCTGAGAGCCCGCCCCGCCCCCGCAGCAGGGCCGGCCGGCCGGGGAGACCGCGCTGGCGGGGCGGGTGTGCCTTCGCCCACTTGGGGTGGTTTCTTGAGAGAAGGAAAGGTACTTTGAACCCACCTGCCCGCGCGGCGCAACTCCTTTCCTCTGCGCCCATTTCCATCACAACCACGGAGCCAACATTCAACAGGTGTAGCTTTCCTACTGGCCACCGCAGCTCCGCACTTGGATGTCTGCTACCTGTTGAATTTTTGCTTTCTAATCGGCATGTTTGTGCTTCGCGCGACTATCGAAGTCGCCTCTCTTCCCTGTGCCAAAGTTTACGCGCAATTAGGTTGTTTTGTTTCTTCTGCTTCGCATCCTCGGCTCTTCCCACCCCGCATACGATTATCAATTCCTATATTGTTTCTTTTGCTCTTGAATACATTGATTACATATGTGAACCCACTCTTAGTCCAAGGAATTTAGGACATCACACCTTGTTCTGACTCCCCTCCATAGCCTACCCCATTTATCTCCCGAACAACCCTATGAGGCAGGTTGTTGTTGTTGTTCAGTCGTTCAGTCGTGTCCGACTCTTCGTGACCCCATGGACCAGAGTACGCCAGGCACGCCTATCCTTCACTGCCTCTCGCAGTTTGGCCAAACTCATGTTAGTAGCTTCAAGAACACTGTCCAACCATCTCATCCTCTGTCGTCCCCTTCTCCTTGTGCCCTCCATCTTTCCCAACATCAGGGTCTTTTCTAGGGATTCTTCTCTTCTCATGAGGTGGCCAAAGTACTGGAGCCTCAACTTCAGGATCTGTCCTTCTAGTGAGTACTCAGGGCTGATTTCTTTGAGAATGGATAGGTTTGATCTTCTTGCAGTCCACGGGACTCTCAAGAGTCTCCTCCAGCACCATAATTCAAAAGCATCAATTCTACGGCGATCAGCCTTCTTTATGGTCCAGCTCTCACTTCCGTACATTACTACTGGGAAAACCATAGCTTTAACTATACGGACCTTTGTCGGCAAGGTGATGTCTTTGCTTTTTAAGATGCTGTCTAGGTTTGTCATTGCTTTTCTTCCAAGAAGCAGGCGTCTTCTGATTTCGTGACTGCTGTCACCATCTGCAGTGATCATGGAACCCAAGAAAGTGAAATCTCTCACTGCCTCCATTTCTTCCCCTTCTATTTGCCAGGAGGTGATGGGACCAGTGGCCATGATCTTAGTTTTTTTGATGTTGAGCTTCAGACCATATTTTGCGCTCTCTTCTTTCACCCTCATTAAAAGGTTCTTCAATTCTTCCTCACTTTCTGCCATCAAGGTAGTATCATCAGCATATCTGAGGTTGTTGATATTTTTTCCGGCAATCTTAATTCCGGTTGGGGATTCATCCAGTCCAGCCTTTCGCATGATGTATTCTGCATATAAGTTAAATAAGCAGGGAGACAATATACAGCCTTGTCGTACTCCTTTCCCAATTTTGAACCAATCAGTTGTTCCATATCCAGTTCTAACTGTAGCTTCTTGTCCCACATAGAGATTTCTCAGGAGGCAAATGAGGTGATCCGGCACTCCCATTTCTTTAAGAGCTTGCCATAGTTTGCTGTGGTCGACACAGTCAAATGCTTTTGCATAATCAATGAAGCAGAAGTAAATGTTTTTCTGGAACTCTCTGGCTTTCTCCATAATCCAGCACATGTTTGCAATTTGGTCTCTGGTTCCTCTGCCCCTTCGAAATCCAGCTTGCACTTCTGGGAGTTCTCGGTCCACATACTGCTTAAGCCTGCCTTGTAGAATTTTAAGCATAACCTTGCTAGCGTGTGAAATGAGTGCAATTGTGCGGTAGTTGGAGCATTCTTTGGCACTGCCCTTCTTTGGGATTGGGATGTAGACTGATCTTCTCCAATCCTCTGGCCACTGCTGAGTTTTCCAAACTTGCTGGCATATTGAGTGCAGCACCTTAACAGCATCCTCTTTTAAAATTTTAAATAGTTCAGCTGGAATATCATCACTTCAACTGGCCTTGTTGTTAGCAAGGCTTTCTAAGGCCCATTTGACTTCACTCTCCAGGATGTCTGGCTCAAGGTCAGCAACCACATTTCCTGGGGTGTATGAGACCTCCATATCTTTCTGGTATAATTCCTCTGTGTATTCTTGCCACCTCTTCTTGATGTCTTCTGCTTCTGTTAGGTCCTTTCCACTTTTGTCCTTAATTGTGGTAATCTTTGTACGAAATGTTCCTTTCATATCTCCAATTTTCTTGAATAAATCTCTGGTTTTTCCCATTCTGTTATTTTCCTCTATTTCTTTGCATTGCTCGTTTAGAAAGGCCCTCTTGTCTCTCCTTGCAATTCTTTTTGAGGCAGGTAGGCTAGGCTAAGAAACAGCGGTCACTGAGTTTCATGAAGGCTCCAACAGAATTTGAACTTGGGTCTCTCTGGTCCTAACACAACATGCTGTTCACAACAGCATCCTGGGTCTTTACCCTACGCAAAACAAAAGATTAATTGCAATTCAGTCAAAATTCCAAGTTTTATCACACACACAGGAAAAGGAGGAGGTTTAGTCATCCTTCTATTTATTTTTCATTGCCTATTAGAATGCAATCATGCATATCTACTCAAAAGTAAGTCACATTGGTTTCAGTGGACCTTACTCCCATGAAAATGTGTCTAGGATTGCAGTAGGCATTTAAAAACTGATTGGGTGTTTTATCTCGCATTTTGCCTGTTTTTAACTGGCTTATTTTGTTATAGTGTACATGATGCATTGTATATTGTTAGCTGCCTTGGAGAGGCAAGGTAGAATTTTACTAAAACTTTGAAAATAATTTTTATTAGTTTTCAATTACAACAATGCCAAATTATAATATAATTAATAATACCAATCATTGAGATGCCAAATTATACAATTTAGGTGCCCCCTGCCCCCGCGTACTAGAATTAATGGTTTGATGACATTTCTGAGTTCCAAACTCTTATAAATTTCAATTATGCTCCAGTCCAAATACCAATCCTTTGTATGCCAGCTGCAGTTTTCATGACTTCCATTCATATTGACACGTTGAATAATTTCTGCACCTACAGATAAAGCATTCAAACTCTCCTGTGTGTGGCAGTTATAGAATCATAGAATCATAGAGTTGGAAGAGACCACAAGGGCCATCCAGTCCATCCCCTGCCAAGCAGGAAACACCATCAAAGCATTCCTGACAGATGGCTGTCAAGCCTCTGCTTAAAGACCTCCAAAGAAGGAGACTCCACCACACTCCTTGGCAGCAAATTCCACTGTCCAACAGCTCTTACTGTCAGGAAGTTCTTCCTAATGTTTAGGTGGATCTGTTTTATTCCATCCATAGTGTTTCTTCCTGTCTTTATAATATACAGTGGCACCTTGATTCTCAAACTTAATCCGTTCTGGAAGTCCATTCCAAAACCAAAGTGTTCCAAAACCAATGTGTGCTTTCCCATAGAAAGTGATGCAAAATGGATTAATCCGTTCCAGACTTTTAAAAACAACCCCTAAAACAGCAATTTAACATTCATTTTACTATCTAATGAGACCATTGGTCCATAAAATGAAAGCAATAATCAATGTAATGCACTATTACATTGGAGCGCCAGTGTTGTGTAGTGCTTAAGAGCGGTAGACTCGTAATCTGGGGAACCGGGTTCGTGTCTCCGCTCCTCCACATGCAGCTGCTGGGTGACCTTGGGCTAGTAGTCACACTTCTTTGAAGTCTCTCAGCCCCACTCACCTCACAGAGTGTTTGTTGTGGGGGAGGAAGGGAAAGGAGAATGTTAGCCACTTTGAGACTCCTTCGGGTAGTGAAAAGCGGAATATCAAATCCAAACTCTTCTTCTTCTACTATAAATTAAATAAGACAGTATTGTAGATGATAAAAATTAAAAATAGGGTTGTTTTTTTACCTACAGTGGTGATATTCATTGTTTGGATGGGGGACTTTTATCCATTTCCGCAGTCACACGATCGATCAATCAATCAATCAATCAATCAGTAGCTGAACTGGGTTGCACCCAGTCACAAAAACAAATTAATGGAAAAAGCCTCAAAAAGAAAAACGCAAAATAAATAGCAAAAACAAGTGCCAAACTTAATCCATTCCGGAAGTCCACTTGACTTCTGAAATGTTTGAAAATAATAATAATAATAATAATAATAATAATAATAATAATAATAATAATAATAATAATTTATTTGTACCCTGCCCATCTGGCTGGGTTTCCCCAGCCACTCTGGGCAGCTTCCAACAAAGATTAAAATACATTTAAAGGTGATGGAAGTGAGTCCTGGGCAACTTACAATCATCAGGAGTAACACCTCAATGCCTTCTGCATGCACTATGTCAGAAGATTTGGGGTATCTCATGGAAGGACAGAGTTTCAAACAAAGATGTGCTCTCCCAAATCCAGATTCCCAGCCTGTTCACTCCCCCATCTCAGCAACATCTACACTGACTTGGTCATGTTCACAAAATGGAAGATGGCTGGACCCATAGGAGCAAACTCCTAGGGCCGAGGTCCCTTCGCTCCCCCCAATAAAATGTTTAAGAGTGTGCCATGTCGTGTGATCAGTTATGTGGGGTTGGCACCGCTGGCAGACCCCCAAGGACATGCTCCCCAGGGAAAGGTGGCTTCAGGCATCAGGCCCATTGACAGACCAACTCTGTGTTACAAAAATGTCTGCAAACGTGACATGAAGGCTGACAACATCAACCCCGCCTTGTGGGAATCCCTTGCAGATGACCGCAGTGCTTGGAGACAGATGGTCAGGTTGTGTATCTCTAGCAGTGACCAGAGGAAGAATGACCGCTGGGAGGAGTGTAGGGCTGGGCTATAACTGCTTTTGAACATTGTAATATACCACCCTCTTCATGGATCACTGCCTTGTCGTGGTGAAGGGGCTTGAATAACTCAGGGGAGCTATGGACAGGTCAAGATGGACAGGTCATAGTGGAGAGTTTTGACCAAACGTGATCAAAAGATCAGTCTACATCCCAATCCCAAAGAAGGGCAGTGCCAAAGAATGCTCCAACTACCACACAATTGTGCTCATTTCACAGGCTAGCAAGGTTATGCTTAAAATTCTACAAGGCAGGCTTAACCAGTATGTGGACCAAGAACTCCCAGAAGTGCAAGCTGGATTTCGAAGGGGCAGAGGAACCAGAGACCAAATTGCAAACATGCACTGGATTATGGAGAAAGCTAGAGAGTTCCAGAAAAACATTTACTTCTGCTTCATTGACTATGCAAAAGCTTTTGACTGTGTTGACCACAGCAAACTATGGCAAGTTCTTAAAGAAATGGGAGTGCCGGATTACCACATCTGTCTCCTGAGAAATCTCTATGTGGGACAAGAAGCTACAGTTAGAACTGGATATGGAATAACTGATTGGTTCAAAATTGGGAAAGGAGTACAACAAGGCTGTATATTGTCTCCCTGTTTATTTAACTTATATGCAGAATTCATCATGCAAAAGGCTGGACTGGATGGATCCCAAGCCGGAATTAAGATTGCCGGAAGAAATATCAACAACCTCAGATATGCTGATGACACAACCTTGATAGCAGAAAGTGAGGAGGAATTAAAGAACCTTTTAATGAGGGTGAAAGAGAGCGCAAAATATGGTCTGAAGTTCAACATCAAAAAAATAATAATAAGATCATGGCCACTGGTCCCATCATCTCCTGGCAAATAGAAGAGGAAGAAATGGAGGCAGTGAGAGATTTTACTTTCTTGGGTTCCATGATCACTGCAGGTGGTGACAGCAGTCACAAAATTAGAAGACGCCTGCTTCTTGGGAGAAAAGCAATGACAAACCTAGTCAACATCTTAAAAAGCAGAGACATCGCCTTGCCGACAAAGGTCCGTATAGTTAAAGCTATGGTTTTCCGAGTAGTAATGTATGAAAGTGAGAGCTAGACTATAAAGAAGGCTGATCGCCAAAGAATTGATGCTTTTGAATTATGGTGCTGGAGGAGACTCTTGAGAGTCCCATGGACTGCAAAAAGATCAAACCTATCCATTCTTATGGAAATCAGCCCTGAGTGCTCACTGAAAGGACAGATCCTGAAGCTAAGGCTCCAATACTTTGGCCACCTCATGAGAAGAAAAGACTCCCTGGAAAAGACCCTGGTGTTGGGAAAGATGGAGGACACAAGGAGAAGGGGGCGACAGAGGACGAGATGGTTGGAGTGTTCTCGAAGCTACTAACATGAGTTTGGCCAAACTGCGGGAGGCAGTGGAAGACAGGAGTGCCTGGCGTGCTCTGGTCCATGGGGTCACGAAGAGTCAGACACGACTAAACAACAACAGATGCCAATTACTATTATCCTAAAACCCTTCACCTATTCATGCAAAGCAGATGCTCTGCCACTGAGGTATAACTTACCCTTATTTATGTGCTACTCAGTGGCTATGCAATTTATGTACAAAGAAGAGCCGTGTTGGAACAGACCAAAGGCCTTTCACATCCAGCATCCAGTTTCCTATTGTAGCCAACTAAACGTGTTACAGGAGGCCACAAGCAGGACATGAGAACAGTAGCTATCTCCCCACCTAGTGCTTATGGTGAAGTTAGTTGTTGAGCTTTTTTGTAGGGGGGGGCTTTTTTTTTTAGAAAATTCCCCCCAAAAAACAAACCACTACTTCCGATATGTGCTGCTATTTTGACCAATTATAGCAAATTCCGCCCGGACGTATTCCGAATAATAATAATAATAATAATAATAATAATAATAATAATAATAATAATAATAATAATAATAATAATAATTTATTATTTATACCCCGCCCATCTGGCCGAATATGTCCGTGTCTTAATTTTCGGGCACTGGTCGTGAACACCCTCTCCAATACGGGGGGGGGAGGGGCTCTGCTGGATGTCAGGTGAGGCGGCTGGGCTTCAGCTCGGTGCCATCTGTGCAGGTGTGTCTCCCGCTTCCGAGGCATGTGTTGTGTGCCTGAGAGGGGGTTTTAAAAGATGGGTCCCCCCCCCCAAGGGCGGAGCTAGCCGAGTGACACCATTTCAGAATAGGCAGCAACATTATAGAGCAGCAGGTAACGGCAGCACAGGCACGCCATGGAATCCGACAGTCCGATTCAGGCGCCACAGGGTCCGGGGCGGCGCAGCAGAACCCAGCAGCTCCAGCCCTGGATGGCAACTTCCTGCGCTCACCTCGGAAGAGACGCTCCTACGTCACACGCCGCCCGCCCCGCCCCTTATTCGAACGGAGCCGGAAGCACCCAGCAGAGCGCGAGGGGGCGCCTGCGCGTGAGTGCGGCCCTCGCGAGAGCTCCGAGAGGCAGCCCGGCGTTCCCGCCCTTTCTCCTCAGTCCGCCCAACGGCCGCCCCTCTCCCTCCGCTGACTTCGCCCGGCTCTGGAAGGCGTCATGGCGGCGCTCGCAGGCTCCCCCTCGGCCGGCCTTCCTTCTTTGGCCGCGGCGGCGGCGGCGGCGGCCGCCCCAACCCCCCCCGGCCCGCCGGGCTACCGGCCCTTCGAGCCCGAGGCGTTGGGGCTCAGCCCGGACTGGCGGCTCACCAGCTACGGGGAGCTGCGCGGCTGAGGCTGCAAAGTCCCCCAGGAGACGCTGCTCAGGCTCCTGGAGGGACTCGGCGGGGCCCGCGCGGGAGAGGCAGGGGCCGGGGAGGCGGCTGCTGGTGTCGGCGGAGCCTCCCGGACGCTCGGTGAGACTCGAAGCGAGAGGGAGGCTGAGGGAACCCGAGGGGGGGGGGCGCTCTGAAGGCCGCGGAAGGAGGCGGGCGAGCCCCGAAGGGGGAGGCCTACGATGCGCTGCCACCGCCAGGCGGGGGTGGGAGGCGTTTTTCGGATTTTCTCCGTTAAATAAACGCCCCGTATCCTGCAGCGGGGTAGCTTGCTGATCCCGGAGAAAGGCTCTGGCGCTCCGTAGACCTCTCCCTGCTGTTCTGTTTTTCAACTCGAATATGTCGTTTTCTTAACGACATATTAACCTTCACCAGAAGCTCTAGGCTGAATTTGCCTCCCTCACTCCAAAAAAATTACATTAATTATTTCAAAGATTTCAAGAATATAATGTGGAGACGGTGTTAAACACTTAAGACCACTTAATTACAAGTACTGTACTATATCATTCCTTCCTTACTAAAGTCCATTCTAGAGTGGTACCTTGGTTCTCAAAACAGCCTAGTTGACGAACAACTTAGAACCCGAACGTCGCAAACCTGGAAGTGAGTGTTCCGGTTCCGGAAATTTTTTTGGATGTCAGACGTGTCCTGAGATTATGTTTTTAGTGTTGCGCTTCCATTTTTAGAGAGATCGCACTGATTGGGGCAGTGGGGAGAAGCCTCCCAGCAGCGCTCTGAAGCCCAGCTGCTTTGACCTGAGAGAGAGAGAGATCTTGAAAGATCATGCTGATTGGGGCAGTGGGGAGAAGCGTTTTAGGGGTAGTTTTTCAACAGCCTGGAATGGATTAATCTGTCTTGCATTACTTTCTGTTGGGAAGCGTGCCTTGGTTTTGGAATGGACTTCCGGAACAGATTAAGTTCGAGAACCAAGGTACCACTGTACAGTATAATCTTTGGACTCTGGGACATTATTCCTCATTTGGCTGCATTTGTGGACCTGGGCTGAAGATAGGACTGTTCTGACTACCTAAAACAGTGATGGGCAAACTTGGACCTCCAGCTGTTTTGGGACTACAACTCCCATCATCACTAGCTAACAGGACCAGCGGTCAAGGATGATGGGAATTGTAGTCCCAAAACAGCTGGAGGGCCAAAGTTTGGCCATCACTGACATAAAACAAGTAGGTGTTTGGGGTGGGAATACTTCTAAAGGTGCTGATGTGCTTGGGGTCCCTTCTCTCCACAGGCATTGGAATGGACTCCTGTGTGATCCCATTGAGGCATGGGGGTCTCTCCCTTGTACAGACCACAGACTTCTTTTATCCATTAGTGGAGGACCCATATATGATGGTGAGCAGGCTAGACTGGATGAAAAAGAATTAAGCATGTTTGTAATGGAACATGGTAATTTGTGAGGTGAGACAGTTGCCTTGTGTGTCATCTTCCTCATTCTATATATTTTGCTGCATGTGTCTGATCCAGGGCCGCATTGCCTGTGCCAACGTGCTGAGTGACATCTACGCCATGGGCATCACAGAGTGTGACAACATGCTTATGCTCCTGAGTGTAAGCCAGAAAATGACTGAGGAGGTGAGAAGTATAATGGATAATTTTGTCTCTAGAAATACATTTTACTTAAATAGGAAAAATGAATATTTTAATGTACAGTTTTTTGACATAATTATGGTAGGTAATTATGGCACAAGTGGATTTCAGAAAAAGGAACTTGTTTCTCTGGCTTCACCTGCAGAGCTATAGTTTGTTTCAGCCTGGCTACGGCCTGGAAGGAATGATACCTATGAACATTTTGAAGTGAATAATTTATAGAGCACATGCCTCACTTGTCAGAGGTTTATGGTCAATCCCTGGCAGCCCCAGTTAAATAATTGGGTAATAGGTGGTGTGTATTATCCCTGCCTGATACTTAGGAGAGCCACTGCCAGTTAAAGTAAACCCACTAGGATTTAAGTGAATGATTATTTGCAAGGAATAAGATCAGAAACTTAGTTCAGACATGTCAAACTAGTTTGTGTTGACCATAATTCTGGCATCCAGACTAAAAGGCCAAACCATGGTTTAGGTTTTCCATTGGCAGTCTTGTTTCTGTGATGCTCACCAGAGATGGTGATGTGTCGGCTCATTTATCACACCGAACAATGGCTGGCCAGTTGCAAATATTTGCTTGTCAACTTGGGAATCAAAAAAACATATAGTTTAGCTTCCTTAACAATGGCTTGGTTTGATGCTTGAAATGTGATTGCATGACACTTCACAGAGTAAGTGCTTTATAGACCCCGCCTTTCTGTGAAACATACAGGTAGGAAACAGTCTTTAATATCCCTGACACAGCTTTCCACAACAGTCTTGATTTTCTGAATCCTTTATTTTATCCTTCACCCAGGAGCGGGAGAAAATAATGCCACTGATAATCAAGGGCTTTCGGGATGCAGCAGAAGATGGTGGCACCTCAGTAACTGGTGGGCAGACTGTCCTGAATCCTTGGATCATTGTTGGAGGGGTTGCAACAGTTGTATGCCAGCCCAATGAGTTCATCATGTGAGTAAATGCATCTCATTAGAAGACACCTGATTTGAAAATGCATGCCATAGAGGTATTTACAAGAGAGGTAATTGTGTTGCAGTCTTAACAGCTGAAAGGTTTAGAGGATGCTTGCTAGACATTGGGATCACTGAATCACATAATGAAATGGTAGAGTTGGGCTAGGGATTGCCCATGCCACTTTAGAGCAAAAAACAGTAGGGTTGGGTGCTGGCAAATCCTCTTATCTATTCCAGGACTAACAATATTGCTGCTTGTGCTGTCACAGTGATCATAAAGTCATGGGGAAGATGAGACTATAGTAATGTAAATAATGCTCTGAAAACAAATGATCCAGTCTGTGATTCAGATAACCAGGACTGGCTTTGTAATCTGCCTGTATGCGAGTTTATTTTGGGACCATATTAATGCTTCCTCATCCATGATTTGATGGTTGAGGCAGCAGCTGACCTGGCCTTGTATTACTGAGACTTGCTGGAAGAGCTGGGTGGTGTTGTCTCTTTCAGCTGTGTTCAGCAGCATCATAGACTTAACAGGGTTGGAGGTTGCCATGGTCTGCAGCAAGGATGGGGAACCAGAGGTCATATTTGGTCTCCCAGCCCATTTCCCCCCAACTATGGCCACTTGCTGCACACTTGATGTCACATTTGTCATTGTGTTGTTGCAGGAAGAGATGCAGCTATATCCTGTGACAAAAAACAGAATTGAACTCCTGAGTATCAGTTCAATTCAATTCTGCTTAGTCACTGTCTCCTCCCATCCCCGCAGGCTAACTTTGACAGGTTGGCTGGACCATACACCATTCAAAGTTGGCCTGCAAGGCAAAGGGAACTAAAGATTTTGCCTGCTAGGACAAGAAGGTTCCCCACCCCCAATCTACAGGAATGCTGTCTCTTGTTACTGACTTGGGAAGATAAACTTTGGACCCAGGTTTAGACACCACACTAAGAACTCTGTTATGGACAGGCTATAACTACTAAACATAAATAAGTAGGTCTGAATATGAGCTTCTGTTTCTTATGATTTTAGGCCAGACAGTGCTGTTCCAGGGGATGTTCTTGTGCTGACTAAACCACTGGGGACTCAAGTGGCTGTAAATGCTCATCAATGGCTAGATAACGTAAGTGCTCATCTGTGGGGAAACTTGTGCATCCATTTGTATTCCTCTATCTATCTATCTGCAGGGGATCCTCTTGTATGTATAGTTTTAATAAGCTAGGAGCAACAAGGGGCACGTGGTTGGATGCATTTATTGCCCCAGCACCTTGTCCAGATGAGCTGCTTGTGTAAGGTGAAACTGATCCCACAAAACATCCTCAATAGTGGCACTGGGTACTTCCAACAAATGGAGAGTGGAGATCACTCCAAAGTTGAATGACTTCATCCTCAAAGTGCATAGCCAGTTGGTCACAGGGGGTCTTTGGATGCTTCAAAGGTCCCTTCTCCACATTGGAAGTCAATAACCTCCAGACCAGGGATCAGCAAACTTACCATGCCTGGGGCTGGGGTCTCCAGCGCTGATCGCAAGGAAGGCGGGGGAGTGCGCGCCCATACACGTGCGCACACGCTATTTCTGGCATACTTCCAGGTCGGAGGAGCACTGGAAATAGCTTATGTACATGGGCCTCCTCCGACCTGGAAGAGGGCAGCAGCGCAGTGCCGGTAAGAGCAGGCGGCAGGGGTTGCCGCAGGCCAGATAAACAAGTCCTTCGGGCCTTATCCAGCCTGCGGACCTTAGTTTGGGGACCCCTGCTCCAGACCATCTGAAATAACTCCACTGGCTACCTAGAGGAGACAATACGAGCTGCAAAGAGAGCCTTTTTTGCAGCTCACACTGCCACATAGGCACAATTGTGTGTTCTTACCAGTGTTTGGTCAGCTTCAGAGTGAGACGTGCACCACTTGCACTCTAGTCTTTGTCCAGCTTGTTTCATAGTCCGGAGCTCCTCAAGAGTACCAAGGAGCTGATTGGGCTACAAAATGCCAGAGTGGATGTTCAAAAACCACCTGTTTCAAAAGCGAGACCAGGAATTGGACAGGATCACCGGCTTTGTCCACAGAAAATCACAGAGCATTCAGGAATCTGATTTCATCAATCTTTGAGGACAGGCTACCTGAATTGGCCTACCACCCTTGGGGGGGGGGATGCCACTGTGAGTCTAAACTTAACCTGATAATCGTCTGACCATGACATGGGAATGCATTGTACTCCCTCTACCTTCAGTCCATCCCTCATATCACTTGGGGGCAAAGATCACATCGGGTGTGCCTTGCCTGGTGTGTTGGACCGATAACTATCTGAGAGGGATCCATGGTTGTCATGGAGGCCACAAAGTTTCAAGCTCTCCTGATAGTAGCCTCCGTGTGGATCTTGAAGTCACTCAAAATTACCATTTTAGGGTCCTGCAACAGTATCCCCAAGACTACATCCGCCAGCTAGATCAGGGATGCTGCTGGGCAACAGAGCGGCCCTAATCAGCACCCTGAATCTGCCTGTCTCTGGCCCAATATGAAGAGCAGATCCCCTAAGCACACCCCAAGGTCAAGAAGCTTCCTGGTCAAGGAGATGGTGTTAGTATAGACATGTTGCATTGTACTAACTTGATTTAGGAGCTAGAGACCCCTGAATTTGCTAGTGAGAAATACAGCCACAAAACCATTTCTTAACATACTACTTTTCCATTTCAGCCAGAACGGTGGAATAAAATTAAGCTGGTGGTCTCCAGAGAAGATGTTGAACTGGCATATCAGGAAGCCATGTTCAGTATGGCCATGTTGAATAGGACAGGTATGGGGGGATTGTTCTTCATTTACAAGACAAAGGATTGACACCACTGTGGCAGCAAATGCAATTATTATTATTATTATTATTATTATTATTATTATTATTAAAAACCAGGATGCTATACCTATGGTTTTACTGGAGACCTCCTACATGTCATCTAGAACACAAAGGTTTTTGATTGTATTGGAAAACGCATGGTCCACCTAGAGTTCCTCATATTGAGGCAGAAAGTGGGATAGAAATATTCGAAATAAATCTTGACAGTCTGCACATGTATTTCTCACGTTTTTGGGGCATTCGAGTCCCAGGACCTTCTGAATTCTTCTAATCTTCATCTTTTAACCTTCATCTTTAAAGGAGAAAATGTGTTGAAATATGGAATGTTTTGTTTTATGTACAAGCAGAGCCGTCTCATCCATAGAGGCCGGTGGCGCGGCGCGCCAGGGCGCAGGGCACCCCAGGGGCGCCCCCGCGAGCCCACCGGCATACCGGGCTCCCCCTCCCCAACCCGCCCCCGCCCACACGGGCAGGCAGGCACTCGCGCGCCGGCGGGCGGGCGGGCTGTAAGCCGCCCGCCCTCGCCTCCCGGAGCCCCAGCTGGAGCGCTGAAGCGGCGCGGGGCTTTGCGCGACCTTCCAGCCCTCCAGCTGGGGCTCTGGGAGGCAAGGGCGGCCAGCTTGCAGCCCGCCCGCCCTCCCGCCGGTGCACGAGCGCCCGCCTGCCCGCCCGCCCCTCATCCTCCGCCCGCCGGCGCGCGGGCGCCCGCTCCAACGCCACGCCTCTCATCCCTGCTCGCCCACCCCCTCTCCCGAGGGGCGGCCAGCGCGGGAGGGAGGCGGGCGGAGAGGCGGCAGGCTGGGGGCGCCGAGGGATCGCTGCGCCACGGCGGCCGATCCCTCTAAGACGGGCCTGTGTACAAGAATAGTTTTTATTTTTACAGACAGCAGTTGATCAGTATTTCTCATCACAAAAAGCTATCATTGAGATGAAAGTAATAAAGCTCAGGTGATTTAAGGTTCCATCTGCCGATATGTGTGCAGATTAGACCTGAGTGATTTTTCAATATATAGTTCAAAATCGATTAGGAAATCCACATCATGATAACTTTCATAAAATGTTATCTGGCAAACATCATGAATTTGAGAAAACCGTGTGCTTCTTAGTGCTTCTGGTGCCTCCTACAGAAGCAGCAAGTGACTCACAAGAGCAGGAGTAGCAGCTATCACTATGTTTTGATTCTGTAGCGAGCCCCAGCTTGGCTCCACTGCCTCTGCAGGTGACGATTATGAAAGTAGCTGGGAAACCAGCAGCAACTTATAAGACTAGGTTCTGCTTGCTTAAAGTAGACTAGTAGCCGGCATGGCAGGCTGGTAGGTGTGGTTTGCAGAGAAGGCTCGGGGGTTCTTGCTGAAAGAACAAACGGTTGTTTTCTTCAGAGTAAGAACAAAAAAGTTGCCTGTTATTTGAGTCTTTTTCTTGACTCCCGCGTGTGTGCATGAAGCGGCTCTCCCTTCCCTGATGCCTTTACTACCCATCTGAGGCTGGGAGCAGTACCTTTCCCGTGTAAAAGAAAGAACAAAAAAACAAGTTACCCTGTTAAGGCTCTCTTTATTCCCATCTCCCCATCTGCCACTCTGCTTGTGTGCCTGCACATGCCTTTCTCTTCCCTCCTTTTACTACTGTCTGAGGCTTTGATGCAGCCCCTTCTCCCCCGCCCCCATAAAAGAACAAAAATAAAGTTGCTGTGTAAGACATAGTTGGTTCACCCTAAATAGCCTTCCTCAAATAAAAAGGAGGCTTTTTAATTTAAAGGATACTATATCATTGCTTCTTGCCCTTCCTCCTTCCCTTTGATAAAAAGGGAGAGAATGATGGGATGGGGGTTTGGGGGGGGCCTTCTGTGTCACAATAAGAGGTAATGAAGAGGGAGAAGATTTAACAGTTGCTGCCTCGTGCTGAAATGGGTGATTGAGTGTTGTGAGGCAAGAATGATGGGGAAGGTGGGTGCTTGTTGGTAAGCAGTACAAGCAAATGTGTGTCTACTCAGAAGTAAGCCCTACTAAATTCAATGGGGCTTACTCACAGGAAAGTAGAAGTAAAATTAGCTGAACTGGGGGGGGGGCTTACTCATATATAGAATTTCAGTTGACCCTCTTGAGTTGGGAAGGAGTTGCAATTTGACACTCTAAATTACATAAATTACTCTTAAATTAGTAGAAAACAGATTAAATTGTTAATCATATGCAAGTTTAATTTTGTAAATTTTTAATTTGCCCCTAAAACTGCATAGAACATTAATATATTCTCCAGAAATCTTTGTATGAAAATTAACTCAATGATAGCATGCTTCAACTAAACCATTAATTATATGCATCAAATTTCCATTATTATTTTGTTGTTCAATATTTTCCCAGATTATTTGTATTCACTCTGATTCACCACTGTATTTTGGATTGTCCTGGGCCTGAATATCCAAGCCCAAAACCAAAGTCCTGTTTGGATGGATTTTGGCTTGCCTGCTGATGAAAGTGATGATTTAATCAGTGTGTGGTGATTTAGACCCATAAGTTAGCTCAATCTTATTTCAGATATTGTGATGTATCGGTATATTGCAATGTTTAGCTGGGTGATATATCATTATATTGAAAACGAGATATCGCCCAGCCCTAGTGCAGATCACCTTCAAAATTTGATACTTTTAAACAAGGGGAAATTGAGTCCATAACTTTTGCTGGCAGAACTATATACACTAGTGGCCCAAATTGTGGAAACATTTTGGGGAAAGTGTATTTCCAAGGTTTGATGGCTCATAACACTTTTTTTTTAGTAATACCATAAAATTATATATCAATGAAAAGATAATTTAATGAAGAATGTAATGCAACAAAGTTTGTAATACCATAATTTTCTGAGATTGTGAATTTGGGGTTTTCATCAGCTGTACGCCATAATCATCACCATTATAACAAATAATGACAAATCTCTTGACAAATCTCGCTTTGCATGTCATGAGTCTAATATATATATTAGTTTCACCTTTTAAGTTGAATTACTGAAATAAATGAACTTTTCCACGGTATTCTAATTTTTCGAGTTTCACCTGTATGGTCTAAATGCTAGAATTCCAAGGAAAAAGACATTGTTATATCAAACAAAGGTTGAAAAGATCAAACTGGGCTAAAACCCATGTTAACTGGATAGTGGAACAATGGGACAGTGCTATTTGGAGGGATGAGACCCAAATCTCCTTGCTTTTGGTAGTGATGGCATGAAATATGTGAGAAGAATCGGAGAAGATTTCCATTCTACTTGCATTACAAGTATTGTGAAACACCCAGTTAGTGTTATGATCTGGGGCTGTATGACAGCAAAAGGTGTGGACATAATTTGTGTTACTAATGGGAATGTAAATGCCCAATAATACATAGCCCAGACCTTAACCCAGTCAAAAATCTATGGAGCCAACTAAAGAAACTTGTTAGTCAGAAGCAACCCAGCATGAAAACCCAATTAATGGAGGCAATAATTCAATCTTGGTTTCACATTATTACAGCTGCAGAACTAAAAAAACTTGGTTAACTCCACAGGAAAGTGTTGTAAGGCCGTAATTAAAGCTAAAGGTTACCTAACTATTAATTGACGTGATAATTTTTGTATATCTCGTTTTTTCTATTTTTTCACGCTTCTTCTTTATGACTGCTGTTATTGCATTACATTCTTCATTAAATTATCTTTCCACTGATTTATAATGTTATGGTATTACTCCCAAAAAAGTGTTATGAGCCATCAAACCTCGGAAATACACTTTTTCCAAAAGGTTTCCACAATTTTGGCCACTAATGCAACTTGCAGGCATGTGCACCCCTTCTGAAGGAATGTGAGGACCTTCCATGAATTCAGGGTACACATACAGCCAGTGTGCATCCCTAGTATCCATTACTCTGCCTGTGTCTTAACACTGACCTGGAAAGTGGCTTGCAAGGGAGTGCAGCCCTTGGGCTGAAAAGATTTCCATCCTTTTAGACATGAGGCTGTAGGATCTGAGTGGACCCAATTTCCCAATACCATGATGGGCAGGTATTAATGAAGAATTAATGTACATCGTATATATAAAGCCAAAGGTTACTGCATCCCTGCTGAACACATAATGTTGCTACTACTCTCCAGAAGCTGCCTCCTGGTGAAGTAGTGATTGGTTCTTGCTGTATTAGGTTGCTAGACTGGTTGTTTGGAGATTGCTAGCAGCGATTGTGACTGCTACTTTGCCATTACTTCTGCTTTTAAATGTTCATGCTTTTGGTCTTTCAGCTGCCAGCTTGATGCATACTTTCAATGCCCATGCTGCTACAGATATTACAGGCTTTGGTATTCTGGGTCATGCACAGAATTTGGCCAAACAGCAGCGCAGTGAGGTGTCATTTGTCATCCACAATCTGCCTATCCTTGCCAAAATGGCCGCTATTAGCAAAGCGTGTGGCAACCGGTCACGGCTACTACAAGGAACATCCCCCGAGACATCTGGTAAGATGGATAGCCTGCGCTACAGGAGGTGAAGGTTGGGTTGAAGGGAATTTAAATCTGTAAGTGACCTTAACTTGCTCTTACATGGCAGGTGGGCTGCTGATCTGTTTACCCCGAGAGCAGGCTGCTCGCTTCTGTGCAGAGATCAAATCTCCCAAATATGGAGAAGGACACCAAGCCTGGATCATTGGCATTGTGGAGAAGGGCAACCAGACCGCTCGCATCATTGACAAACCACGTATCATTGAAGTGACACCCCGTGGGGCCAATGCGTCCCCTCAGGATAATAATTCCAGTGCCAGCCCTGAAGCTGCATCATGAGGTGGCAAAATAGTTTTCATTTATCCATTGTAGGTTCTGGGATTGAAAAGGGCAGCACCTGAGCCTTTGTATCAGTGTGCTGTTATCTTCTACAGCAAAATGATCCTCGGAATGCTCCTTATCAGTTGGTAATCTAGTACAATATATGCAACACGGTGGCTGGATCCTTCCTGCCATCTGATGGGATTAATTTTGAAGTACTTTCCTGCAAGCAGGTAAATTGCGGACACTTGATTTTGGAGAAGATGGTAACTTGAATTATTTATTGGAATAGTTCTGCTTGTTATTGAGCTCTCCCAGCTTTTGGTCAGACTGAGCAGCTGGTCCAAAAGGAGGGTGGGCGACTTAAAAAGCCATTTGGTTGGGCCAGAGGTCTCTCCTCTCATTATGAAGCACCTCCGTTAAAACCCAATCATGGGCTTGGAGGAGCAGAGGAAACCTGGAGGAGCAGCACCAAGCTCAGCTTCATGGATTGTTCCTTGGGTTGTAAATTATTGGTGATTGAGTTAATAAAGTTGATTTCTACAACTATTGTATTTGGAAGGGTGAAGTACTTACACACTGTTAACAGAGGAGGGAATATGCCTGGTAGAAGTAGAAAAGTCATTGCTGATCTTGAACTTTAATTGACTTTAAAGAAAGTAGGAGTCATATAGTGACTCTTCATACTGTAGGAATACTGGTAACTAACCCCAATAAGCAGTTTCAACCGGGCATGCCTCTTTGAAAACAAAAGAAATAACCTATTCTCTTTTTCTGTTGCATGGTCTTACCTCACCACAGCTTGGCTGAGGAATGTGTAAGGCACAGTTAGGGTATGTAGCTTGCAGGATTCTTCCTGTATCTTGGTAGGCACATAGAGGAAGCAAGAACTAGCAGTCTTCATGGAGAAGCACCCTTAAAAGAGCTACTGGGATATGTATTGTTTGTTATATTAAAGGGGTGGCTGAATCCTCTTGACATACAGTAGATCAAACACATTATTTCACACAAACCTAAAACAGTGAAACCCCCATGGCTATGGTAGCCAGGCTCTGAAGGAGGACAGCAGCAGGTTTAACCATTTTCATAGAAGGAAAAAAGTTAATGACATACAGGTAGGGAGGAAACAGTCAATGATCTTTGCTCCAAGGTAAACTCTTAGCTGTACTGCTGGTTTGGCTTAAGGCAACAAAATGATAGCACAAAATGGAATACTCATTCCCTTCCTCAATCAGTGTCACTGGATACAGTCCATGACATGGATTTGTAGAGTGTCCATGTCTGGAGCCCTGTACTGGCACTTGGGACAAGAGAATTCAATCGGTTCTTCAGCAAGGCTTTGTCTTCTCGGAAGCTGGGGGTGGAATGGGGCAGGACCCCTCAGGAAACCTGGAAGGACAAGAAAAGTACAGTTAATCTGCACGCAATGGTATATTTACTCCCTCATGCTAGCAGTGACAACAACACTTCACATTTGCTCTGATAGCTGTAAGTTCCTTCAAGAAAGCAGAAGAGGGAATCAAGAGGGATGCTTGGAGTATATTTAAAAACCACAATACTAGATGCTTAGGAGGAATATATGCCACACTTGTGGAAATATGACAGCAGGTTCAAGATGCCAGAATGGTTAACCAGCAATAAATAAAGGCAGGCATTTTTTTTTAGGAATTCTTAAAACAAGCCAAATAGAATAGAAATTTTAAAAAAATCAGTTCACACACAAGCACATGCTGCTTATATTAAGGGTAAGCAACACTAAAACACACACCTGACTGAGGTTGTGGGCGCATTTCTGAATGGCGATTCCTCATCTCTTCCATCAGAGAACTGTTTCGGGAGAGATAACCACAATTCAGTTTATTTGTAATACTAACCCTTTCCCAGGAAAAGTGAAAGACGTATAAGGTTCGTTGCCTTTGGCTACAGACCACTTTCACACCTTACCCAAAATGAAAAGAAGCTCAACACAAGATACCAACACCACAGCTGATGTGGACAAACTGCTACATTCTAGGTGTGTCACTGCTTGCATCCATCCCCTACTCACCGTCTGACTCCCTCAGATTCCGCTTGCAGCTTCTCATAATCTCTCTGCAGTTGTGCAACTTGCTCCAGGAGGGCCTCTCGCTGTTCATGTAGTTTTTCACGAGCGTGACGCTCTGCCAAGAAGTCTGTCTTGTAGATATCAGCCTGAATAAAAAGAGTAGGGTGACAACTACTTTACCTCTTACACTGCACTACTCACATTCCCCAGGTTGCCACAAACACACACCGATCCCTTTTCCAGCATGGCTACTTCCCCATGGCAAACTTGATTCCCTACTCACCTGTGCCTTGAGCACAGGCACAGTCTCCATGATAGCCTTGTGCTGTTCAGCCTCCTCCTTCAGCTTGTCAATCAGTTCCTGCTTGGCCACCAGAGCCTCTTCAGCTTGCTGTAATTGCTCAGACAATTCAGCAGCCCGCACATCCAAACCCTGAGGATGGGACAGAGTTCAATAATGCTACAGCGCTGTAGGCAACTTTTTCTTTTGGGCATGCCAGTGGTTCTAAATTAATTAAATCAGAATAAGAAGACTGCCCTTTTTTCATTTTTAACATGGCTAAAGTCCATTAAGAGTTTGTTGGGATTGCTCTTAAAAAAGGTATACAAAGGGTATGCATTTATATTTAGCACAACAGACCACTATAATTACTTTGCAAATAAATTTCTTTCTGACCTTAGTGTGACTGATATATAAACACGATATATACACACGTACCTTTTTGTTTTTGTAACAGGAGAACCCACTCCGCCACAAGCCATACAACTAGGAAATTATTACTATTTTATCAAATAAAATACTGCTCCTTTCAAACATTTTGAAACTATATAGAACAAGGGTGGCTAAAGTTTTTCAGGCACACAATGACCAACCCTCTAGGAGCCGAGGCTGAAGTGCAAAGTTGTCGCAAAAGAAGGTAAGCCTTCCAAAAGGCACCTCAATAAACAACACCCATTTTAAACCATTTTTGTCACTCATTATTACTAAATTTAATAAGTACAGGCGATGATCATTTGACATGGGGCTTGCCACCTGTTTTCTTTTTCAAGTTTAAGAAAGCAATTGGGGCACTTTTGTCATCAGAGCATAGGAATTGTCAGTATTTTTTAAGAAATAAAACCTTTTAAGCCAACTTTGGGCACAAATTTCTTTATTGCAAATGATAAACAGGAATTATTAGTATAGTATTATTTTTTAATGGACAGATTTGGGGGGCTGGAGGCCATAAAGCAACTTTTGGCATCGTGGGACACATGGGAACAGTCACTTTATTATAATAATAATAAAATAACAACAATAACAACTTATTTTAAGGGACTAGATATGGTCTGTGGTCATGTATTAGCCACCCCAACACACGAATGGGGGGCAAAAGCTTTACAAATGCCAGGAAAAATGAGAAAACCGGAACTCTGATGGGTTGGAAGAAATGGGGCAGCTCTAAATAGTATCAGGTGCTGCATGTTGCTAGAGGAAAAATGAAGCATGACATCTCAATCTACCTCCCCGCCCCCACCAAGACAAATAAAGTGGAAAAGGGACCCTTTATAGAATTAAGGTTTTCATTACAAATCATCATTTCTCCCACCTGGCTCCACTTCTCATTTTCTAGACTGGCTTTGATATGAGAGTCATATTCCTGGAAGAGTTGGTGATAGGCCACCTGCAGCTGAGCTAATTTTCTCCTATAGAGGAGAGAGGGAATAGATCAGTTTATAGGTATTTGCCACATGGTTAAATCCCCCAGGCTCTTGGCTCTCCCATCCTCTCACTCACTTTTCCTCTGTGGCGCTCTGCCGCTCCACTCGCAAGGCACTTTCTAGATTTTGCACCTGCAGGCGCAACTGATCCACTTGCACACTGTGCTGTTTGGTGCGGGCTTCAGCCTCCTTTTCAAGATGTTGGAGTCTTTCGCCTGCTGCACGGACCCTGCAGAAAAGACAAATCTAGCTCTCTACCTGCTAGCCAAGATTTCCTAGGTAGACCGAATTACCCTTGCCTTTTCACCCCAGAAAATATGTACCATGACAGCACTAGATCCAGCATTGTTTGATTCAATAGGTTTTCTACGCAACTCCTTGAATCTTCTTCATCGTAACACTCGGTGCTGTCATCCTCTTCTGTGGCTTCACATGGAAAGTGAGCTACTGTTGAGGATGTACATGAAACTGGGGGTGGGGGTCTCTCTGACCTTTCCATCATAGCTGCTTGCATTCCTGAAGAAGCAACCTGCCGACCTCTTCACCAAGGCAAGTGACAGAGGTGAAAATATCAAAGAAGCATCCCCAGCTCTTCAACATTTTTTGTCATTATTTTTGTGATCGCACACACTGTGAGAAAGCACATGGAAGGCCAGCAGCAGTTCCCAACTCGCTTTTTGGTTTGACACCTAACCACTGGAAGAAAAAAAAAAGCCTTGCCCTCCGTTACAGCTGCCAGTTCTAATGGATCAAAGCAGTCTCCTATATTTTTCTAAGATTTTGGTATTCAAAACACCTAGCGTTTTTCACAAAGCCATAAGCTAATCAGGCAAATGTGGCTGTTCCAGATTTAGGGCGCCAGGTACAGGACACATCCAGACCCCTGCCGTGCAAAGGACATCACATGATCTCTTCCAGTTTGAGGTAAGTATGCTTGGAGGGGTAAGACAGTGGAGCCAATTTCCCTGCCCCACAGAGCAGGCCCAGCTCATTGTTTCATAATGTCTGCATCACTGCAGGCAAAAAGGCCTCCAGCCAGTTGCCAACCACACTGCCTGGCCACACAAGTCTCCTGCGTGACTCACCTCTCCTCCAGCTCTTTCTTTTCCTGTGTGCAGGTTTCCAGGCGACTTTGGCTCTCCTGCAACTCCCCCAACAAGGAGGTCACCTGAGCCTTTACTGAGGCCTTGTCCTCCCCAGCCTGCTGTAATGAGAGAGGGAGACAGATCACAGGTCAGTCAGTACCTGTGAAGTGCGACGGACAGGAACCTCTCAAGCTTGTGGGAACAAGATTTTCATACTAGAGTGACAATTCACCTCCAACTGCTTGCTCAGTGTTTGTAGCTGCTGCTGGGTCTCACGCTCCCATGCTGCCAGATGCACAAGCTCCTCTCTGGCTGATGCCAGCTGTTGACGAAGGGCTGAACTCCTGGGGGTTGGAATGATAAAACGTGTGGCTGTTGAACTTCACAAGATACTCTAATTCAGTGCTAGCCACTACAGGTTCCATCACTCAGTAGCAAACCCTTGAAGTCCTGTCCAAAATATACTAGTTATGATCTACCAAAGCTACACTGGGGGAGGAGGGGTTGTTTGTGGGTAGGACATTCATCCTGGGATTTACCCAATAACGCTCATTATTCTGAGGGATAATAGCATCCACCTCAACACTCCATACTCCAAAACTTTCCATTGCTTTGGGTGTTGCAAATTTGCCACCCTTTCGCCTGGCATTCTTCAGCCCCCAAGGTTTAAATTGCTATTGTCCTTCACGCTTCCACTGACAGTCCTTACACAAGGTTGGGGAGGAGGGGGAAAGTATGGTTCTGTTAATGCACACACACTCTGAAGCACGGATGGGAAACCTTTATCCCTCGAGAGTATTGTTTGACTCCCCACAGCTCCAGCCAGCAAAGCCAATGACCAGGGATGATGGGAACTGTAATCCAACAATCCCTGGAAGGCCAGAAATTCCAGCAGCCCTGCTCTAAAATATTTTCCTCGCTGAGGTAACAATCCTAGGTCTCGGTTGCACCACCTCACACTATAGGTGGGGGCTCAAGAATGCACACTCCTCCATAAATGAACAGCACATAGAAAATCATGTATCACAAAGAGAAATTCTAGCCAAGTCCTCTTCCTGGCGGTAGGTTTAAAAAACAACTGAATGAGCATTTCATTCTATGAAATCCATACAGGCAGTGTGAGCCGGTGGAGCTCAAATGCAGGTTTACCACCTCTATGCATTTCTTTGCAGTGGCTTCTGGCTCAGAAGTGACCATTTTGCCATCCCATCCTCAATTTCCTGGCCACATGAATTGTGGCCATTCTCCTTAAATGGCAGGGATTAACCAATATTGAGTTACTCCTCCCACCTGCTTCAGGGACCAGGCCATATAAATGGCTGGTGCTTGGCCTCATTTAGTGGAAGGAGGCTTCCCTGGATCAAATCCTGCCAAATGATTTTTGCAAAGCCCCAGCTGTGACTTCCTCTCATTGTACTAACAGCTGGATTCATGGACATCTCCTTTATGGGCTCTCGCCTCCTCAAGACACACTACCTGCCAACATCTGTAAGTTTCACTCCCCAGATGTCTTCCAACATTCTGCCTGCCTGGCTGGACATACCTGAGAAAGTATAAGCATATTATCATGAACTTACTCATCCTCTACCTCCTTCAGCCTCTTGCATAGCTCTTCAGCCTGGTCCTGCCCAGAACTATTTCTGTAAAGAAACAAAGGTGATGCACTGTGAGTTGGGGGGGGGGGGAACCAACCCACACAACCTAATTTGCAGCATCAACTCTCAGCCAGTTGCAAACACTCCCAAATCAGTCTCCAGCCACAGAATACCAGCCCACAAAGTCTTGCCAAGCTGGGCTTTGGTAATTCCAGAATTTTTTCCAGAATGAGATTTCTGAGACAGACTGGCAATCACATTTGGCTGTGATCACTGTCGGCTGCAGTTGAGTGTCACACAAACATTCCCCATGCTCCTCCCGGGGCTGGAAAGGGGTTAGTTCTTTCTGTTCCAAGATGGCGGCGTGTTCATACACTGCGGCTTTGAGCTCCCAATACTTCACCTACTCATGCACAGAACTGGTAAACATCGGGCTCACAAGGAAAATAGAGATAACTAGAGAGTTTCAAAGGTCCCACTGTATACCAAACTGCATAGTAAGACCTCCAGGATCTCTATGGATTGTCACCGGGAGGGGGAAATGGCAAAAGAAGTGAAAAAGAAAAGAGCGAAAGGAAAAGCGTGGTTGCAGAGCTGGTCTGTTAACCCGGCTTCGGAAAAGACCCATCAGACCAGCACTGCCAAGCGTCTTCCTGACCAACATCAGATCTCTCATCCATAAAATTGACGAATTACAGTTGCTGATGGCGGCAAGCAAGCTTCTTCATGAGAGCTGTGTGGTAATTATTACAGAAACTTGGCTACATTCAGCAGTACTGGATGCGGCAGTAGAGCTGATAAATCAAGTAATTTATTACTCTGATAGGAACAGTGATTCTGGTAAAGCTGGGGCGGCGGAGTCTGTATTTACATACACAATGGTTGGTGCGTTAACAGCCAAGTAGCTGATGCGTATTGCTCCCCAGGTGTAGAACTGATGGCAGTTACATGTCGGCCATTTTATCTGCCTGGAGAACTAACTGTCATAATCATTATAGCCGTTTATATTCCACCTGATGCTAATGTCAGTGCAACAATTCCTAAGTTATATGGCGTCATCTCTAGGCAACAGCAAATCCACCCAGAGGGTGCCCTTGTTGTGTGGCAGGGGACTTCAATCAAGCCTGCCTGAAGAAAGTATTTCCTAAATTTGAACAGTTTGTAAAATTTTCCACTAGAGAACAGAATATTCTAGATCGTGCATATTCCAATTTGAAACAGGCATACAGGGCAATCCCCTCCCCCCACTTAGGCTCATCAGACCATTCTTCTGTTTTTCTATGTCCCTCTCAGGAGAAGAATTCAGCCAGTTATAAAAACAGTTAGAATCTGGCCAGAGGGTGCTCTTAGTCAGCTCCAGGATTGTTTTGAGAGCACTGATTGGAGTGTGTTGGAACATCAAGATCTGCATAAATACACAGACGCTGTACTTTCCTATAATAAAGTGTGTGCCGATAATGTAACGTGGAAAAGATGCATTAGAGTCTATGGGAACTGTAAACCTTGGGTGACTGATGAGATAAGGACACTTCTGAAAGCACGGGATTCTGCCTTTAAGACAGGGAATATAGACACATACAGAGAGGCAAGAACAAATCTCAAAAATGGCATTAAGACAGCAAAACAACAATATAAGGTGGAAAATTACTTAGCCGAAAACAACACGAAACAAGTGTGGCAAGGAGTGCAGCACCTAACCAACTACAAGGGCAATACAAGGAATATGGTTAAGGCTGATGATTCATTGGCAGAGGAGCTGAACAACTTCTTTGCTCACTACGAGGTTAAAAGATTGAACCCTTTAGCTCCTGCCTGCCAGCCCTCAAACTCTCAGCCACTCATTCTATATGACCATCAAGTAAAAGCTGCATTGAGGGCAGTGAATCCCAGTAAAGCGGCTGGCCCAGATGGGGTGCTCGGAATAGAGGTAAAAAAATTGCACTGATCAATTAGCAGGGGTCTTGACAAGGATTTTTAGCATCTCTCTGCAAACCGCTTGTGTTCCATCATGTTTGAAAGCAGCCACCATTATTCCAGTCCCAAAGAAAACAGCAATTAACTGCCTAAATGACTATAGACCCATTGCATTAACATCTGTAGTGATGAAGTGCTTCGAGTGATTGGTCCTTCAACACCTTAGAACATGTTTTCCACCAGACTTTGATAAACATCAGTTTGCCTACAGGAGAAATAGGTCAACAGATGATGCCATTGCTACAGCTTTTCACCTTGCAGCGAGTCATCTGGAGAGACCAGGGAATTATGTCAGGATGCTGTTTATTGATTATAGCTCAGCTTTCAATACCATCCTTCCAGATATTCTCATTGGAAAGTTAAGAGACGTGGACCTTTCTTCTAACATCTGTGATTGGATTAAAGACTTTCTGAGAGACCGGAAACAAACAGTGAGGATCGGGCCTGTTGCATCTACCTCGCTGAAGCTCAGCACTGGCACTCCACAGGGATGCGTGCTAAGTCCATACCTGTATTCATTGTACACATATGATTGCATTTCATCTGACCCATCTACTGCAATTATTAAGTTTGCTGATGACACCACCATAATGGGTTTAATTACAGGTGGAGACGAATCTGCGTATGGGGGGAGGTTCAAAAGGTAACCACATGGTGCTCAGAGAACAATCTGCACCTAAACATTGGCAAGACAAAGGAGATGGTGTTGGACTTTCGGAGGAAGAGAGGGGAGCTAGCCCCATTGTATATCGGGGGGGGGGGGCTGTGTGGAGAGAGTCTCTTCTTTTAAATTCCTGGGAGTCCATCTTAGTGAAGGCCGTCATTTGGAAGGTCAATACAGCCCAGGTGGTCAGGAAGGCCCAACAGAGACTTCATTTCCTTAGGGTCTTGTGAAAGAACAATGTTAGACAACAACTAACGATTTCCTTCTATCGGTCCACAATAGAAAGTGTCCTTTCATACTGTATCATGGTGTGGTACGCTGGTTTGACAGCCATGGACAGAAAGTCCTTACAGAGGGTGGTGAAGACAGCACAAGACATTATGGGCTGTCCCCTGAGTCCGCTAGATATTATCGCAGAAGACCGTTGCCTCAGAAGAGCGAGGAACATTCTCAGGGATGACTCACACCCTGGCCAGCACCTTTTTAATCTCCTCGGGCAGGGGATATAGCAGCATGATAAGCCGAACCAACAGGTTAAAGAACAGTTTCTACCTGTGGGCCGTGAGGCTGCTGAATGGAAGACAGCAACATTGCAGCTGGCGTTCGGAGTCTGTGGTTGTACGACAGCACATAGAGTGTAACAAGGACTGAGAGATTGGGGGGGAGGGGCGCGTTTAATCTCACTGTAAACATGTGGTACATTAACAATAAAGTATTCTAGTTTAACTAGTAAAACTCTAGTTTGCTAGTAAAACTGAATTACTGCATGTCTAAAAAGTGTGTCACCAGCATGAAAAGTTTGGAAAGCTCTGCAATAGGTTATTGGTAGAAGAGTGCAACTATGCTGGGATTCAGTCTGAACTGCCTAGGTGACTTAATTCTATGGTGGAACCTCGGTTGCCGAATGCTTCGGAAGCTGAACAATTCGGAACTCGAACACCGACAACCTGGAAGTGAATGCTTCGCTTTCGACCGTTTTTCTCCATTTTTAAAAACGAATTTGCTGACCAGTAATTGCGCCTCGGTTGTTGAAAATTTCGGAAGTCAAACAATCTTTCAGAATGGATTACGTTCGACAACTGAGGTTCCACTGCACCTGTTGAAAAGCTGAGCTTGCTTCTTTCATTTTTTCTTATTTAACAGTCAGTAATGGGTACTGTGTACCACTAGACAAAAGCCTGCAACCTGGAAGCATCCTGAAATGAACTCCAGGCATATAAACAGGAGCATCCTTTGAGATCACCAGATGCCCCTCTCCAGGTTCCCCCAACCACCTAAGACATTACAGATGTTTACTGGGGGAAAGACCCTGGGCTGGCAGCCTGCTTTGGAGGCGCTATCCCAAGAAAGGCTTGCCTGGCAGGCATTATCTTGATGTCTTAGCCTAGTGCCAGAAACACCTTTTTATTTTCCCAGACTTTTAAATGTTTGTTGATCTGTTTTATTCAGGTTCATATGAGATTATGCTGCTTTTACAAATGTGCTCCTTTAGCTTATTTTCCGGTATTAGTTATTTTGTAATGTTTTTAATATTTTATTGTAACTACCTGGGCCACTTGACTAAAAGGCAGTGTATAAGTCTGTTATTATAAATCTGATAACATAAAATAAATAGGAGCACATATGGTCTGGCTTCCCAAGGACCATTCTCTTGGTTTCTCCATGCTAGGGGGCTCTTACCTGGCCCCTGAGCCCTGCAAGGATTCCAACTCCACAGGTTGTTCTTCTGCAACTCCATTCTCCTGGAAAGGTAACCAGATGAGTTAAACTTTACCATATTCAGTATGTTACGAAACACCCCCAAAATCCAGATTTTGCTATAAGAATGATAGCCTGTATCTGAGAAGGAATTTTTTGTTTTGGCTGGGAGAGACAAGAACAGAGATTCCTTTATTGTAACTCACACAAGGCATATTTAAGCAAGCAGGGCTGCAATGTGTCCTGCTACTGCACTGATTGCCACCCCCTTCACTGTAAATCCTTGCCTTCCTCCCTTATCAGTTGTACTTTTCACCAGACTCCTGTTAGTGTTAAGCCAAGAAATGATCACCTAAAATGCCAATTCTTCCTTTTCTCTCACCCCACAAATAGCTAATCAAACTGAAGCTCAATCCAGATAAGACTGCAACACTGTTAGTGGGCATTTCCCTAGACCAGATGGGTGGGAGGTGCCTGCTCCTGATGGGGTTACACTTCTTCTGAAGGAGCAGGTATGCAGCTTGGGGGTACTTCTGGATCCTTTGCTGTCGCCTGAGGCTCAGGTGGGCTTAGTGGTGCAGAGTGCTTTCCATCAGCCTCAGCTCAGTGCTGGTGGAAGGAGAGGGTGTGCCTAACTGACATCTGTTTGATTGCTAACAGGCTGCCCCCGAGTTCTTACACTGTGGGTGGTCCTGGAGCTTCTCTGCTGCTGTATCCATTGTGCCAGGACGTTCCTATACCTCACGTGGACTTACGATCATGGGTAGGCAAACTAAGGCCTGGGGGCTGGATCAGTCCAGGAATCAGTGTGTTTTTACATGAGTAGAATGTGTACTTTTATTTAAAATGCATCTCTGCATTATTTGTGGGGCCTGCCTGGTGTTTTTACATGAGTAGAATGTGTGCTTTTATTTAAAATGTATCTTGGGGGCATAGGAATTAGTTCATTTCCCCCCTAAAAGTACAGTCCGCCCCCCCACAAGCTTCGAGGGACAGTGGACTGGCCCCCTGCTGAAAAAGTTTGCTGACCCCCGACTTAGAGCTTGGTTATTGTCAATTCCCACTGGGGCACCAGATGTTTCTGCCACAATTGGACTTACTGTTTGGCAGCAAACACTGATTCTTATGACTGCTGGATCTGCATGCAGATGTGAGTGCAGGGACATGGATGTTTTCCAGTATATTTCCCTCCATCAAATCACTCACTCAGACCCTCATTTGGGCCTGTGTTTCAGGTCACTCGGCTGTGTCCTATCCTAAGTTTGGTTGTCTATGCTCTAGTAAACTAGATTATTAGAGTTTATAATAATCTGCAGACAATTTGGAAACTTCAAGTGGTATAGAATTCAGCAGCCAGGTTGCCCACTGGGGCAAGATGGTTTGAGTATATACCGTATTGGCCCGAATATAAGCCACACTTTATTTTCAAATTCCAACCAAGTTAAAGTGCGGTTTAAATTCGCGACCTTACGAAAATTGGCTTTTATAATATGGCTGCTGAAAAAGACATACGGTAAAACGGAATGGATGTGAGCGCCTGCAGAATTTTAAGAGGGCGGCTTATATTTGGGTATTGTCTTTTCCCACTTTTTCCCTTGAATTTTAAAGGTGCGGCTTATTTGCGGGTGCAGCTTATATTTGTGCCAATACAGTAACACCAATCATGCCCCAACTGCACTGGCTGCCAATTAGTTTCCAGGCGCAATTCAAACTGCTGTTTTTGACCTATAGAGCCTTAAATGGCTTAGGACCCCAATACCCCAAGGACTGACTCTCCCCATATGAACTTACCCAGACCCTGAGGCCCTTCTTCGTGTGCCTCCTCCACGAGGGGTCCTGAGGGTAGCTACACAAGAATGGGCCTTTTCTGTGGTGGCTCCTGCTTGTGGGATGCTCTCGCTAGGGAGGCTCACCTGACACTTGTTACTTATCTTTAGGCACCAGGCAAAAACATTTGCCTTCTCCTTTTGGAAAATTAAAAATCTATGGTCTTTTAACCTGGGGGGGGGGCGGTTATTTGTTACTATTGTAGGAATTTCTGTGTTCTTATATTGCAAACTGCCCAGTGATAGTCAGATGAAGGGTGGTATGGAAAATTAATTAATATTTAAAATCAAGAGGTCTCAATAGCCCGAGGCTTCTGCCAGAAGAGCCCAAGAGCTATGCTACCCATCTCTCCTTCCCTTGGCACAGCAGAAGAACAATGCATGTTTGGAAGCCAATTCTCAAAAATTTAAGAAGACTGCTTCCTGGTTAGCAGCATTTAAAAACTCTTCACTCCCAATCACTGCCACTCTACATTTTTTTAAAGGCCAACTTGAGTTTTAAAAGGCAATGCATTTCACATTAGCAACAAGGAATCTTTTGGATCCCAGGAACTCTCCTGTCGACTTTCCTTTGCCCTTCTCCTTCCTCAACTCCAATACATCAAGCAGCCACCTCACAGAACTAAGGACAAATACTATCCCCATTCCTCTCAGAAAGCCCATCAGCTGACCAAACCTTTACTCTTTACTCTTCTCCTATTTCCTGCTTTTGAGCCCAATCAGATCCCTGTTTCTTGGAGAGATCTACAGTGGTACCTCGGTTTAAGAACAGTCCAGTTTAAGAACGCTTTGGTTTACAAACTCCGCAAAACCGGAAATAGTGTCTTGGTTTGAGAACTTTACCTCGGTCTAAGAATGAAAGGCGAACGGTGGAAGGGCACTGGTGGCGGGAGGTCTCATTAGGGAAACTGATTAAGTTCGTAAACCGAGGTACCACTGTACTTTCCTTCATCCCCTTGCGCTGCTCTTTTCTTCTTCTGTTGCTGTTTCTCCTCAGAATTTCATATTCTCCTTCCCATAGCCACCCACTGCAAGAATGGAATCTTTACTCTCAACCATTGCCCCAAAGTCCCCCCACCCACTTTCAATTCATACTTTAAAAACTTTCCCAGAGCGTCACTTAATCACGGTCCAAACTCATTTCCTCCTCTTGACAACCTCCCCTTCCCTTTCTAAAAGCTCTCACCAGTATCCATTTTCCTTCTGCTATCACCTTCACCCCTTGAGCCAGATCGTCCCCTTCCCTTCATTCAGCCAAACATCTTTCTCCCTCCACTGGTAGGCTGACCAGCTGCGCTGCATTCTGGTTTATAATGTGTTCCAAGGCATGCTTTTTGAACACAAATAGTTCTTACTATTTGTAGTGGCTTTAAACTTACCCTACCATCAATATATTGTTTATTGATTCTGTTCACCAATATTAATGAGCCAATTTTCTTTTTATACAATAAAATTTATTTTTGACTTGTCTTTGTTAAGCCTCAACGGCCCAAATTCTGGAGTGCATTCAGTTCTCAATGTCGAAAGACCCTAAGAAGGGGGTGCCAGGGTTGCAGGTGAGATCAGAAGGATTGCAGGCAAACTGCACGCTTCATAACAGTTACACTCCTTTTCTAAACTCCAATGGAGCTTTGTCTCCATTGCCTACCCTTGACCCTTTCACATGTTCTGTTGTTTCCCCCACCAACTCTCACCTTAATCTTTACTGCAGGCTTTTCTGTGGGTGAGGTGCCCTTCACTGCTTGCTGCAGTGCACAGATCTCAGCCTGCAGTGCCAGCTTGTCTTTCTGCAAGACCTGGTTGGCTTCCTGGAGCTCCTTCAAATCCTCCTCCAGCCTCTCCTTTTTCTGCTGTGGCATCTCAGGGACCTGGAAAAGGGAGAGGAAAGTGCATAATCATGACTGAAAATTTACAACACATCAACCATTGTGATCCTATGTCCAACCCTCCTCACACAATCTACAAGATAAGAACATGTGTGTGTGTGTAGCTTTGATAGCTGTGACTTGTATTATTTCTTCGGGGCAAGCTCAGACTTTACACCCACTCACCTAGCTACACAATGCTTCTCCTTACCAGAGCAAGTAGAGCTTCTCCTTGAGTAAGGGTTACAGTGTCTGGCTCCTCTTGTGCTCCAGAGGTCTCTTTCTCTATGGGAAATGGCTGAGATGCTGTCTGTGAGCAGGAAAGCAAAAAATCTGATACACATAAAATGACTGAAATTGTTTCACTGCTTTTCCCCGATTCTCCTCTGTCCATGATGTCAACACACACAGCTTCTTTGTCAGAGGAGCTGCCCTTAAACAGAAGCAAGGGATAGAGGAGTTGAAGGGAGCCTGCCCCCACCTCAACACTTCAGGCCCCCCCTTACCAGTTGCTCCTTCAGTTGCTCCAGTTCCTGGACAGCCTGCTCCAACTGCTTTTTCAGCCCTGTGCGTTCTAAGTGCAGCTTTTCCACCACAAGTCGAGCTTCCTGGAACTTGAGCATGAGGAACTCCTTCTCCTCCTTGTGGGAAGCCTGGAATTGCAGGAACTCCTTGTAGCGCTCCCGCAGCATGTGGTTACTTTGTCGGATAGCTTCTACCAGCAGAACAGAGACAAGGGATGTTTGTGGGATCAATGTGCCTGCTTCTCCACGAGGAAAGGATTCATTACATTCCATCTGCTTATGGGACTGAATGAAGATGAATAAGGAAGGGTGGGCCTTTCTGTCAAAGCCCTTGTTCACGTGTAACGCTGAGCCACACCATGGCTTTGTGCTGGGGGCACTGTTATATAGTGGTTCCGCTCCTTCCTCCTGGGCCGTGTTCAGAAAGAGTTGGTGGGGGATGAGCGTTCAGACCCCTAGGCTCTCACTTGTGGGGTGCCTCAGGGTTCCGTCCTCTCCCCCATGCTTTTTAATATCTATATGAAGCCGCTGGGAGAGATCATCGGGGTTTTGGGCTGGGTGTTCTTCAGTATGCGGATGATACCCAGCTCTACCTCTCTTTCAAATCAGAACCAGTGAAGGCAGTGAAGGTCCTGTGTGAGTGCCTGGAGGCGGTTGGAGGAGACCCTTGAGAAGTTGGATTACAACTCCCATTAGCCCTTGCTAGCATGGCCAATGGTTAAGAATGATGGGTGTTCGGGTCCAAAGCATCTGGAGGACACTAAGTTGCAGAATTCTGATTTAAATCTAGTGAGCCACCCACATTCTAGTGAGCCACCCACTCTGACACCAACCAGTCACAGAAACCCTCATGGTGGAAATCATGTACAGTGGTGCCCCGCTAGACGAATGCCTCGCTAGACTAAAAACTCGCTAGACGAATGGCATTCATCTAGCGGAAGCTGCCCCGCAAGACGAAAAAGTCAATGGGGCTGCTTCGCAAGACGTTTTTTTTTTTTAGCGCGAAAACCTCCGCGCTCCATTGCCGCTTCGCTAGACGAATAATTCGCTCTACGAAAAAACTCGTAGAACGAATTATTTTCGTCTAGCAGGGCACCACTGTACTGAGTTCAAACTGAGTGCTGGAATTAAAAAGTGAACATTTCAACAATCCAATTGATTATTTTCTATGCAGAGCTGCATGCCAAACTCAGTTCACCAGGTCCTCACCTTTGAGATCTCTGTTCTCAGCCAGAAAGTGCTGCACAACCTCATGTCCTGCCAGCTCAGCTGGAAGGTGAATGGTGGCAGCTTTGCCCAGAGAGGAATCATCGCCCATCATGCCGCAGTCATTACCCGGGCATCCGCCTGGTTGTACCATGTCACAACTCCAGCCCCCTTGGGCTGTACTCATTCAGATAGGTTCTGGGGAGTGCAGAGAATGGTCAAGACTGAAACCTTTAAAAAAGCAAATACAGAAATCTATTGAGCTACAGGTTATCAACTGGAGATAAAAGAACTGATGGGATAAGCTGCCTATACCTGGGCTGTACCACTTTACATTGTAGGTGGAGGCACATACAACTGAATGCTTCTCCATATATACAAACAAACAAAAGCATTCCCTGCACGCAGAAAATCAGTATGCCAGGGAAAAGGCTAAGACAGAACACTTCTTTCTTGACATCATGGCATTCTATATGGAAAGATTTGTTTTATTTTCATTTTGCAATGGAGCAGCATTTAATCAAACAAACCCACTTATTGCGGGGAAAATGTTGCTGCCCAGGCACGGGCTTACCATAGTTAGAAATAGGGCAAAATCTCCTGTCGTAGAGAGAAGCAGCCCTTCAGTGCCTAACCAAGAGGCGGAGAGCGGGGGCGAGGAGGTGGGGGGGAGAGAAAATCGGATTCCTGAGTTTCAAAGAGAGTAAGCTCGAATGTTTCAAGCCCAGCTTCCTGGAAAGTTCTGCTGAGTGTGGTGGGCTTGGATGCAGGAGACCTGGGTTCAAATCTCCACCTCCTCCCCAAAATCCTTCCTGGCAGATCAGCCAGCCTAGTCTACGGGGGCGGGACAGGAGAGACAGGCGCCGCGAGGGGCTCTGCGGGCGAGCCGTCTGCTCCAGGGGCCACCGGACGCCTCGGGCCACTTACTGGGGGGCCGGATTTACCCTCCAGGGCGGATGGAGGCGGCAAGGAGCCGCTTGAGCAGCGGAGCGGCGGAGGAAGGGACCACGGGGGGGGGGCGCCCCGCGCGGCGGAGAAGAGCCGCACCTCAGTTTCGGACCCCGGATTATTCCGCCTCCTGCGCCGCTTCCTCCTTCCGGGTTTGCCGTTCGCTTTGCTTATTCGAAAGTGATGTCGGGAGAAGAGGGGCGGGGCGGAAGTGACGTTGGAGGAGCGGCCTCAGAGACGGGAAGTGCCGCCCACGTGACGGCGAGACTACCTTGCCGGGGTGTTGGGCTCTCGTCGGTCGCGAGTGTGGTGCGCGGGGCCAAAGCAAGAATGTGAAAAGGCAGAGCGTGAAATATGTTCATAAGTTGTTGTTTCTCCCTGGAAAAGACCCTGATGTTGGGAAAGATGGAGGGCACAAGGAGAAGGTGACGACAGAGGAAGAGATGGTTGGAAGTGTTCTCGAAGCGACTAGCATGAGTTTGGCCAAACTGCAGGAGGCAGTGGAAGACAGGAGTGCCTGGCGTGCTCTGGTCCATGGGGTCACGAAGTCGGACACGACTGAACGACTGAACAACAAAAGTAGAACAGAGCTTTCCAAACTGTGTTGTGACACGTTAGTGTGTCTTCTGCAGTGTGTATCTGTGTCCCATGAATGCTCCCTGTTCTCCTTGGACTGTAAACCTCCAGTAAAACTGAATCACTGTGCCACAAAATGATGCATGTCTAAAAAGTGTATCACCAACATTAAAAGCTTGGAAAGCTCTGTACAGTATTAGGTGATTAACAAAGCAGTTACTCTGAGCTTTACAGCAGAGGATTGGGAGCCCCTCCTCCCATGAGGGGATAGTGATAGAACAAAGGCAAAGGGTACAGGTAGCTTGGAGGAAATGGTTTTCACTGGAGAGAAATGAAACTGAAAGTGTTTATGTCTCTCTCCATTTTTTCTTGTTACACAATCTTTTTTATGCAAACTTTTCTACACTACAGTGAGGGGGGAAAGTATTTGATCCCCTGCTAAATTTGCCTGTTTGCCCTCTGACGAAGAAATGACCAGTCCATAATTTTAATAGTAGGTTTATTGTAGCTGTGAGAGACAAAATAACAACAGGAAAACCCCCAGAAACCCAGAAGACAAAAGTCAGAGATGGATGTGCATTATAATGAGTGAAATAAGTATTTGCTCCCCTATCAACCTGCCAGATGTCAGGCTACCTGGTATCTTCACTGTATGTGAAGAGCTGAGATTAGAAGCACCTGCTGTAAGGGAGAGGTCTTACCTGTAATCGCAGCTCGTTACAGTACCTGTACGAAAGACACATGTCGACAGAAGCAATCAATCCAGCAGATTCCAAACTAGCCACCATGACCAAGACCAAAGAGCTGTCCAAGGGTATCGGGGGTGTCAGGGTCAAGACTGCACGTTATTTAGGTGCCAGGGCCATGCATGGCACCCATGGCCCCAGGCACCCACAGTCACAGGTGAAGTTGGCACTCCTGATCTCTCAACCTAATGTACCTCACGGCGTTGTTGGAGGAGGGAAAGCCATGTGTGCCACCTTGAACTCTATGGCGAAAAGGTGGGACATAAAAGAGAACAATAAATTAACAAGCAGCTGTACTATGGGTGCCATGTGCATTTCAACTCATAGGTACATATCAGCAGGAAGTATGTCAAAATACCAGCCTGTACCTCCCGGAAAGAGGCCAGGGTGCTTTCAAAAGATAAGGCTGCACCGTTTCCTTCTGTCCCAGCTCCTATGCTTTGAATTGTGGCAGGTTTTTTTTCCAGGGGAAACTTGCTAGAACTCACTTCTGGCACTTCTCAGGTGGCTTCTGGAATCTCTCAGGTGGGTTCCATTGCTATTCTAAGAGAAAGAGGGAGGCGATCCTGGTATGTTCCAGCATCTCTTTTTCTACAAAAATAGCACTGATTAGTGCTATCACAGATAGGTGCAACTCTTGCTGCAAGGGTGAAATAAAACCTGTAGAATTTCTGCCTGCTGCAAAACAACTTGTAGGGTTAGGGAATTTCTGGCTGCGAAGCAACCGGTATAGAGATGCATGGGCGTAGCAGGTGGGGGCGAGGGCAGCTGCTCCCCATAATCAATAAAAACCAATACAGATCTGAGGTTCTGTCCCCCCCTCCCCCCCATCCTGGCTACGCCCATGTAGAGATGCAGCGTTTCCGACGGGAGCTTGGCCCGATCTCCGATCTCCCCTTTCTCGCCAGCGGCGGCGGATTCTACCTTCCGGAGAGGCGGCCGCGCTGTTTGCATGCGCCCTGCTGCGTAGCTGTGATCCAGAAAGCCCGCCGCCGCCTGGGCGGAGGGCGCGAGGAGGAGAGCCAGCCGGACGCGGGGTCCGCGGAAGGTCGTCTCCGGCCAAGCAAGGCGAGGGAGGGCAGGGGGCGGCGGCGGCGGCTCGGGGCTCCTCCTGCAGCGGCGCTCGCGGGCAGGGCAGCGCCGGGAGGAGCGAGGGCGGGCCGGCCGGCCGGCCGGGTGTGGGCTCGCTGGGCGGGCGGGCCATGGGAAGCCGCGCGAGCGTGAGCAAGGAGCGCCTCGGGGGTTCGCCGGCACTGCGAGCAGGTAGCGGGCGCGGGGGTGTCGCGGGGAGGGGGCGCCGGCTGGGCCGCGATGGAGGAGCGTGGAGGTGGCGGGTGGGAAGCGGAGCGAGGGAAGAAGGGCAGCATCCCGGGTGCGGGGAGGAGGCCGCGGGGCGCGGAGGAACAAGGCAAGGGGCAGGCAGCCCCCGGGGACGCTGCGGGAAGGCAGGCAGGCAGCCCCCTCTTCCCCGACCTTCGAGGGGACTCCCGCCCGACCACGGCGCGGCTCCCCCGGGCAGCCTCGGTCTTGTAGCCCCTTCGCCCCCTTCGCTCGCTTTCTCGGGGGAAGCACTGCGCGCTGTAATCGAAACACCCTCGTCCCCGCCCGTGTGAATGTGTTTGGCCTCTTATTCCCGGGTTCAAGGCGTTGACAGACCGTGAGATCCAACGCACGTGTTTTCCTTGCAAAACTTTTTGGGTCTTCTTCCCTTTGGCCCCACTTATTTTTCTCTCCCGAGTCCCGCCCGCTGCTCTGGTCTTCAGCTCATCGTTTTGGACCTGAGTAGCAGGAGAGAATCCGAGTTGATATTCAGGAAGTACATTGTCAGTACAGTATTTGTATTTGAATTCATCCTGGGGAAGCAAAGAACGCTTGAAGACAGTGCCCCAGAGCCACCTATGCAAAGCAGCCCTGCTTGGCTCAAGTTGAGACTAGTGCTTTGGCAAGCCACCCAGCATGTAGGCTGCTGGCATAACTTGTGCCAGGAAGGAAGGAAAGAGGTGGAAAGACTGCTCACCTGAGCAACACCTGCCGGGAGGGGAGGGGATCAGGAAGAAGGTGGGAGGAGCCGCATTTGACGGACACCTTTTCTCCTCAGGAGACAACGCTGCCACCATGAGCCATCATCAGCCACTGGAGAAGCTGTCTCGGACAGACATCTGTGGGATGCTTCGGGAAGAGCTGTGCAAAGGGAATGACTTCCAAGAGTCAGACACCCACATCTTCATCATCTTGGGGGCTTCGGTGAGTTTTTTCCCTTTGGACCACTGCGGACCTGATATATACTGTAGGCATCTTTATATTTTGTGGTCTTTTCTTGTCATCTAGCAGTATATGTTTTATGAAATAAATGAAACCAAAACTGGGACAAAAATTTCCAGCATGGCCAGCCTGATCTCCAGGGAGGGAGAATCTAGATGGCTATATGGCTGTGCAATGGGCATGGGAAATGGCAAAGGTACACACAGGTATGGAACAGGTGAGTGGTGCTGGCCCTCCATTTCCGTTGGCCATATGCCCAGGGCAAGTGGGTGGGTTTCCCAAATCTGTCATGTGACTGGTATTAATAAGGGGAGGGGGGAGCCATGTGCACTACCTTGCACTTCTTGGAGGAAAGGTGGGATACCAACATAATGATAAAGAAACAATGTATTGTTATAATTGTATTTGAGAGGCTTTTTTGTTTATAGCACTCTAAGCTATTCATTCATTCATTAAATTTGTATCTCACCTTTCCTTCTAAAGGAGCCTGAGGTAGCTCAATATAACTTTGAGGTTAAACAATAGGAATAAATCAGTAGAACAGTAAAAACAACAGGGATGGGGGGTACTCAAGTGCTGAGAAAAAGTTGCCACAGAATGTAACCGAGCTTTTATTCTAACTAGTGTTTAAAAGCAGGATGCAAGTGTTTGTGCCACAATAAACTACACACAGGCATCTGTTTCTTCATCCCCTCTTCTTCTTTCTTCCTTCTTCCTCAAAACTTTCAGGTTGGGGAGAAATTTTGTGTGACCTAAAAATGTCTTCTGTTCTGACATCATAATGTTGCATATTTTCTTGCTGGCACCACCCAATTGTTGTTGTTGTTGTTGTTCAGTCGTTCAGTCGTGTCCGACTCTTCGTGACCCCATGGACCAGAGCACGCCGGGCACGCCTATCCTTCACTGCCTCCCGCAGTTTGGCCAAATTCATGTTAGTAGCTTCGAGAACACTGTCCAACCATCTCATCCTCTGTCGTCCCCTTCTCCTTGTGCCCTCCATCTTTCCCAACACCAGGGTCTTTTCTAGGGAGTCTTCTCTTCTCATGAGGTGGCCAAAGTACTGGAGCCTCAACTTCAGGATCTGTCCTTCCAGTGAGCACTCAGGGCTGATTACTTTGAGAATGGATAGGTTTGATCTTCTTGCAGTCCATGGGACTCTCAAGAGTCTCCTCCAGCGCCATAATTCAAAAGCATCAATTCTTCGGCGATCAGCCTTCTTGATGGTCCACCCAATTAAATAGGTAATTGATCCCACATATTATGGGGGCAGAATTTGACACAGATGGTTTTTTTCAGTGGGTGGGAATCCCATATCCCATGCCGTGTGTTACTATGCCTCAGTAGAAGCTTTCTGTTAACTGAAAAGGGAACTGGATTTTGTTAGGAACATTCTCTTTTCCTTTTCATAGTCTGTTGGATCAGCCTGGAACTCCGGAGGGTCATCTCTTGCATTTTTCATTACTCCACCACTGAGCTCCCAGCTGTTTTCCATCACGGCAGTAGCTCTGCTGTGACCCCACTTTGCTCTGCTCCCACATCCCCTTTTGACCCAGTCTAGCATCTTCCCTTCCAGAGCTGTGACTCACAGCCACACAAGGTTTGTGCCTGGTGACAGGATGCTGGTGTGGCCCAAATACCAAAAACAGGTGCTTCAGTCACGCTGCCCTGAAGCAGCCACTGGCTTCTCTTCCTGCCCCTTGTATAAGTGCCTTCTTGCGCTGGGAAGCGGTTGTATAACTCTGCACAGCAATTACCGCGTGGTGTGTAATCAGCATCCCTTCTGGTGTTTGTGAGCATGCTTGAAGGGGTAGGTGGCTAATCCTGGCATTGCATGGATTTAGCAATGTGTTGGCAATCCACTGCTTGGAAATATCGGCCTAAAGTGGCTTGCCTCCTCACCATTGGCTTGTTCACCATTCTGCCCCCTTGCTATAATTGCAAAATATTCCCTGCCTATGCAGTTGATTGTTTGGCTGGGGAGCAATTTCAGTGAGAATCCAACCTACTGCACTCACAAAACCTAATCCTTGTAAATACACTTGGTAGTGTGACCACATTTGAAATACTGTGTATTGTTCTGGTTGCTTCAGCAAAAAAGGGATATAGTGGAGCTGGAAAAGGTTCAGAAAAGAGCAATCAAAATGATCAAAGAGCTGGAGCAACTCCTCTATGAGGAAAGGTTACAACAGTTCGCCTGATTCTTCAGATGGTTCTTATGTTGTTACTCCTGAGTCATATCCTACCTTGTATCTTTGTTTCCTTTCATGCTCAAGATGACACACACACACTATGCGGTAAACCACTTTGACATTTTTCTTAAAAATATAAAGCGGTATAGAAATAAAATAAATAAATATTAAAAAGAGTGGGTGCAGCAAGATAATGGGGTGCTGTCATAAGGGTACTGTCAACAGTGTTTCAGGAATACCAACATAAGCTATACTTGTTAGTTGTTAAAGGTCTTTTGTTCTGGGAATAGTGGCAAGGGAGATGTTGACCCCTTCAATTTAAAAAGAGAGACACAGAGGTTTAAAGGAGCCCTCTGTCTACCCTGGAGCTCACCCCGTCATGGGAAATTGAACCGCCAACCTTCTGATCGGCAAGCTCTGTGGTTGAGACCCCAGCACCACCCGCATTAAATGCCCATGGTTAAGGGCATTTAATTCACAAAGGTGTTATATCATATCTGTTTGATGAAGAGGACTGTCCACAGATGAGAGGGAGTGATGCTAAATGGGAATGGTTCGAGGATGAGAGATGCCATTGTAAGACCCACAGTAGCTGCCATATCTCTTTTGTATTTCTTCCTCTGGTCAAAATAAAGGTGCATGCCTGTGCTTTTTCTGGCCTTAGGCACATTCATGGCATTTTGGAGCCTTCCTCCTTAAATACAAATCCTGCCAGTAGTTTGGTGAACTTCATGGTGCTGCCAAAATGATTTCCTTCTGCTTTTTTCTCTGATCTCTGTTCTTTGTGTCTCTTTCCTGTTTTCCTTTCTGGGGTGGGTTGGCCTAAGACTGCTTGGGCCGCCTTCTGCATGGTTGCAGTTCATCGCACAGGAGAGAGAACAGGGAGCACAGCTTTAGCAAAAGGAGAAGCACCAGCTTTTGCTGAGTCACTGGGGAAGAAGGTGTGGTGCTCTCTGTAGGTAAAAGAGGGAAGTGAGCCTTCTGGTATGTGGGGAAGTACCAGTCTTCCTTTGTTGCTTATTCTCAGTGAATGAAAACGCTACCAGTTTGGAGCCATAATATATAATTGAAAGGACAGACAGCGTCCTTGGGAAAAACAGAAAGTTTCTACCAGGATACCTCTGTTGTTAGCCTTGTGGATTGTAGACACAACGTGGCCAGTCTAGCCTGTTCCTGTCAGACGTGGTTGAGCAGCGAGCCGATGTTTGGTCTGAAAGCACAGAATTGTCACACTCACTCCCCAAGACTGAACCATCTGGATGCACCTGAGTGTGTTTTAGGGTAGTTCCAGATGCCAGCTTTTCCCCAGTGGTGTTAAGGCTATTGCGGGCAACTAGCTAGCTGATTCAAAGGAATGATTGCCAACAAACAACAGATGTTTTGGAGAAATGAGGCCTTGTCTTTTAGTCACTACCAATTTGTAAGGACTAGCAGGATTGGGAGGTTAGAATTGCATCTAAACGGCAACTGCCGCTCAGAATCTTAGTCACAGAAAATGACAGTGTGATAAAGCACTTTGTGTTTTTAAGGGCTCTTGTCCTGCTGCTGCCATTCATAACAAGGATTTTGGCTTAGTTCCCATTGAGGTAGTAAACATACAGCTGGTTGAGGGGGTGGCATATACTCTGCAAACTGTACACACATACTCACGTACAGTCCCTACATAGAGAAAATTAGTGCTTCCGGGAGAAGACAAGACTATGATGTTTTCCCCTGACATAGTTTTCTAAATGCCGGTTTGTGGAGCTCAGTTCTTCCTGGTGTTCTGCCGCCTGAAGCGCTACTTGAGTCAAAGTGGGGTGTCCTGCCCCACAATGCTCCTTATCTCCGTTGCCCAGTGGTGGTGGCCATGGGTTCTGACAAGGGCTTGTGAGACTTCAGCGAGACTGCCTTGGCTGTAAGTCTGGGACAGGGGTCTGCAACCTTTAAGACAAAAAGAGCCACTTGGACCCGTTTCCGAAGAGAGAAAAAAACTGGGAGCCGCAAAACCATTGCGGCCCACAAAAATATAAACACCCAGAAGCGCATAGCACAATTAGACAGGTAATGAAGAGCAGGTAATGAAGGCAAAATGGCAAAATGTAGGGGGCAGCGCCCCCTACATTTTGGCGCTAAATGCACCGGCCCTGCCTGGAGCCGCAGCAAAGGTGCAAAAGAGCCGCATGCGGCTCTGGAGCCGCGGGTTGCAGACCCCCGGTCTGGGAAGACCTGCCCTCTGCCTCGCAGGCCTTTTCCCATGTGGCCCAGACGGACTTCGCCACAAAAGAGGCCAGAGACCATATTGGCTGCCTCTTAGAGCAGACCCAGGGCATCCAGCCTGAGCTTCCACAGCTGACAAGATGGGCAGCGACAGCAGCAGATATGTTCTGTGCTTAATATACTATTTTATTTTCTTGATAATTATGCTGTTTTAAATGTGCACTTTGTATTTGACTTCCTTTAGTAATGTTTTGTTTTGAAATCTTACAATAATATTTTAGTTTTCTGTTAATTGCTGTGCTTTTAATGTGTTCCGGACTTTCTTCAGTGATGTTTTATTATGGATTGTTTTATTTGATGCTTTAATGTAGGTTGTAAACCACTTGGATATCCCCCCCCCCAAAAAAAAAACACAAAAGTGCTGTAGAAATGAAAGATAACAATGATCTCATAGGATCTCACTGGAAATCAGTGCCAATGGCAGTAGCAGAGGCGGCAGGGGGCGTGGGTGGGGTCACCTGCAGGGGTCCCGTGTCAGGGCTTCTGCCTCCTGAGGTGGCTGCTTCACCTTGCCTCATGAAGTGGTGTACTGTAGACACAGGTATATATCACCTCAAGAAGAACTAGATCATTGGGAGCTGCTGTGAATGACTGAGATCTTTTAGGCAATCCATTGTGCAAGGCAGTGCCCATGAAATTAAACGAGGGAGATTACCAGGCAAATAGGAGGCTGCCCTGTCTGAATCACATCATTGGTTCATTCTGACTCATCATTGTCTATCTCAACACTAACTCGCAGCAACTCTGCAGGGTTGAAGGTAGGGGCCTCTGCCAACCTTGCCTGGAGATGCCAGGGCTTGAACTGGACCTTCCAATGCAGAGCAGAAGCCCTGAACTGTCATAGCTGTCAACCTTTTCCTTTTTTTGCGGGAAATTCCCTTATTATAGCATTGGGGAAAAGCAGGGAGGGTTGACAGCTATGCAACTGTGGGTCTTCCCTGCCAGGGAAGAATAAAATGTACAAGGAAGTATTGCTTTTTACTACCTTTCCTCATTGGAATTGCTGTGTTCTGGTAGCTTACACTTCCTGCGTCTGTTCAAAAGCAAAAGCTCAACATCAAAAAAACTAAGATCATGGCCACTGGTCCCATCACCTCCTGGCAAATAGAAGGGGAAGAAATGGAGGCAGTGAGAAATTTTACTTTCTTGGGCTCCATGATCACTGCAGATGGTGACAGCAGCCACGAAATTAAAAGACTCCTTCTTGGGAGGAAAGCAGTGACAAACCTAGACAGCATCTTAAAAAGCAGAGACATCACCTTGCCGACAAAGGTCTGTATAGTTAAAGCTGTGGTTTTCCCAGTAGTGATGTATGGAAGTGAGAGCTGAACCATAAAGAAGGCTGATCGCCGAAGAATTGATGCTTTTGAATTATGGTGCTGGAGGAGACTCTTGAGAGTCCCATGGACTGCAAGAAGATCAAACCAATCCATTCTCAAGGAAATCAGCCCTGAGTGCTCACTGGAAGGACAGATCCTGAAGCTGAGGCTCCAATACTTTGGCCACCTCATGAGAAGAGAAGACTCCCTGGAAAAGACCCTGATGTTGGGAAAGATGGGGGGCACAAGGAGAAGGGGACGACAGAGGATGAGATGGTTGGACAGTGTTCTCGAAGCGACTAGCATGAGTTTGGCCAAACTACGGGAGTCAGTGGAGGATGGGCGTGCCTGGCGTGCTCTGGTCCATTGGGTCACGAAGAGTCGGAAATGACTGAACAACAACAAATTGAATTAAATGGGGGTTGCTCTGTGGAAAGTGTGGTTAGGATTGCAGCCAAAGTTAAACTGTGTATTCGTTTGAATACCAAGCCAATTCTAAATGCATGTGACAGGATCAGGTTTTGTGGCACAAAAGTGAGGGTTTCACACCATGCACAACCTCTACAGTAAGTAGCTTGTCTAAATACTCACCAAGATTAGTGCTTATTCTTTCCCTGTAGACCAGGCATCCCCAAACTGCGGCCCTCCAGATGTTTTGGCCTACAACACCCATGATCCCTAGCTAACAGGACCAGTGGTCAGGGATGATGGGAATTGTAGTCCAAAACATCTGGAGGGCCCAAGGTTTGGGGATGCCTGCTCTAGACTTTAAAGCAGAGATGGGTCCCCGACTCCCACTAGTCTCTGCCAGCACAGCTGAAAGCCAAGGAAATGAGTATTGCAGTCCAGCAACACTGGTGGAGGAGGGGTGTCAAACGGTAGCTACCCTTTGCTTTAAGGTTAAGGACAGGGAAAGAATGGTGAACAAGGTTTTTATAAGTGCTTCAGGTGAGAAAGCTGAGGCCTGGAAACGGAATTAGATGAGAATTGCAGATTTGATGTCTGTAACTTGTAACCACTAAGCCTGTTAGCAGCTTTAACAAAATATTAGTTGATCAAGTGTCTCTTTGTTTAGTCAATTAAATAATAATTAGATTTGCATATTACCTAAAGCATAACATAGCTGTCTATTAAGAAATATTGATGTATGAGACAGGCACTTACAATCTAATCATCCAAAGCTAAGACCCATTGTTAGAGGGAGAAATCCTTCTGTGTTGATTTCTTGTACTATTTCTTTATTAAATTTTTATATTGCCCTTCATGAGGCAATCACAGGACTGTTTACAACATAAAATACTGAACACACTGCATAACAACAACTACGTAAACAAAAAGCCCAATAACCCCCCTCCCCAAAAAATCATTTAAGAGGCCTTAGATTAGCCAAAGGTCTGGGAGAAGAGGAATGTTTTCGCCTTGGCGCCTAAAGATACGCAACAAAGGTGGGCCTCCTTAGGGAGAGCATCCCACAAGTGGGGAGCCACCGCAGAAAAGGCCTGTTCTCACGTTGCCACCCCCCAGACTTTTCATGGAGGAGCCGCACAAAGAAGGGCCTCAATTGACGATTGCTGGGTCTGGGTCAGATCATAGGGGGAGAGGCAGTTCTTGAGGTACTGTGGTCCTGAGCTGTTGAAGGGTTTTTAATGGTCAAAACCAGCACTTTGAAATAGTCCCAGAAACTAATGGGCAGCCAGTGCAGTTGGGCCAGGATTGGTGTCATATGCTTGAACTGCCTTGCAATTCTGCACCAGCTGAAGTTTCTGGACTGTCTTCAGAGGAAGCCCCATGTATAACAAATTGCAGTAATCTAACCTAGAGTTTACCAGAGCATAGACAACACAACACAAGCTATCCCTGTCCAGAAAGGTGTGCATCTGGGCCACTAGCCAAAGCTGATGGCAGAATATTAGGGTATTCTCAACCCTGGTAAGAAATGAGAACCAGATAGTAAATAAATAATGAAATAAGCAAGTGTGCATTCAATTTGCAGAGCTGCACATTAGAATCAGCTCCACCTCTTAGTTAGAAATTAAGCTGATTAGAGCTTGCAGCCCTAGTAGCTAGCTGCTGAACTCCTCTCGCAAGGGAGAAACAGGAAGACTTGCAGGCTAAGCTGCTGGCGCCTGCTCAGGAGGTTCTTAGCGAAGGTAATAAAAGGATCACCTGACCTGTGTAGGCAACAAATACACCTGGAAAGAAAGTTGTGTGCCCACACTCCATCCAGCTGCAAACCTCATGTGTCCTGGATGTTTCACACCTTTTTGGCCCAGGTCACAGCAGGTAGTTGACTTAGTAGTGTTTGCATTAGATAAGGAGCTTCTAGCCCTGGATGGACACAAGAGGGCTTCTGTAGGTCACTGGCACTTGTAGCAGCAGCGGTAGGGCATTGTACTTTGTGGCCAAAAAAGAAGAAGAAGCCATGTGAATCTGAAATGCCTTGCGGCTCAAGAAGGGTCTGGGGATAGATGTTTGGAGATTTACAGCAGGGGAGGGGGGAGAGGAGTCTATATTGTACCATTGATGGGGCAGTCTGTTACTTACTATTCACTGCTAAGCACTGCTAACCTACATCAGTGGTTTCTAACCAGTGCACCATGGCACCCAGGGGAGACTTGAATGGTGGTCAGGTGTGTTGTGGCAGCACAGCCTCTGTCCCCCCCCCCACCTCTGATGCCCCCCTCTCATGTCCACAGTGTTACAAACTGAGGTATAAAAGCTAGGAGCCAAATTGCTCCTGGAGCCTGGCTAATTGCCATCCCCCCCTCCCCAATGCAGCAGCGCTTTCTTTCTTCTTTTTCAAAAAGCATGAACAGTTAGTTGGGCTGCTGCAGGGAACCACGGCGCACCCTCCACCACTGTGGGGAGGTGCAGCGGTTCCCTCTGCCGTCACGGGTAGGCGCAGCAAGGCCCTCCGCTGCCACAGATATATATTGTGATCTATTGAGATATATTTAGCTGGTGATATATCATGTTGTTGAAAACCAGATATTGCCCAGCCCTAACTGCAAAACCAGGACGTGAGTGGCGCTGTGGGTTAAACCACAGAGCCTAGGGCTTGCTGATCAGAAGGTCGGTGGTTCGAATCCCCGCAATGGGGTGAGCTCCTGTTGTTCGGTCCTAGCTCCTGCCCACCTAGCAGTTCGAAAGCACGTCAAAGTGCAAGTAGATAAATAGGTACCGCTCCAGCGGGAAGATAAACAGCGTTTCCATGAGCTGCTCTGGTTTGCCAGAAGCAGCTTTGTCATGCTGGCCACATACTGTACGCCGGCTCCCTTGGCCAATAAAGCGAGATGAGCATCGCAACCCCAGAGTCGTCCATGACTGGACCTAACAGTCAGGCGTCTCTTTACCTATCTGCAAAACCAAACAGGAAGGGACTGTTGCTGTTGGCTTCTGTGCGTGCTCTCTCTCTCTCTCTCACCCCCCCCCCCCAAGCAAAGCAGACGCACAGTTGCTGCTCATGCTGCTTATTTCTAATCTTCTTCTCCCCTCCTTTCAGGGTCTCCCCCTTCCCTACAAAATCTGCTCCAGCAGCAAAGCCCATTGGGAAAAGGTGGTGGCATTCCTGGTCCTGCATGGCAGCGGGGCTTGCTCTTCCTGGCCACCTCCTCTTGCCTGCCCTAATAACCATAAGCACACAGCTCCTCTTTGCTCCCACCAGGCAGCTCACCAAGAGGCTGGCCAGGCAGGGAGGAGGCAGCTCCCTCAGAGTTTCACACCCACCTCCTTTGCTTGTCATCCAACACCCAAGCAGCCAATCTGTCTTTCTGAAGCAAGCTCTGCAGGGCTCAGGCCAGGAAAAGAGAGAAGTTTCTTCACTTCTCACAGACCAGCTCAGGCACAAAGCTTGGCTTGGTCATGTTTGAGCAGTTCCCAGGTGTGGAACGTGCCTGGTGAATGGTGAATTTTGAAGACCGCTTCTCCATCTCCAGAGGCTTGCACAGCTGTTTGTTGCAGCAGCCCTGGCTACAAGTTCTTCAGGCAAATGGTCCTCTGGAGTTGGCCAGGGGGTGCTGGCTGCCAGGAGCTGAGGTGGCCTCAGACTAAGTAAGCAAGCGGGCACAAGGTCATCCGGTTCTTTATTCTAAACCATTCTCCTGGGCCTGGTGATATGGCAGGCGTTGCCCAGTGCTGCAGAGCTTTCTACATCCAGATCTTTGTAAGCTGCTTTCACCTCTGGGATTGGAAACCCTTTTGGGTTGAGCAGAGATGTGCCTTATTCTGTGCCACCTGGCAATTTCATTGAGGAACCTTTCTTTTCTCACATACTTCTGCTTGTGCTTATTGAGCTGAAGAACAGAGAAGCCAGGAATGCTGCTTTTATGCCTGGAGGCAGGGCTGGGTGCCCAGACCTTTGCTGACATGTCCAACATGCCCAGGGCTCCTCACAAAGGTTTTGTGTTTTGCAACAGGCAAACCTCTTCTCAGTATAGCAATACTGTACTGGGGAGGGCAGGAGAAAGCCATAGTCCTCTTGCTGAAAGATTAGGGCGGGCTTGAACTCCTGCATAGTGAGAGATTAAATGTTGTGCACACAAATGAACAAAAAGAGCTTGGGGGGGCGGCTGGCCCTGCCTTGCAGCTTGTTGAAACAACATTTCAACATTCCCCTCACCTCTGAATAAGGACATCTGGGTTTAGGAGGGGAGTTTCCAGGTCAGAAGGCACCTGGATTTATAAAAATCAATCTCAGGAGAACCCTTGAAAATCTCTTAGGAGGGCAAATAATGGGCAACAGACCTATTTGATTGTTTTTATTCGGTATATATTCATTCCTAATGCTTATCAGGCTAATACCAATCTCTCAAAGTGATTCACATTTAAAAAATCAATAAAAGCATTAATAAAATATTAGCAGGGTTTTTTTTAAAAAAAAAAAGCCTAGCATTTATGTTAGCCACCAGCAAAATCAAATAGTACAGCAGCAGAAATTCGAACCATCTTGGAGGACAAAAGCCTTCCTGAGTGCGAATTCTTAGCAGTCAGGTAAGTTTTACTCAGAGTAGGCCCATTGAAATTAATAAATTTTACTAAGTTAGGGTCATTAATTTTAATAGATCAACTCTGAGTAAAACTTAGTTGAATACCACCGAGTTTTTAAAATTTGATCTTTAAAGGCCGCCGCCGCCACCAAGAATTCCCTAAATCTTCACACCCCAGACAGTGGCCCACCTCAGAGATCCTCCTGGGCAGATTGGAGGAGGAGCCAGGGAAAGATGTTCCCTCCTTAGGCCACGTGCAGGCCACAGTCTCTGACGCTCAACACCAGGTTTTATTTCTTTCTCTTTCTCAGAAACATTATGATCCTGGTAATCTGAGGTTACATTTTGGTTTGTTCCAGGGGATTTTGTTTTGTGGGGGGGGGGGGGCTTTGCTGGGATATGTCACAGAACCTTTCACTATTTTCTGACCTGGAAAACAGAATTGCTTCCTCCTTCTAGCACATTGGGATAAATATTCTGAAGGGTGGCATATAAAACCCCTGAAACAAATAAATCATCTGTGATATTTTAACAGTAGAATGAAGAAAAGGGGGGAGGGGAGGAGTTGCAAGATTCACAGTGGATGAATGTGAGCAAGTGTTAGTCTCTTGTAGCAGGAAAAAAACCAAGTTTCTCTTGTGGCCCCTTAAAGACTGACAAATTTACTCTGGCATAGCCTTTGATGGACTACAGTTCCCTTCATTGGACACGTTTTACCTGATTGATGTACAGGGTGAGTCTTTTGAAAGAGGCCCCGTGGAACATGTCTTCTCTGTATCCACGGGGCCTCTGAAAGGACTCGCCCTGTATAAATGTTACAGTTACAGGTAGGTAGCTGTGTTGGTCTGCCATAGTCAAAACAAAATAAAAAATTAAAAAAAAATCCCTTCCAGTAGCCCCTTAGAGACCAACTAAGTTTGTTCTTGGTATGAGCTTTCGTGTGCATGCACACTTCTTCAGATACTGTATAAATGTGTTAGTCTTTGAGGTGGCGCACAGGGTGTTCTGCTGCTTAGCAACCAGATAACTGATTGGCTGCTGACTCAAACATGAGGGGCTGCACCGATCGCCCACAGGTGTGGGCACCAGTTGGGCTAACGCTGCATGACTAGGCATGTTTGCAGCCGGGCTTTCTGCCAGTGGTAACAAAGCTCGCTGGCTGCCCTGGGATGAAAGGACAAAGGCGACTGCCAGGGGTGTTTCATGCAGCGTGGCACTGCCAGGCACAGGGAGGAGCTCAGGCTGGAGGGAGGAAGCACCCGTGTCAGGGAGGGGATTTGCAGTAGAATGCCAAGCTGTAGCTTTTGGGTGCAAACTTCCTATACTTCCTGAATGTCCCCCAAATCTGGTTCTATAAAGTATGGCCGGGTCTTCAGAAAAGATGTGAGGGCAGAGGTGGGCTGCCTTTTGTCCTTCCCCTTAGCAACCCCAGTGCCGATGCTTTGGGAGCAGGGAACTATGGGAGATTGCAGTGTGGAAGGGGCAGTGCAAGACTGGAGTCGTCTCCTTCCTGTGATTTATTTAGGAAAGGCAGGAGGAACCTCCATCTTACGCCTGGTCAACTCTTCTTTCCTCAGTTATTGACTGATGACCACAGATATACCAGCAGGAATTAATTGGTGATTATTATCAGTGTGTTTACATCAGTGTTTTTCAACCTTTTTTGGGCAAAGGCACACTTGTTTCATGAAAAAAATCACGAGGCACACCACCATTAGAAAATGTTAAAAAAAATTAACTCTGTGCCTATATTGACTATATATAAAGTAATTTTTCAATTTTTCCCACGGCACACCAGGCAACATCTCGCGGCACACTAGTGTGCCGTGGAACAGTGGTTGAAAAACACTGGTTTACATGACCATATGCTTCAGTTAGGCCAGTGGGGATTTAGAAGGAAGGCTGTTACTCTCTCAGCCCAGCTGAAAAGACTAGGCTGGCTCTTTGGAAGCAGGGATTTAGACAGGGACTTTTCTGTTCTGGGTCACTTGAGTTCTAGCCCCATACATGCCACCCCTCAGCCTTTGCCTCAGCACACATTCTTCATCTTATGCTTTCTGTGATAATGATGACCCCCCCCCCCCCGTTTCATAATTGCAGGGTGATCTAGCTAAGAAGAAGATCTATCCAACCGTCTGGTAAGTTAACTGCCCCTGAGGCTTTGCCTTCCTTGTGCCATGGGGCTGCCCATTTGAATTCGCTGGCGGAGGAAGAGGAGTGGGGGGGGGAGTGCACCGCCCCCAACAGCGCAATCCCGGTGGGGTGCCATCGCGGCTGCCCCCCACCCACCCGCGCTGGGTGCCACGCCCCCAGGACGCCTTGCCCCTGGGACACGCTCCAGCCCCGCCCTGCCCCGCCCCGCCTGCTCTCCGCCCCCCAGTGCTGAGCATGAAGCTCCGCCACTGTTTGAATTGGGCCTGTTCTGATTTCCTACGCAGGTGGCTGTACCGCGATGGGCTGCTTCCGGATGACACTTACGTGGTGGGTTACGCTCGGTCCCAGCTCACTGTTGCCGACATCCGCAAACAGAGCCAGCCATACCTCAAGGTGAGACTTTCCTCCTCACCTGCTGCCTCCTCAGCCCACAGGGCTTCGTTTACATGCTTAAGTTTGTTGCATTTGCCACTAGGAGTGATTGCTAATAAGCTGATCTCTTCTGCCTGGCTGGCTGGCTGGTGGCAAACGGCTCCTGCCCTAGGCAGTTGGATACATTATTAGGATGTAAAGATTGGGGAAGTACAGGCAGCCCTCCTCTTTGCAGCATAACAGATCTATATATCATTCCAGGCCACCCCTGAAGAAGAACAGAAATTAAACGACTTCTTTGCCCGCAACTCCTATGTCTCAGGAAAGTATGACGACCGGGCCTCTTTCCAAGGCCTGAATGCTCACCTGAATAGCCTTCACAATGGCCAGAAGGCAAACCGCCTCTTCTACCTGGCCCTACCACCAAGTGTCTATGCAGACGTCACTGGCAACATCCGGGAGAGCTGCATGAGCACTGTGTAAGACTTGGGGCCTGGCAGGGGAATCAGGTTGGGGGCAGGGTTAGCAGGAGGGCACTGTGGCAGGTTTGCTCAGGCAGAGGAGTTCTCCCTCCCTTGGTGGCAGTCGGAGGAGCTGCAGGTGGCCCCTTCCAGTAATGTGGGAAAAGCGTCTGCAGGCTCTCCTGATCCTGTTATATGGGGTGGCAGGTGGGCAGGTAGGGAGAGCAGAGTGACATGCCACCAGGTTATGCAGATGGAAAAACCCAGAATGGAGGTGTCAAAGAAAAACGTTGGACAGTTTGAGTAGGGTCATTTCCTTAGTGGACAGGTATAATGCAGTTACAGGTAGGTAGCCGTGTTGGTCTGCCATAGTCAAAACAAAATAAAAAATAAAAAAAAAATCCTTCCAGTAGCACCTTAGAGACCAACTAAGTTTGTTCTTGGTATGAGCTTTTGTGTGCATGCACACTTCTTCAGATATGATGCAGTTCCTCAGCTTAGCAGTTACATACACTTGTAGCGTAAAGTAATCCGACTATGCTGTTAATTCCCAACAGACAGCCTATGGCAAAAGTAAAAAAAGGTATTTCCAGCAACACTTGCTCCCTGCAGCAATCCAACATGCATTAGGTTCTAGCCAAAGGGTGGGGGCTAACTTTCTAGAAACACAAGGGTGTTTTTACTTCATTTTCTGCTTGATCACTCTCTGACTCACTCACACAAGTTTGCTCACACAGGACCAGCTGAAGATGCAGAACAAACACACCTAAATTAACCCTTTTTTGTCCTTTTTCTTTGCATGCATAAACTCACATACACTAATAGCAAGAACAGATAATTAAAAGAGCAGGGAGTGAGCACAGCAGTGATCTTTCTCCATGGCACAGGTGGTGGCAGTGGGATGAAGAGAGTGCTTCAGGAACCTGCTACCTCTGCCACTGGTTTACTAGCACAGGTAGTCCCCAGGAAACAGCAACTGGCTGTGGTTTGTTCCCTCTTGATCACACAGTCAGTGGCGAGTTCCAAGTTTGCTATCACGTGAGGCATGTAAAAATAGCCCTAAATGTCAGTCCAGCTTTGATGAAGACGAGGCAAGAGTTGCTGTCATGGAAGGTGTGAGCCATTCCTGGCCTCAGTAGGTACATCCAGGGCAGGAGATAACACCCAAGCCTGCCACCTCCATCCCTTCGTTCAGTGTAGTGTAGAGAGTGCTAGTCCCCTGCCTCTGATTCATTGGCATCCCTGCCCGAAGGATGCCATTGTCTTCTATGACTCTTTCTTCTTTTGATATGCTTGGCTTACTCCCTTGAGCAAGAGCCACAACTTCCAGCCTGTCCTTTGTTTTGAACCAGTTCATTCTTCTTCTTTTTAAAAAAAAACAACAAATAAAAATAGTTTTCTTTATTTCCATTATATAACAATTACAGAAGGGGAGAAATGGCTACAAAGCAAAACCCCAACTCACTCCTCTCCCTTCCAGGATGGATCAGTTTGTCAAAGTCCAGTCTGTGATTTCAGTAGTTGCCATTCTTCAGGGTTATCAGTAAAGTATTTTATAAAAGGGTGTCATATTTCAACAAAACGTCTATATCATTTCTTTATTATTCCATGCATGTAATATCTTTGTTAAGTTTTCTCATACAGCAACAATCAATCATAAAACTTGACTTAAAGCTAATTAGAAGATTAGCCCTATATCCATTCTCACTGCCTTCTACACTGTATCTAAAACAAGAGTTCAAATATAATTAATTGCTTTAAAATCCCCTATGGAGATTCACAGTCTTCTTTTGAGGAGTAAGATGACTTTGAAGCCATTCTAGAAGCTTGTTTCTCTTCCTCTGTAGGTAGATTTATAGCTCTGTCTTTCACTTCAAAGTAGTAGCTTATCAGCATTTTCTTTTGCTCTTATGCTTTTAATTATTGGGGTAATTAATTGCTCATGAGTGGCTTAAAGTTGCTAAAATGGGGAGGAAGGAGGTCAGAGCCATCTTAGCTGGAGCTGGAGCTGGAGCTGGAGCCCCCAAACCAGTTCATTCTCGAGCAGGTGGTTCATTCTCTTCCGGACGGAGGGCAGCTCAGAGCTGATTTTTACCTGATCTGTGTGGATGCAGATCCCTCCCATGCAGTGAGCAGCTTGTGTAACGTGGAGGAAGTGCACTCTGGAAAGAAACAGAGGGGCACGTCTTGGAGCTGCAGAAATCCCAGCTTATGGTACTGGCCAGCATACTTTCCAGAAGTCGGCTTCTGTGCACGGCTCACACAAGGAGGCCACTCCTGGGAGCTGATATTCACGTGCCTCAAAACCAATTTGTAAAACATCTCAAAGTGGCAGTTTGAGAATTGGTGGTGGAAGGAAGGCACCTGCTAAAGGCAGAACAGTTGAACACATCACTGACACAGGGGCTGAGATATCTGGAGATTCTGTGCTTTTAACGTTTATTTTTAAATAAACTGGAGGGGTACTGTAAAATGTACATACATTCCTTACCCATTGGTTATACAAGTTGTGTTGGTTGAATCTGTATTTTGCTATATTGAAAACTAATGAAAACATTTGGCAGGAGGAAATAAGCTGGTGGGGGGAAATGGATTGAAAATGTATGGCTGAAAATGCACCAGCTGTGACTGGTGACCTTGGAAACTGGAGAAGAGCTGAGCAAGACTTGTGGTTATCCTAGTGTAGGATTTCAGAGCTCTGCAAAACACCTTGAACCTCATGAAGGCCAGTAAAAATGGAATAAATATTGCAAAGGAAAATAAAGCACACCTACGAAAATCTGCTTGATTCACATAGCTTTTCAGGGGTGGGTATGTGTGTGTGAACGTGCAGTATGAGGAGAGGGCTCTAGGACTCACTTAGATATTCTCTCTCTCTCTCTCTCTCACACACACACACACACACACACGCTTGTAACACCCCACACTTAAAACTGGCCTTTGCCATCTCCTGCTTCCCAATTTTCCAGGGGCTGGAATCGTGTCATTGTGGAGAAGCCTTTTGGCAAGGACTTGGAAAGCTCTGACAAGTTGTCGAATCACATCTCCACACTTTTCAGTGAAGACCAGATCTACCGCATTGACCACTACCTGGGCAAGGAGATGGTGCAAAACCTGATGGTGCTCAGGTAAAACAAGGGGTTGGGGGGCAGCATCCAGAGGCTGTGGTAGTGGGTGTACATGGGACCTCGGCAGCAACTGCCTGGGCTCAAGCATTGTTCAGTCCTCTGACAAATGCCTTCAGGCTTGGTTCTACCTATGTGCTTCAAAGGTCTTTTCAAATTTGTTCTCAACTGGATTAGGGGCAGGGTATGGTCTCCATTGGAGTGTTGTTTGGTGGGGCTCAACCAGTAAAAATAGGAGCCCTTCTGTTCTGCTGCTCAGCTGGGGCATCTCTGCCCTGTAGCCTCAGCCTGAGTCTCAGGTCATTTCCCCCTTCATTTGCAGATTTGGAAACCGGATCTTCAGCCCCATCTGGAACCGTGACAACATTGCCTGTGTCATTCTGACCTTCAAAGAGCCATTTGGCACTGAGGGACGGGGTGGCTACTTTGATGAGTTTGGTATTATCCGGTGAGAGAGTGGGGGGGGCAGGGCGAGGGAGCGTGTGGAATCATTTTCTTGGTGTGTTGGAGGTGTGCAAACCACTACAGTGATCAACAGACGTAGCATTAAAATTCCACAGAGTTGTAATTCACTCAGATGACAGATGAAGCAGAAACCCCATATCTGCCCAGATCAAACATAGTTTGGCTTCGAAATTCTCCACCTAACCCGATTTTCTGTGGTTTTTGTGCTGCCTGTCAAATTTATTGTGCACAGACTGCCTTGCAGCAGGGGACAGCCACACGGGTTTTCCTGCTGATCCTCATGCTGGTCAGGGCCCCAGTTCGTCACCCCATTTGCTTTCAAGACGCTGCTTGTGTGCAGATCTGCAAGGAAACCTCGCAGTTAGGCTGCATCAGGCCACCAGAAACAGAAGTAGGAAGCACATCTGGATGGTGATGATTGAAAGAGGGGCGTGACTGGTGATTGAAGTACTGTTCCTGTGTTGTTGTTGTTCAGTCGTTCAGTCGTGTCCGACTCTTTGTGGACCAGAGCACGCCAGGCACGCCTATCTTTCACTGCCTCCCGCAGTTTGGCCAGACTCATGCCAGTCGCTTCAAGAACACTGTCCAACCATCTCATCCTCTGTCTTCCCCTTCTCCTTGTGCCCTCCGTGTTTCCCCACATCAGGGTCTTTTCCAGGGAGTCTTCTCTTCTCATGAGGTGGCCAAAAGTACTGTTCCTGTAGCTAATACTGATTCCTTCTGCCACCTCTGCAGGGATGTAATGCAGAATCATTTGCTCCAGATGCTTTGCCTGGTTGCCATGGAGAAACCAACCTCTACCAACTCCAATGATGTGCGTGATGAGAAGGTAGGAGCATGTCTAGGACTGAGTATCAGATGGTAACTAGAATTTGGACCCAGCACTTCTGATCTGAATGTCCTTAAGCAAGTTACTGTTTCTGTGTGTGTCTGCCTTCCTTCGCTTCAAGTTGGAAATGAATTGCCTGCTTTCCTTGGGAAGGTCCACTCTCTTCAAAATTAACATTAGGCAGGCATTTTGGTTGTACTGTTTGTGACACCTACTATAAACTACTCTGCTTAGGCAAGCCTACTCAGACATGTATACTGTATTGGTTTTTAAACTGTTTATTTTATCTCTGCTTTGGGTCATTGATGATGATGAAGTGGAATATAAATCCTCTGAGATCACAAGAAGAAAATAAAAATAGAAAAGGTGTTGCTCACAAGCCCCGAGTGGAGACGCTGGTGCCCCATAGTGGCTGAGCACCCTTGGCTGTCAGAACTAGGCTCGTTATTTTGGGGCACAGGGTTTCTATCCTTTCCTAGTACTCTTAAGAGCGTTTTCAGCCAAGATTAATTTTCTGTGTGGTTGTCACTTCTAGGTGGGAAATGGTGCTCAGGCAGGGGACTCAGTCATGAATGGTTGGTGCACGTGTGTCTTGCCATGTGCACATGCCACAGGAACCCAGCACCCACTGGAGAAATGTGTGTGGCACATATTTCCTTAACAGCTGCCATTTCCACATAGGAGATTAATTCTGAAACTTGCAATCTTGAAATTGCCCAGAAGTAAGCAGTTTATGTTAATACTGAGTTCTTAGCTTTGAGACCCCACAGCCACACACAGCCACACACACACACACCTTTTTCAGATCACTTTTGCTAGTTTGTGAGGATCTCAGACGGTGTTCTTGTCTTTCTTCCAGGTGAAGGTTTTAAAGTGTATCTCAGAGGTGAAGCCTGAGAACGTGGTGCTTGGTCAATATGTGGGAGATCCCTCTGGCAAAGGGGAGGCTCAGAAGGGCTACCTGGATGACCCCACAGTCCCAGCTGGCTCCACCACCCCTACCTTTGCTGCCGCTGTGCTCTACGTGGACAACGAAAGGTGGGATGGTAAGTACAGTAGGAGGGAGGGAAAGAGGGAGGGGTAAAAGACCAACGCCTAGAATCCCAACTAGAGTCTCTGTCTCTTTCCCTCTTGAACCTGCTTCTCCCAGGAGTACCATTTGTCTTGCGCTGCGGCAAGGCACTGAATGAGCGCAAGGCTGAGGTGCGGCTGCAATTCCGGGAGGTGCCGGGCGACATCTTCCAACGCCAGTGCAAGCGCAATGAATTGGTGATTCGTGTTCAGCCCAACGAGGCCGTCTATACCAAGATGATGACCAAGAAGCCAGGCATGTTCTTCAGCCCAGAAGAATCTGAGCTGGACCTCACCTATGGCAACCGCTACAAGGTACCATTACCAAGCGTTTCTCTCTTTATAGGCTAAGGAGACTCCCAAATTCTGTGCTTGAGTAATAACAACTTTGCATAGGTAAAAGAGGCTTCCTCTCCACATGGTTGTTAAAGGTGCATGGCAGACCTATTGGAGACCTTGCAGAATTTTTGTTTCTTTATTTTGAGTAGAAGCATGACAGTGTGCGGATTGGTAGCAGGAGGAGATGAGCAGTAGTGGCGGTGGAGGGGTAGAAATGCTCAGCTTGACCGGGCCCACAAGGGTCTGGAGGCTTGAGGGGTGCGGTTGTCATTCACCCTCTCCACCTTCTGGAAAGTGAAACTATTGCTGGCACATTTTCAGACATGCAAGTGTATTGCTTTGTGTGGCAGCCACTATGTTGAGACAGACACATGGGATCAGCACTTTAGATTCCCAGGCTTCTTAGCACTGCAGTGTTCTGCTCAGAAGGTGTCCTGCCTGCTTCTCAAATTCTTTCCTTCCAGTGACAGTTACAAGGAATAGAAGGCACCCTCTCAAAAAATGGAGGTACATCGTGGTACACAGCACATTCAACCTCTTACTCCTGTCTCCTTTCTACAGGATGTGAAGCTCCCAGATGCTTATGAGCGCCTCATCTTGGATGTTTTCTGTGGGAGTCAGATGCATTTTGTGCGCAGGTACATGCTGGCACCCAGGGGTACCAACTTGAATAAAATATTGGGGGGATCCAGGTGACCTCTGCTTTGTCTGCTGGCAGGCACGGTTTGCATTCGATCCACACGAGCAAACGGGCATTTCCTCTCTTTGTTGTCCATTTGTAGGCACAGTTTGAATTCAATTGTGCCTGCAAACAGGCAAAGTGGGGCTTGCTGTCAGCACCAGTGATTGGTGCTGTCTGCAGGCGCAAGTGGCTAAGGAATCAGCAGGAGTCCACTGAGCTCTGTTTCCAGCTGCGCTTTTATCTGCCTCACAGCTGACATTACATATGTGGGACAAGTGAGTATGGTTTGAGTAAGAGGACCTCATGTGCCAAATGAGGACCCCTGTCAGATCTAATGAGGCCTATGGACCAGGTTTCCCATCTCTGGCATAAGACATGATGACTAAAAAATATTTGAACTACTTCTGCACTTTAAGGTACCGGTAGATAACTTCTTCAGAGTTCAGTAACCCAACCCAGCACTTTCCTCCTCCCCACAGTGATGAGCTGCGTGAGGCCTGGCGAATTTTCACTCCGCTGCTCCATAAGACCGAGGCAGAGAAAACCAAACCAATTCCCTATTGCTACGGCAGGTGAGTTTGGAAGAGATAGTGGGGTGAGCTCAAATACGTATGGCAGTCGTTTCTTTTAAAAGCAGGCTCTATGGTTGGCCCATCTCTCTGAGGTTTCAAGGGGAGATTTTGGCGATGGCTGTCAACATGTGAAGAAGGGCAGTGTTAGAAACGGAGACATGAAGGCTAGGAGCTAAATGGCACCGTAAACCTCCGTAAGGGGCGCAACAACTGAATGTCTAGGCACATTTCCTTTTTTATAACAAGAATTCAAAGCTGAAAATGAATAAACTGCAGTTAAAATACTGTGTTCATGTTTCACATGGTCTAGTCCTTCCCCTGTCCCCCCCCCCCGATATTCTTAAGAGGGTCTCTTCTCTAGTCTTCAGAGAGTAGCTGGAAGTGGGGAGCAGAAAAAGGTCCTCCTTTCCTTCCACTCTGCAGTTTTTATCTGTAATCTGTACTGTTTATCTGTACTGTGCCCAGAGCTTAGAAACTGCTCACGCTAATGAAATTCCCTGTTGCAAAATGTGCCTAGAACAGTGGGTCTTTCAAACACTGCATATGGGCCCCCTAAACCCCTTTCCTGCCCTCTCCTCCTTAATGGGCTTGGCCATGGCCCTCAGTCTTTCTCTCTTTAAAAAAAAAACAAAAAACCTTTGTCATATATATATATATATATAAAAACAGACAGAACAATTGTAACAACATGTGAAAATTAAAACATGGAAAACAAAACTATATAATAAGAAGAATGAGGACAGTTGCACATTCTGGGTTAAGATAGTCTAAGTGGAAACTATTAGTGTTATCAATCTAGTTCCAGATTTGCCAGGTTTATGACGAGGGTCATCCTGCATTAAGGGTCTCAGAGCTTGTGTTTTTAATCTGCTCTTTTATTATATATGAACTTGATTAAAATTAATCCCAGTTTGTGTTAAGATTGGACCAAATTAATTTTATTTGGTTAATAGAAACAGTGGGCCTGCAACTTACATTCGCTTTACTTACACTACCACAACTTTACACGTTGCTTTCTTTGCTTACTGGGCTTTGGGTAGCGGGGTGGGGGCTCTGGGAATGGCCTTGTGGTACTGCCCACCCTACAAATTGAGCAGAACTGAGCGGAAAATACTGTATATTCTCCAATGTGATTATTGTAGCGTAGGGTGAACTTTCTTGGATCCGCAGCGATACCCAGATGGTGGGAACTGCACAGTGGCTGGGGAGGAGAGCTGGTCCAGTGGTAGAGACAATGGCAGAATTCCAGGCAACCTGGCTCAGTTAATTAGTACATTGGGAAAGGGCGCTGCCATCTGCACTTCCACACTTACCTGTTTTTTGAGTGCATGTTTATAGTTGATGTGGGGTGCTAATCTAAGTTAGTATGATACCCAGAAATCAGCAAAGGGGGATAGTATTTAGTACTTATATACAATACATAAATGGCTGAAAATGGAAAACAAACAATCAGGATTCTGGTCAACTTTTGATCATAATCAATGCTGCTGCTATGCTGTTTCAGGGATGGAGACAATTGCATTTGGCCTTGAGTAGGAAACAACTGCATCCAGCATTACTTTTTTTAAAACCAACTTTATTGAAAATTGTAAAAACAATTAGCAAACACAAAAGTGTCTTCCAAGACAAATACCTGTATACAGTCGTACCTCCGCTTATGTATCCCTCCAGTTATGTAAACTTTGGGAAACGTAAGTGGCAAACCCGGAAGTATATTTCTGGGTTTTTCCCCACGCGCAGAAGCGGTCTCTCCAGGTGCGAAAAACCTCAGGATCCGGCCAGACCTCTGGAACGGATCCCGTCCGCAACCGGAGGTACCACTGTATATGTTAAGTCTTGTATGCATTCATCCACACGGCATCAAAAACCAACTTAGAAAAACCTTTACATTACCAATTCAGCTCATACCCAGAGAGTATACTTCAATCTAAAGCATTAAGATGGTTTTGCTATTGGCTGCAACCAGAATTACTAATGGGGAGCCTTTTTCCTTTCTAGCCGTGGCCCTGCAGAGGCAGATGAGCTGATGAAGAAGGTGGGGTTCCAGTACGAAGGCACCTACCGCTGGGTCAATCCTCACAAGCTGTGACCACCAACTGGGTAGCTTGTATGAAGGGGTGACAGCTGCTCTTCACTGCAGAAGCCAAGCTGGGCAAAGGGATCTCTGCCCCAACTCCTGCCTGCACCTGAAAAACAGTGGTTTTTGTCCTAGGACCACCTGCTGGCCCTGGGCACCAGTGCACTCCTCCAGCACCCACTGCGCTTGGGTGTGGGCCTAGTCATCTTCTCTACTGTGGGCCCTGCCTCTTTAGTTTCGCTCCTTCTTGGACTGCTGGCTGCAGCTGGGCCAGATGCCCCATTTCAGCTTCCTTTCTGTGGGGGGAAGTCTCTTGGGGGCCTTCTTAAACCCTTGCCCTCTTTTCCATCTACACAAGCTGCTCTTTCAATTGCACTAGCTCTGCTTTGCTGCATTACTTGTTACATTCCTGTTCGGTGTGCATCTCAGTTTTATATATGATGCTGGTATGTAAATGGAAGTTGTTACAAGGAGACCCGTGGTCCTTGCATTTATTTCAAGCAGCTTTAGTCTTGAGGGGGAGTCAAAAACTACTTCTGTCTATGAACAAATGGGCAGGGAGGGGTGGTTTGGGGGAAGTGGCCTGGCAGACTAAATTTGGCCCACAAGTCAGAGGTTCTGCACTGCCGAGGTAGATATTCATTTATTCTGCCTACTGATTTCCAGTGCATATGGGATGAGGACCAGGAGGACACTGGGGTTTGGTATCTGCACAGTAGGCAGAGCACCATGTGCTGTTCCTCTCTAGGGCCAGCACCCTAAAATGGTAGGTGTGAGGTGGCACTTCAGCAAATCTGAATGTGGAGCAGCAGCATCTAGTGACAGTTTCTCTGGAGCTGCCCTATTACTCATAGGTTCTGAGACACCAGTCTGGAATTTATTCCCCAACAATGGTTAGGCAGTGGCTCCTCAGTGTTCATGGCCTTGTAGATTCTTAGCAGCAGTCACAGGCTGTGCTGTCATTGAGCTTTGACCCTCTCTTGGGTCAGCAGGAAGCCTACAGGGTGCCTGTTCGATGCCCCGGGCAAAGAGATGGATGAGCCTCCCATGGACTCTGTGGAGAGAAAGGCAGAGAGGGTCGTTAGCAGCACTACCTGATAGAAGGAAGACTGCTGTATAACAGCTGTCCAGCTCACTTAGCAATGTAACACTCTCTAAGCATCTTTGGCAGCTTCCATGCCTGTGCTTGCCCTGGGCTACACTTTGTGGAAGGGCCGCAGTAAGCTTTTTACTGGTTCTGATCACATGCTGTTGCTCTGATACTTCTGGCTGTGTCTGTGTGGCATTGAAGTCTCTTTCACAAGAGATTTCACTGTAGATTGCTCCACCAACACCTGTGCCCCTGAAGTACAGCAGAAGAATATTTGCCACAACTATCCAGACAACCTACCTGACACTGATGTCGGTATGTTGCAGGGTCTCACCGTCGCAGGTCCAGCAGCTGCTGGGTGGTTCTTCCTGACACAGCCCCACACACAGCCCCTTGCGTTGTCGTACAACTGGTTCTCCATCCGTGTGGTCTTCCACTTTTGAGGTGAAACGAATAGCCCGGACCCGGTACACACTCACAAAAGGCAGGTCAAACTGAAAAGCACATTCAAGGGTTGTTGTTGTTTTTTAACCCTCTGATCTCTGAAGCTCTTGGCATTACCAGAAGTCGTCTTAACCGCTCCAGCTCTAACTCAAGCGGTTGCAGGTTTAAGCAAGAGCTCTGTATGAAGCTGCTTTCTACTGTCAGAGCAGTGGCCCATTTAGCTGTCTGGACAGACTAGCAGTAGGAGCCTCTCCAAGAACTTAGGCAGGTGGCATTTTGCAACTCTGAATACCCAATAGGCTTTTTGCATTTCCTCCGCTGCTCTTCATGCAAAAGCACATGCTCTGAAGGAGAACTGTGGCTCTTCCCCTTATTTAAAATACTGCCTTTTGACCTGGGAGCCCCCAAAGTTACATGAAGAATATGTAAGAAAACACAATAGTGTCAATTCAAGTCGCTGCAGTGGAATAAAATACCTATAGAAGGAACACCGGTATCATGACTGGAACAATTCAGCCACTTTTAGAAGCCCAGAAGAAAACTGGCTTTCACCAACCCCCTAGCAAAAGATGTAAAGGGGCCAAGCATACCTTTTGGATGAAGATGATCCAAAGCCTTTGTGCCACTATGGAAAAGGCCCGATTCTGTGTGTTTACCAACCTAACTTGGGCAGTGGTGCCACTAGAGCACAGCCTTTATGGCCTCACCATTTAAATGCAGGGAGGGTGCTCTTTGTTCACTAAAGAGAGTGGGGCCCAGGGGCCCAAGATGAAAGAAGTCGTCGGAGGGGCTGTTAATGAAAGGTGTCCCCTGCATCTGATGGCATAAAGGTAAAGGTACCCCTGACTGTTAGGTCCAATCGCGGACGACCCTGGGGTTGCACACTCATCTTGCTCTACAGGCCGAGGCAGCTGGCGTTTGCAGACAGCTTCTGGGTCATGTGGCCAGCATTACTAAGCCGCTTCTGGTGAACCAGAGCAGTGCACGGAAACGCCATTTACCTTCCCACCAGAGCAGTACCGATTGATCTACTTGCACTTTGACGTGCTAGGTTGGCAGGAGCAGGGACTGAGCAATGGGAGCTCACCCCATTGCAGGGATTCGAACTGCCGACCTTCCGACCTGCAAGCCCTAGGCTCAGTGGTTTAGACCACAGCACCACCCGCATCCCTATCTGATGGCATAGTTCTACTCATTTTGCTTAAGACAGGACAATGTAGTTGCCTAGAAAAGTCTCCTGTGTTCAGGTTATATTCCGAAAGGATTTTGAACTGCTCGTCTAATGTCTTCAAGCCCCTTTCTGTACTCCCCTAACACTTCAACCCTCCACCAGGGGCTTCAAACTTTGCCTCAAAAGATGTTCAAATTCTAAAATAAGAGTTGACCACCAGTGTCAAATAGCAGGCCTTAGTTCTGGAGCAGGAATGAATATATGCCTGTTGTACAGGGTGCTCAGTTTCACACATATCTGAGTTTTCATAGTTGTAACTGCAGATGCATGGGCAGAATTGCAGTTGTCAGAAAGAGGCTTGGCCTTTTAGGTTTTGCCCCCCGCTCTGTGGGGAGACAAGTGCAGGGAAGGCAGAGGCTTTCTCCATACCTGGTCTGAGCAATTGGTGTGCCGAGTCAAGTGTCGCAAGAAGGAGAGCGTCGAGCATTCATGTACCAGGATGAGGTCTGCCGTACCGTCGGCCAGATGAGCACAGGGTGAGAGTCCCTCAGGGCTCTTGGGGCAGGCACTGCTCATGCAGGTCAAGTTGACGGCTAGGAAACGACCCTGAACCTGCTGCCATTCGCCATCTGGTGGGGGGGGGTGGAAGAAGAGAGAGCTTTTATCCTGGGCAGCTTTAACTGGGACAAAGCAGCTGCTTAGACAGCCTATTTGAAAAAAATGTTTTTTCTAGGGTGCAAGACTCCTGACAGCCCCGTGGCAGCAGCAGGTTGTTATGTGGAAGTGAAGGTGAGGGACTCCCTCCTTCAACGCAGCTTCCCATGTGCTGCAGCCAAGCACTGGCATTTAAAAGCTATTTCCAGGGCTAAGCCCTGGCTCAGTAAACCCTGATGGTGGGAGATTAAAGACAATGCCCATTAGCCTAGAGCAGGCAATTAATTCCTGTTTGAGGTTGCAAACTTTGCTCAGACCTAGGGATTCCTGTCAGTGTTTCTCTACCACATTCTGCCCCAAACAAAGGCGAGCATCTCAAACCAGTTTAATTCACTGCCACTGCATTTGCAGGAACAGGGAGGTGACAGTCTGGGTGGGAGACAGTCTGGTTTGCTTTTGAGGTTTCCCAATGAAATGGAACACATGTTTTTGGTTTCATAAAGTTTATATACTGCTTGATTGTAGAGAAAACCTCTAAGTGGTTGTTGCAAGCAAGGTGGCCAGTGCTGGGTCTATATAGTCGATCCTGATGTTAGGGACTGGCTGGATTCTGATGAGTGCACACCAGAGAAGGGGGTGTTGGAGACTGACTTGGAAGAAGGGATCTGAGTGAGGCAGAGGCAGAGGCAGCAGGAGCTGCAGGAACGGAGAACGTAGAACAGTTGCAAGAGGAGGGGGAGAACAGGCTAGTGTAGAGTCCAGGCAGGACTTCCACACCTCCTCCTCCTGCTGCTCCACTGACTCCCAGAGAGAGGAGCAGAAACAGGTTGCCTGCAAGTGGAGTCTTCACCTGCCTATGTGCAGCTCAGGTGGGGAAGATCCATAAACCTGAGGTTGGGGGCGGAGCTTCTCTGTTATGCCAACTGCCTCATTGGGTGCACACCTAGGAATAGCTGAGAGACGCAGGACTGATAGACTTGCCTTTTCCTAAATTGTAAGTGTACTTTTGACAATAAATAGTTAATTCCTCACTCTGGCCATTCCTTGCCTCACAGTGCTGTGACACCTGAGCCTGGAAATTAACAGGGTGGCTGCACAGCCCTAGAAGGCTATTCTGTGTGCAATAATAACACCTATATAGTACTTTAGGATCCACAGTGCTTTAAACATTCATTAGCTTAGTAATTTTTACAATCTTGTAAAGTAGGCCAGAACTAGTCTTCTCAGCTGTAAGTAGGATGCCTGAATGCAAGAGATGGCATCTTACTTAAGGCCACCCAACAAATTTGTGGTTGAGAATGAGATATGAATCAGGGATAGAATGCCATAGGCATTTTGCCATGACATTCCTTTTATGAGAAAAATGCTTTGGGTTTTTAACAGTGGCATGGCAGACAGTTCCTGGGCATGCACAGCTTCTGGCTTAGAAGTGGGAAATGTAGCTCAGATAAATGCAAAGAGCTGGCATAGCTTAGTGTATCGTTCTTTATTTATCTGGATGCTGAGAACTAGGAACCTTTCCGGATAAAAAGTAGGTATAGATATTTTGCATATGTGCACCTGCAACTGATATACTGGCAGCCCCTGAATACACTGTTCGTAGGCCATCCCTGGCACCTGCAGGGTCTCTCTCCCCCCCCCCCCCCGCCAAAAAATAGGTATCCAATAGAATAGTTTGCTGTGTGTGCTTATTAGTGGTGTGTGTGTGGTTTCTCTATTTTCAAATGTGCCCACAAGCCCAAAAGGGCTGGCAACACATTTAAAAGCACTATGTAAATTATTTTATATACTTTGCAGTTATAAGGAGAAGAAACCTGTTTTTAAAAAATCTTTTTAAAAGATAAGTGGATATTCTCAGGAAAATTCCAAAGCCGGCTCCAGCTGCATACAACGAGCGGCAGCCATGGATGTGTCTCGAGATGCACAGAGCCAGTTCCAATAGAGGCAACATATACATTCACACATGGAAGCGTGCTGGATCAGGGCAAATGTCTCTCTTGTTTCTGAGGCCTCTGTAGATGCTGTTCATACATTTAAAATGGGGGACGGTGACACAAAGGAAGGACAGAATTCTGCTTAAAAATATGTGACAGTAAAGTTAGAATTTCTAATCTGTTCAATCATATGGAATTCATGCATATAATCAGATCATTGTCTGACATTTGCATGTCATACCCATATATGGTTCTGATACAAGAGGGGTGCAGCTGAATTTTAAAAATAAAGTAGGATCCAGGGCACCTGGCTTCTATGCCCAGACCATAGAGCAGCTTCAGCTTACAGGAAAGCATATGAAGGAACTGAACCATATCTAGCCCCAGCCAGTCAGCTGAGTATCAGTCTCAATGTCTAGTTCTCTCACCTATGTGCTGCTCCAGTTCTGAAAGGTTTTCTTCCTCTGTCCCATCCGGTAGCTGTTTGCTAGACTCTGAACAGACCACACACCTGAAAGAGAGGGGTGGTGTCACTTCTGATCCCAGCCTTTGTCTTTATTGTAAATCCAACTGTCAAACTTCCACCTACCCAGAGCGGCAGCGTGTTTGGTCCCTTGGGTTTGCCTCCTCTGTTCTGGCCACTTGGAATTCCACTGTGCCTTCATAGCTGCAGTTCCTCAGCAGTGCCTTGGCTCCTGGAGAGAACAGGGAGAGAGTTGTTTTCAACTGGCTGGCAGCCTGCAGCACTTCAGAGTAGATTTTAATAACTGATACATAATCCTAACAATGTCAGCTTTTATTTAAATACCAAGGACTCGGCTCTGGCTTGCTTTGCTTCCCAACCCTGCCTTCCCCCACCTCCTTGGTTGTCACCAATCCTCCCACCCTCACTCCCCCTAGACCTTGCCAAACCCCACATCCTCCTCCCCAAACGAACCCCTTACCTTCCCACTTCATGCTGCCACCGCAGCTGAGTGGGAGGAAGAGTTGGTCTGGCAGGAGGAGGAGGAGGAGGAGGAGGAGCACAGGAAGGAGGCCGGAAGTGCTGGCTGGCCAGCCTGAGATCTTCTGGTGCTGACACCACTGCCTTATCTGGACCAGGGGCAGATTACCAGGTTAGCTGGCTGCCACTTCTGGCTGCCTTCCTCCTTCCCACGCTGCTCCTCTGGCTAGGCCAGTTCTTCACTGTAAATTATGAGGCTGCCGCTTCTGGGCAGCTTCCTTGTCCCAGCAATGGTTATCCTGCCACTCTTCATGCCAACTGGAGGCTGTGCAAACTACTATGGGAAAACCAGTAAGTATAACTATAAAGAGAAAATGTACCTCAAAAAAGGGGCCAAACTTATATCATGCAAATTATCCATCAAGTTTACAGTTAACACTATTTCATGAACGGAGACACTCACTCGTAATTCAAAGGTACCACATTCCCTGGTTATAAGGCAATAAGGTTCATCTTACTGCTGGCCAGTCCTATCCTTGTCCCCTGCCCCAAGCCAGAGAGCCCTGTCAAGCCCAGGAAAGAAGATTTCAGTGAGCTGGTCCAGATATTCAGTGTACATGCTCCCTCTGTCAGTTGGGCATCGTTGTCCAACTTATCACAGTGGATTCCTTCCCCTGCCTACCGGCATAGGTGTAGCGCAGCGGGCCCATCCAGCGGTACTTCTCACTGGTGCTCACTACATCCCCATAGAAGCCATAGCCAACCAGTGAGACTGAATAACGGAGAAGCTTTCCATTGTGCCAAATGCTGCAGACATCCATAGGTTGGCTGTCCCCTAGAAAACAGAAAAAGGCCACTAAGGTTCCAGGTATGTATATTTTTTAAAAGTTCCATTACCCAGTACTGTGTTCTGCTACACATTTCCCATCAGAAAAGAGGTAGCATCTGTATTTAACAAGGTACTGAGCTCTGTTTGCATTCCTTAGCAATTACTGGAACACAGTAGCCAAGATCTATCATTTGCAAAGGATAAGGACCTCCAAAAGGATGTCCTTGTCTTCTGTGCTAACCCTGCTCATCTATCAGAGAGGATTGCTTCCCCAACCCAGCTTTGCAAAGTTCCCAGCCAAGATATGTCAATACTCCATTCTCGCAAGAGTTGAATGCCATGAGCCATGGAATAAATGGGTAGGAAAGGGAAAATCAGTACCTATAACAATGTGCAGAGCAGAGGTGATGGGGTCATTTGTTCCCACAGTTGCAAAACAGATGCAGTCTGTAGAACCTGGCGTAGAAATGAAGAGCAACAGATTACCACTCATACTGGCTGGGGCAACCCAGTCAGATGGGCGGGGTACAAATAATAAATTATTATTATTTAAATAAAAATTATGACATTAAAGATAAAGGGACCCCTGACCATTAGGTCCAGTCGTGTCCAACTCTGAGGTTGCGGTGCTCATCTCGCTTTATTGGCCGAGGGAGCCGGCGTACAGCTTCCGGCTCATGTGGCCAGCATGACAAAGCTGCTTCTGGTGAACCAGAGCAGTGCACAGAAACGCCATTTACCTTCCCGCCAGCACTTTTGACATGCTTTCGAACTGCTAGGTGGGCAGGAGCTGAGACCGAGCAACGGGAGCTCACCCCATCGCGGGGATTCGAACCGCCGACCTTCTGATCAGCAAGCCCTAGGCTCTGTGGTTTAACCGACAGCGCCACCAGCGTCCCTATGACATTACCTGGCTGGAAAATACCCCTGGAAATGCACCTTACGTTTTCCTGCATCTTCAGATGGGCAGGGCTAAATCTCAAGAACATAAGAGGCCTGCTGGATCAGACCCAAGGCCTGTTGTATTAAAGTATCCTGTTCTCACAGTGGCCTGGCAGGCACTAAGAGGACCACCTGAAAGCACTGGGTGCCCACAGGTGCTTGCTACCTTGCAGGCCCTCAACACACTCTCTCTCAAGCGCCCAGGGCCCATATACTCACCTGCGGGTATGATGCCAATACGAAGCCTTGGGGACAAGAGTTCTGTGTCAATGTCATTCTCTGATCCTCCTGCTTTTTGCTGTGTCCGGTCAATCAAGGCGTGCATGAGCTCATTAAAGGTTCCATCGCCCCCCACGCTCACCAGTCTGTGGAGAAATGAGGTAGATTACATCAGGCACTGAGACAACCTTCCTTGTGGTTCCCAAGTGGAAAAGGTCCAGGATGGGATTAAATATGAGAAAAAATTGGAAAGGGTGGTATCAAGTTTTTGTTTTTGTTTTTTTAAAGATTATATCCGGGAATGGGTATTTGGCTGTTTTAAATATTACCAAGTGAACGAACTACTTGTAAAGGACTTGGTGAATGGGTTTTCTTACTGTAGATCAGAGTTTGAAAGGAATTTGTTAGACAAAGATGAGAAGTTAATTTTGAAAATGTATAGAATACTTCTGGAATGGAAAACAAAGGATGAAATGGTTAAAGCAGTTATGATACAATAGGCAAGAGACCAGGGCTATAATATGGAGAATTTGCCACTTGGGAGAAGCTCTGGAAAGTTAATTTAAAATTTACAGTCTGTTATACATTTTTTTTAAAAAAGGACCCAGGTGGCACTGTGGGTTAAACCACAGAGCCTAGGGCTTGCTGATCAGAAGGTCAGCGGTTCAAATCCCTGCCACGGGGTAAGCTCCCGTTGCTCGGTCCCAGCTCCTGCCCACCTAGCAGTTCGAAAGCACGTCAAAGTGCAAGTAGATAAATAGGGACCGCTCCAGCGGGAAGGTAAACGGCGTTTCCGTGCGCTGCTCTGGTTCGCCAGAAGCGGCTTTGTCATGCTGGCCACATGACCCGGAAGCTGTCTGCGCACAAACACCAGCTCCCTCGGCCTATAGAGCGAGATGAGCGCCGCAACCCCAGAGTCGGACACGACTGGACCTGATGGTCAGGGGTCCCTTTACCTTTACCTTTATACATTAAAAAAGAATTATATGAAGATGATGTATAGATGGTACTTAGCACTGTATAAGATTGCAAAAATGTATAAAGTGCCAGCAGACTGGAGGAGGGCAAATGTTGTCCCTATTTTCAAAAAGGGGGAAAGAGAGGACCCAAACAATTACCGCCCAGGCAGCCTGACAAACTGCGGGAGGCAGTGAAGGATAGGCGTGCCTGGCGTGCTCTGGTCCATGGGGTCACGAAGAGTCGGACACGACTGAACGACTGAACAACAACAACAACAACAACAGCCTGACATCAATACCAGGAAAGATTCTAGAGCAGATCATTAAGCAAACGGTCTGTGAGCACCTAGAAAGGAATGCTGTGATAACTAAAAGTCAGCATGGGTTTCTGAAAAATAAGTCATGTCAGACTAACCTGATCTCATTTTTTGACAGAATTACAAGCCTGGTAGATGAAGGGAATGCTGTGGATGTAGCCTATCTTGATTTCAGCAAGGCCTTTGACAAGGTGCCCCATGATATTCTTGTAAAGAAGCTGGTAAAATGCGGGCTAGACAATGCTACCATTCAATGCTGAACCCAAAGGGTGCTCATTAACGGCTCCTCTTCATCCTGGAGAGAAGTGACTAGTGGGGTGCCACAGGGTTCTGTCTTGGGCCCAGTCTTATTCAACATCTTTATCAATGACTTGGATGATGGGCTTGAGGGCATCCTGATCAAGTTTGCAGATGGCACCAAACGCTAATGGGGGGGGGGCATTTAGTATGTAGACAGCAGATTGAACAGGCAAACAGATCACCAGGTCACAGTCTTCCCTATTTGATATTTCTATTTAAGCTATAAGTATTTCTAAATAAATATGTATAAATTAACACATATTTTCTCTTTTGTCCTCTTTTTTGGTGATGCAAAAGTGGCCATCCTAGATGCTGGCCGTCCTTACCCATCAAAGTCACTGAGGTCTTGCTGCAGGATGTAGTCACGAGCCTCGTTGGCATGGCAGGTCTCTGGGAAGGTGCAGAGAAGGTCAGAGGTCATATCACTGGGAATGGGGAAGAGGCCCGTGTCACAGAGAAAGCAGGAGAGTGATGGTCAAGGGAAATGGGACTTACCCAGAACTTGAACATGGATCCCAGCAAGGGTGAAGAGTGGAGCCACCTGACCCTGGTAGATTTCCACTGCTCGCCCGCGTCCCCCAACCGGGTTGATGAAGACAAGGAGGCTCTTGGGTCGTGTAACTCCTGAAGCAGAGGGAGGGAAAACATCAGAACTTTCTTGGATGAGGCCAAAGGCCCATCTAGCCAAGCCTCAATCAGCTTCCTCTGTGAAGCACACATTCAAGACATGAAAAATTGTCCTCCCCAATGTTGCCTCCAACCCCCCCAAAAAGTGGTATTCAGAGGTACATCGCTTCTGAGCATGGGGTCCCATTTAGCTATCATTTTGCTCAGTGCCCATACATGGGAGGGGTGGAGACTTGATTTAAAGCCACTGTCAAAACTCCAAAACTTGATAATCCAAACCAGGGCTCAGCCTTGAACTAGCTGAAATAGCAATCATGAGTGCCTTCAAGCTCATGAAGAAAGCCCACCTTCCCTTACTACTTACTTACCACAGTCCCCACCAAACACACACACTGGGAGGGCCTTGCTGTCCCCCTCCCTCCTCT